>NC_142243.1:124304211-124607241 GCF_052056855.1 Sturnus vulgaris | reverse complement strand
CTTACACTTACTGAATTCAAGGTTGTTTTAAGTAGGTGTGGAGACTCGGAGAGCCGTAGTATTTCAGGCATCCAGGGGCAAGAACAAGAGGAGAAACACCTCTCAAAGATCATGGTGAGAAGTGCCTCCCTCCCATGGGCCTTTGCAGGCACAAATATCTGAAGTCTTATTGGTTAATACAGTTGATGTCACCCCCGCTCACCCTGGTTCAGCCCCTGTTTACCATATATGTACCTTTCCTAGAATGTTCTTCTGTCTCCAGATCCCCATTGGCTCTGTTTTGCCCAACTGCTCCACCCCTGCAACCCCCTTGGTTCTCCTAGTTGTTTGCCCCTCCTCTACACCACTTTCACCTATTCCCATTGGTCCTTGGCCCTCAGATCCTCCCCTCTTGTCCCATATTTAATCCTGTGCCCTCAGCCCCACCTTCTCTTTGCCCTTGGACCCTCTTCGAGATAATGAACTGCCCGTGGAGCTCCATGCTAAGATGCCCCCTTCACCTTCTTTTGTCAGCAATTCAATAAGAATGCTGTGGGCTTTGAGAGTGCTGGTTGCTCACAGAGACCTGTTGAAGTACACCGTTTCAAGTAGGAAGTTTAATTTTTCATGGAGCATCCAAATTTTCTATTCATTGAAATATGTGATAGACAAAATAAGGCTTATATTTATCAGAATAAATAAGCTACACACAGGATTTTATTGTTTAGATATATATTCGAAACTTTTGAAAATTTAACTGTCTCCTAGGGTATTTATAGACGTGCTGAGCACCAGACTTGTCTATTATAAACAGCACTTTGAGAATACCTTTGAGAATACCTTTGATTTCTAGAAATACTCCAAATCCTTGACAACAGTCAAATAATGTCATATTATCAGTCTTGCACTCTTTATCCTATATGAATAGCTCACTAAGAAAAAATACTGCTATTTATTAGCATGATCTGAAGAGTAGTTTGCTGAGGAAGATCTTCGAGGTCTTTAAAATACTTGATTTCCTATTGCAAACTGGAAATGGAAATGTTGGCAGAGAAATAACAAAAGCAATCTGTAGGGAAGCATCACAGTATCACCCCGGAAATCCTGACATTCCCTTGAGTGGCTCATGAACTGGCATAACCACTTTTGTTTTCCACGTGCAGCTGAAGAGATGTCAGCAATGAAACCACAGAATAAAAATGTCATCACACTGCCTGTGCAGAGTCACTCTTTACTACTGGACCCTGCAGGTTACTTACAAGCCATGGAATGGCATTCCCAGCTTTGGAGGAATTTGCCTTGAGATTATACTTGTCTGAATTTTAACTATTTTCTTTAGTGTCTCCCTGTCTCTTCTCCATGTCCACACACACCCGCACATTGAGGCTAGCAACAAATAGCTCCATCCAATTGTTGTTACTCAAGCAAGCTCTGAGTTTAAAGAATAATTTCTTTACACCTGCTTCTTCTTTTCATGATTGTTGCTTCCACAAATAGTTTTCTTATTTTAACACAGACATGCTTTAATGTACTGAAGCATTTTGAAGACCAAATATGAAAATGGCCTACACACCCGAGTAATTTCATCACCATGAGATACCACAGCAGTAGAAAAACATCATCAACCACTCTTTGCAGTTCATGTGTTTCTGGGCTTTATCTGGTTTTTGGTAAAGTCATTGCAAATATATCCATTAACACTAAGTAAACTGACACTCTAAAATATCATCTGGGAGATGCAAATATTACTTTTGGAAGGAAAAAATATATATTAGTTATATAAAATGCCTCAAACTGGCAATGGAAGAAGAAATGACAGAAGTGCTAGTGATCAACATACTGGAAGATGTCTGATTCTTTATGATATGCAATAGAATCCCAGGAAAAAAATGAAAAGAGACTGAGAACTAACATATTTGAATAGCAAACTGAAGATACAAACTATGACACATATGCAAGAGGCAGAAGTGTTTTATGAAGCATTGTGCTTTCTGAGTGTGATTAATTTAATGCCAAATTTCAAAATTCAGGCTAAGACAATAGGTGTTTTTGGAGGTGTGATTCTTCATTGATTGATAATTCATACAAAAATACTAATTTCCAGACTCTTCTTTAGTGAGCAGACTTCAGCAACACCCTTTGGGATTACTAGGAATCAGCTCAGCTGTAGCCCTCCTAAAGCTCAGCCAAGAAACCCATTTGTTGTTTTTTTCACTGAAAATCAGTGAGACTTTTGTACCAAAAAACATATATACATTAGAATGGATGGTAACTTTCTTTTTTTCCCCCCTCATTTCAAAGTCTTTTGATGAAGAGTCAAAATGGCTTATTTTGAAAATGTTAACACAAAGGCATATAGAAATTTTAGTTTAAATATGCTAGTCATACCTGTACTTTTAGTCCCAGGAAAAAGTCTATCTTGATGGATATGGACTTCCCATAAAATGTCTCCAATCTTCCATCTTGCTGAACTACTCAAGTGAATTAACTTTCACAGTGCATTGTGGGGCCTGGGCTGCTTCACTTTCCAACAAAACAGGGATATGACATCTCATAAGTATGGGTTTTCATTGCATTGTTTATTTTCTGGTTTTGTCTGAAAGTCATAATTTTCCATACAAAATTGTGAAAGATGAAATTGAGAAAAAAAAACCAACCAAAAACATTTTCCCTAAAATCATTGATAAAAATTTCCAGTTGAATTTAGCATTCACACCATCGTGGATCCCATTTTGGTAAAGACCTTGATGTGTGCTACTTACCCTGTGGGAAGCAAATAATATTTTTTGCTAATGGAGATAATGCATCTGTAAAATATAAAAAATGCATTCTAATAACTTCAGGTTTTCACTTGCTGAAAGCAGACTTGAATTTGGCCCGTTATTATTTTCAGCTGAAGAGGAGAATAATGCCTTATGTTGTCATATGGCAATATATCAAATTGTTCCTAGCTATCAACACCAAAATCAGTTGCATCCTCAGGGATTTGGCCCTGTGCTTATTAAACAGTAATATCTTTGTCAACAGATGGATTTTATACTGCTGATATCTTGACAAGTCACTAGAATGAATCCGAAGATTCCCAGCCATAACACAGTCCTATTTTAACCTTGGTTATTTTTAAAAAACCCAGTGTAAAAAACATGACAAGCATCGATGCTTAATGCAAATGCCTAGCAATGCGTGTTACCTGGTAACCAAATGGATGGTATGTTGGAGAGGGAAGTGGCAACAGCAAGTGAACATATGCCAAAGCAGCTCCTAGCAGATACAGAGGTGGTCACCATGGATTTTGCCACATGGAAAGAAAAGATTGTCATGACCTAGTCTGAATTTATGGAAGAAGAAAACAGGTTTTTCTTTTTACACGCTCCCATGAAGGCAGAGGACAGTCAATGGCTGTGGCATCAGAAACCTGCTGGAAGTGTCACTTTTGTTCAGGAGGGACAAGATTTCCCACGAACAAGGAAGAAAATGTCCCACATTTGTCCAAAGGAACAAGATTGAAAAAGTTAACTGCAACAACACAGGAGAAGTGAGTCAAAATCTAAGTTTCCTAAATGACTAGCAAGACTCTTTCTGCTTTGCTGCCCAAAACAGAGAACTGTTTATTAGAGAGGTCAGGATTTATTTTCTTACTGTAAGTTTAAAGATTTGTTTCTTTGCTTTGGCCTTCCCACAAAAATTCATTCTGCTGGAAATTCATCATCTCGAAAACACATGGCATTTCATTTGGTTGGGAGAGTCAATCTGAGAGCTCTGCCACAGAGGCTTTCACCAGAGGTCAGAGTGTAAAGCTACAGTAAAAGCTTGAGGTACGATCATAGTATCCAAATAGATTGTTTCCTGTGAAAAGAGGAAAACCAAACAATTTTTCCCAATAAAGATTTTATTTAAAGTTTTTTAAAAAGGATTGCAAAAATAGCCTAGAAATTAAGTGGAAATTAAAGTGATGCAGATAGGAACTAAAATACTGGAGCATCATAAAAATATTTCTATTTAAAGAGGTATCGGTATATGTTTTTTATTTCCCAGTGATATACAGGACAACCACAGTTTACACTGCCTTTGAAGTGTTTGGGTTTGCAAAGCAGCTTTGGAATAGCTTCCAAAAATGGCTGTTTTTCTGAAGCTATTCTTGGCTGATGCCTTATGTTGCACCACTTTAGACTAATGCTGGGAGTAGAAATGTCAAAGGCCTAGGTGAAGGGAAAAATGAAGAGTGCCAGACAGTCTGCCATACCTTTAGAGATGTGACACACAGTTCTGGGCTCACACAGTTCATCTTTAAGCCTGTACTGAGTAGCACACTCTGCACTTTCCTAGGAGCTGCAGTATCCAGTCCATCCCATTTTCTATGGTAGATTTCAAATTATCTGTGTTCCTGGGGAATGTGCTGCAAATAGCCAGCTTAGCATCTGATTTCATCTATGAAATTTCAGACTTCAGAAAAAAAGAATGAAGTCCAGCTGTTAGCAGAGAAGGCACAAAATCGGATCACTAGCACAATTAGTGCTAATTAGAAAAAGGCCAAAGCCTGGAAGAAAAAAACAGTGCCCATTCCCCAAGGAAATGCATCTTCACAATGGATGCTTTCTGCTTCTCTCATAAGACCACGGGAGCACAGTTTGTGCTTGCTCAAACCACAGTCGGAGCAGCTTACTTCGTTAAGATGCGTATCTATCCGTTTCAGTTACCTTTCAGACTTGTCAGTCTGTCCCATTTATTAAATATATTCCAAATAACTAATCAAAAAGCTTTTAAGAATGTTTGTATGCAAAGATGAGGAATAAATTATTCAGTACCTGAAATCTGATTGTACACAAATTTCTGGAAAGTACTTAACTGTGTGCTTACATCTTTCCTCAGGAACGCAGCCGGCATGCACCAGAGAGGCTCAGGGCTTGAGCCATCTGGCCCTGCTGTACTGACTGAGCCACAGCCCCAACCTTTCATACTGTTAAAATGTGGATTTCCAGATAGGTTCTGTAGGGGAAGAGAGGCTGCAGGGCCGCAATTTGCAATAAAAAGCTGGCCCTACCCCTTCTGTGGTACTGCTGTCCCTCCATGCTTCCCTTCCAGTCTCCCCATATTCTAGGAGCATTTCTGTCTGGGCCACTGATGTTCAAGGATCCTCTCTTGAACACGTGTGTTACTGGTTTCATCACCAAATTTTCTTATATTTAGGCCTGGTTGGCACCCTCAGGCACTTAAGTGATCTACTAAATGCGTTTTTGTATTTATTTGAAAACATTTGAAATCAGGTTTGTGTCTATGTCAAGCCCTATACAATGGGAAATGGTGTCTGTTCTTGTTTTTAGGAGGGAGGTCTGAACCACAGACCTGACAAAAGATAAAGTGTGCTATTGGAAAAGCATATAAAAACAAGCAAAAGAAAAAAAAAGTGTTGCTTTTCAACAAACATTTAGAAGATCAGCACCAGTATTTTGAGCTAGATATATTTGACTAATACTGTGATGGCAGTCCTACAAATGCTTGTAATAAAAAGGGAAGAGTATTTACAAAACCTTTTTTGTCTGGAATCTGTAGGCAGAGATCTCGACCTGGTAACTGTACAGGGAAGATTTATGTGCATGCAGCACAGCAGTTTCTAAACACGTTTCCCACGTTATTTCAGGAAACTGTTACAGCTCCACCGTGGTTTATTAACTTCCTCTATAGATTGACTGATTTTAGCGTGGGGAGTGTTTTGTCATTGCATGTTAAATGAGTGGTGTTTGCTTAAAATTTTTGCTAATGAGAACACCAGACGTGGAACTTCCCCTGGTGCCCTTGGCTATAAGGATTTGTTTCTAGTAATGTGTCATCTTCACTTCAGTTCTCAGTTACATCGAAGGCATTACTCAAGTGACAAAAATAGAAAGATTATTGCTCATGTATGTATGCATTGGAGTTATTTGCATGAGATTGACAGGGAATGCCTGCCTGTCCTTACAAACAAGCCAAAAAAGGAAAATGCTGTATGATGTTGCAAAATGGCACGTGAATTACTTCACTTTCTCATCTCAGTCTGTCTCTCACTACAACTCATGTTATAGACACAGTGAATATTCTAAAGCTTGAAATGGATCTGCCACTTACAGCCAGAGGACTCTTTTAAGCTTGCTAATCCATTGGAAAAATTGCTTGTTCCTTTGACCAGTAGACACTATCAACTGAAAACACTATCAACGCTGAAATTTTACAAATGAAAACATAGATACACATACAGAAAAATACATATTCATATATATGTGGGTTTAAATTTTATGTTTATATATACATAAACATACACATATATATATAGTGATGTTGTAGGTATCTCAGGCATACACATATATCTAGATACAGAAACCAAAAGGTATTCTTACAAAATAATGTGACTATGAAGAAAAACTCTCCTTCAATAGATCCAACGAAGAATTATGGAGCTGCCAGTAGGAGAGTTAAAACCATCATATAGAGTTAAAATAATTTACTTAATGACTTAAAGTGAATAAAAAGGGAGTAAAATGGAGCAGAAATCAACAAATACAATTTTATTTTTCAAATATCTAACATCTAAGTGAAGTTGGGCTCACCATTATTTTATGCATGTATAGTGCTGTCTTCTGGAAGGCTGAATATCTTCTGTGAGAAGTTCACCAGATGCAATTTTTAATGTCTAACTATAAAGGGAAAAGAATGCAACAAATTTCAAGCATTAGTGGAGTTGGGTGCATGGCTACGTGCATGTGTAGGGGTGTGTGCATATGAATACACATGAGGATGAAAAGTGGGAATCAAAGAATCAGAATGGTCTAGACAAAAGAAAGAGCAACTTGGCCAATTATTTGTTTAACAGCAGGTTGCTGTTATCAAAAATTTACTGGCAGTTTTTGAAGTCAGAAACTAAAGGAGCTGGTTCATTATGGACTGAAGTGAGAGCTGAAGGCTGGCCTCTCTTCCTCTGTGACCTGAATTTCAGTTGAGGTCATGAGAGACCCTATCCAGTAAAGAGTGTTAATGAAAGGCTTGCTGGATGTTTATGACATAGAGCAGCTGAGGAGAAGGCAGAAGGTGTTAGTACAAGAGTTATTTACCAGCTACTCAGGCAGTTTCTGTTGTGGCTCACTTCTGAATAGCCCCGATTCTTTCCATATCGTCTGTGATACCAGCGTGCAACAGAAGTCATGAACATCTGACTGCCAATAAAACCCCTCTCTCGTGTCTTTCTGTTGCCTTGTGGGCAAATGAGACATACAGGAGAAATAACTACTCTGGATCAGTGCTTCTGTCCCCCACTAGTCATAGTTCCCAGATGGGCCATTAAGAGCAATGAAAATTAAATGTAAGGTTTTCTTTGGGTTATCTCTGTAATTGTAACTTCTCAGGCAAAGCTATTTTAACGGCCTGGCATCTTAGATGTGAGACCATTGCATATGAATTCACACAATAATTTATGGAAATGTGTTGGTTGAGTATTTCCTTTCACGCCCTCTGGCACAGGGGACATAGGCACATACAACAGTTTATTTTATCCTCTCTACAGCCCACATTTGTAAATAACAACTGAAGCAGTACTGAAGGCAAAGACTTGGCAAGCTTAAAAAATGTAGTAGATGGTTACAGTGGCAGCAAGAATAGCCAGTTATAAAAGCAAACACTAAGAAAAATAAAGTGTTTTAGATGCATAAACCCCTCAGGTTGTATAGTTCAGTTTTAACAGTATTTATCAACTGATCTGATAGATTGCCTTAGAACAAATTCTGACTGCCTTATGCCCATGAGCAGATTACAGTATCCTCCACTGCCTCTCTCTCACTCTTAATGATACATTTACTTATCTTAATGGCTTGGATACGGAAGTGATTTCAAGTGTAGATTTGCATGGCAGAAGAGAGGAATACATGATATAAAAACAATTGAGATAGAAACACATCAAAACTGGTACAAGCAAGCAAAGGAACAGACTGCTACATGTATTTTTCTGAAATAAAGCTGAATTTATCTTCTCTTACTTTGGTAACGTAGCCAGAAATGCTTTGGTAATGTGGTTTGACATGAGATTTGTAATTTAGAGCAGACCAATGGTAACAGGACCTCGTTACTCTTGCTTTGACTCTGACCAGGATAATACACTCCAAATGACTTTGCAATGGCATATGGATAGCATGAGTGTTTTCCTGGTCTGTTGTTTTCAGTACAGAGTTTTGATCCTTTACCTGGGACCACCGAAAACAATTATGCACACCTTGATTCATATGCATATCTAATTCTAGTGTTTCAGACTCGTTTTCACTTTGTGACAGTGTGCCTCTAGGGTCACCAGGCTTGACCCTTTAGGTTAACCCAACCTGTGAAACTTGAACTTCACAAACTGGAGCACAGCTTCAGCCATTGATAAATCATCTCGTATTCTTACCCTCTTAAAATACTTTTCCTTTCAATTTCCACGGCTGTCTGTGCTGGTGTTTGTTCTCATATAAGGGTCATGACTGATTAGCATCTAATATGAAAATAACAGTTCAGCAATGTGAGGATTTTTACAGATGAAAGGATTCTTCAAAGTCTTTTTAAAGGACTTCAGCATATATTGTTTGAGTCATTCCTGAATGTATGTTAATAATTTTTCTGGCTCAAATGTATTTCTATACCCAAATCACATTTGGTAACAATGATCAGAGTAAACTATGGGAGACTTAATTATGTCCTGTCTGTCATTCGTGACATATTAAATGCTTCTACTCAACATTGTGGTTTTCAGATTAGATCCAACTTCACCTACTGTTGCAATTACTGTTAATGTTTATTGCTGGGATGGGAGAGATTAAAGTTCACATTACCAAACAGCATGATATAGTTAGGTGTATTATGGGGAAGGTTTAAAGTAACACATGTATCTTACTAACCTGTTGTTAAGGACCTTTTAAAATTATTTATTTCTAATCAATTCTGTGGGTTTTTTTCCCTGACTGAACTGATAGATCAATGCTAATTGTAATCAAATTTCTCAAGGTTTTATCTCCAACATTTATGAATCAACATTGTCATGTATTCAGTGTTATTTCAATATGAATATTTGATTTCTATATGAAAAAATCTGTTTATTTCCATGTAATGTGACAGAAATCATTTTTAGCAAATGCTGTTCCTAAAATAATCTTTCCTTATTTTTCTTTTATTTTTAAATAAATACTACTGGAAATTTTAGAAATGTTACAAGATATCCAGTAGCTGAAATTCCTAAACACATTTCATCTCCGGTAGTAGTTTTAGTTTTATACCAATGTCATGTATTTGTCTGACTTCCTTTAACTCTCTGCAAACATCAAGAAGAATGTATTTTCTTTTCAATTTTAATGCAATTTCATAATGTAAAGACATGAATTATGCAGAATTTTTGAAACCAGGCTAAGCTCAAAAGTCACATGGTTAACTCAGCAGTTCTGGCAACTGTTTTGTTATTGTTAGTGATGTTGTATTTTTCAAAGCAATTCAAAGGCTATTGTCCTAGGATAGCCTGCTTGGAAAAATATTATTTCAAAGTTACCTACCATTAGAGTCCTGAATAAATCCTTGTACAAGAGCAATTGCCTTATGTTCAAATTCTATGGTATAAAGTTCAATGCTATATGTGACAGATACGATAAATAATACAAATTCAGTGGTATAAATGATAAAAGCAATCTCACAGACACTCTCTGAGGAATCATTTTGCTTCAGCAGCCCTGAAAAATTAGATCTAGACAGTTGAACTTAAGCCTATTTTGGTTTTGCTGCAAAGCTGCATTTTGGGCTGGGTAAGCATTCATGATGTGCTGCAAAATTAGACCAGAATTTCCCCTACAGTGAAATCAAAACATTGCTTCCAACAATATGTTTTTCACTATTCAAAAAGCAAAGTCAAATAGGCAAATAGGAGCAGCACCAGTTGAGGGCTTAGAACAACCTCTGGTGTTCCAAAGATCCTGTGCCTGCCCATGACCCTTGGTGGAGCCAGGAGGCAGGTGGGATCTCCAGGCACTGGGGAGGAGGTCTTTTGCCACTGAATGGTTGTGGTCAGCCTGAAGCAGATACTGGATGAGATGACTGATGTAGGTCCCTTCCAACAGAAATGGTCCATTCCATTCCATTCCATTCCATTCCATTCCATTCCATTCCATTCCATTCCATTCCATTCCATTCCATTCCCTGAGGGGTTTTAGGTTTAAACCAGCACTTGGTTTAATGGTGAGACATGGGTAAGAATCCAAACCAGCCAATTTGCAGAGATTGGAGGTTTGGTTTTGATGGCTATCCCACAACCCACTTGTAGTTTTAGGCCTCTTGAGCAGATTCCACTTGATTCCACCTGATTCCAGAAACACTACAGAAAAATTAATATTTAGAAACACAGCAGCAGTGTCAGACACTCAGACTCTAGTTCTCTAGGGTGAGGTCCAGCTTCACTGAAATTCATGAGAATGGGATTCAAACCATGATGTGGTCCCTACAGCTGCTGTCTTAGGTTACCTTTCCACTTGTAGAAAATAAGCCAGCCTCTTTTGACATCCAGAAAGTGCCTGTTTTATGCAAATATCTATTTTAAGAATGATATTAAAGACAAGTCTAGACAACATTAAACAAAACTAGACCTTTACACATGACATGAAGGAAAATGGGAACAGTCTCCTAAGGCTTCAACAAAGTACTAAATGTGACATATGAAAAAAATCTGCAGTAAAATGAAATTGTGCAGTGGACTGCATTATTAATACTGTAGTTAAATGTGAACAAATAAGGCAGGGAACTGAATGAATAAATAATCAATTTTAAAAGGTCATTTTAATAGTTCAGAACCTCTCCATGGGATAATTTGGAAAGGAGAAAATACTGTATTTTCAAGCTACATTGAAATAAAAACATATTTATAGCTGCATAAATGATAACTTTAGGTGAAAGTATAATGTGGGAATGTAAGTTAACGTCTTTGAACTCCCTAAAACTATGGACTCAAGCAGTAGCAAACTAAACATGGACCTTTTAACTTTCCTTGTTAGATCAGTTAAATTCCATACAATTTTCCAGATGAGAATTAGGGGCTTCAGTTCTGGAATTCTCAACATAGCTTTGGTGCTTCCCAGACCCTGACTGCACTTGCTTATTTTTGTTTGATGTTTCTTGTTGCTTTTTCAGTAAGAAAAACAACTATGCTCACAATTCAGACTACCCTTACAAAGCACTGATAGCTGAAATTTTTCTGCTTATGTTTAACACATAAGGCAGAGCTGAGGATATTTCTGTGGTTCAGCACACAGTATACTGTCAAATCTTTTTGAATAAATATATGTGCCTGTGTGTAAACGTTTGTAACAATATTATAAGAATAACATTTCTAAATGGTCACATAGTTGTTTGGTTGGTCTGAGTTGCAGGATGGAGTGGAACAGTTGGATGGAAAACTAACATTTCAGCAGTTTTTTGGAAGGTGTGAAAATCGTCTAGAATTCAGACTAATTGACGTATCTCCAGTTGGAGAATACCAGGAAAAGGAAAACATTTTTTGACATGCTGTGTTATCTCATTATAAAGTTTATTTATGCACTTACAGCTTTACTCTGTTTCCATATGCTACCATCTTTGGGTTACAGGACATTGCCAAGTGATTGCTGGTTTTATTCCCTTCTGTGAAGGAAAGCTGATCCCTGCCACAGGATTTTGGGGACATAAGACATTATGGTTTATCTGCACAGGGGTTCACACACCTTACCAAACAAAACCACTGCTTTTAGTCCAGTGCTCCATGTACCACCGCAGGCATTGCCCTCTTTGGCATCTGGAGTTCCCAGCCAGGGAACCCTGCCCTTCCCATACTTAATGTTATCCAGGTTGTATGGGACAACCTGTTCAGACAAATATGTGTAGGAGCTACACCCTTAGACTATATCGACCCAGCAAGTCTGCACCAGCATGAAAATGTAACTGAGCTGCATTTAGAGGTTAATGCCTTCAAGAAGAGTCATGGTGTTCTTTGACTTAGATGTGACCTCAACTAAATTCTGAAACAAACCAATGTCTCAATATTAGATAAAAACTCATGTTGATTACTTAAAGAAAATTGTTGGGGTTAGCTCAAATAAAAGAATAGATGACCATGGCTTAAGGCCATGGGAAAACCCTTGCAGTAAGGGTGAGTAGAAAAATCACTCCCCAAAATCCTCCTGTTCACTATGTTAATTATTGCCAGAAATTATTACCTATTCTTCTTGTTGTCATTGGTTCTTTCTTGGTGCAAAAATTTTAATATTCCTGATCGTGCTTCCCTATTGGATCCCCTCCCTAAACACCACCCTAACTTTTCCCGTCCTCCAAGTTTATAAATACCCCTGTTTTGCCCTAGCCCTTGCTTTTTGCCATCTCCCTTGTGCTGGGAATTAGCCTCTCTGTACCACCCTTCTCAGTTCATCCAATATAAACTGTTCAGCTTGAAGTTTGCTGTTTTTGTGTTATTAAAGCTTTTTAGTTCCTGAACAATCAGGCCAGGTTTTCTTTCTGTACAAAGTCGCCGAGTTCCGTGAAACCACTGATCCTAATATCCAGGCTAGGATCGGCTGCAGCTTCAGAAAAGATTCTTCACCCTGTTCAAGGAGACCCATAGACTACCTTTAAACTAATTATACAATTACTGTGATCTCTTTTTCTTCTGCTAGTTTTCTCCCTAGGTATGCCATGGTAGCTACAGTCTCCTGTTCATTGCCATCCTGCCATAAACTGTGTACAGTTCAGTTGTGAAAAGCCCAAAGCTGATACTGCTCTACAAAAACTGTGTTTCTTATTACTTTATTGATATTTCTATCAGCTTTGGTCTTAGAGGACTGCATAACTGAGTCCAACTCAATCTGGAATTGGAAAAAATTGGGTATGAAACTGGACTCAGACTTGGCCTGGTATGAGTTATTTTATAGATATAAAAAGGCCCCTTATGGATCTTTTTAATAGAGCCTCAAACTTCTGAACATGCACATCTTGTCTCATAATTGATCTCAACTGGATGCACAATAATGAATTGTAATGTTACATTGGAAAATCCTTAAACCACTCCAGATGGCCATAAATCAGAAAAGCTGGTGTTGGCTGCTGGCACTGAATTTTGGGACAAGACTTTAACCTTTTAAATCCAAATATTAAATAGGAGTAAACTCACCCAGACCATTGGTATTTTGGTCGGTTCAGAAAATCGTTACTTCCTACAAAGTACCTTTTAGATTTTGGCAAGAAAATACTACAGAACTCTAATATATTATATTATTGTAATGATGTCTTGAACACTTTCAGGTTCTTGAATACCTAAAATAGTCGGTGAAGATGAATGAGCTGATTAAACAAAGGGAAGCTTAATATAGCTCTGTGGTGAGCATCATCAGTAGTGGAAAAGGAAATACAGAAAAATGTGTGACATTTTAATTGAATGTTAGAAAAAAATACACATTTATTAAAAGGTTATTGTGCCTCTTCATGCCAGTGTTCTTCATAATTTGTTATAGATTTTGAATAGTCCTCTAACAAAAGGATGTTATTGCGAAACACTGTAAGAAAAGACACATATTTCACTGATTTTTTTTTTGTGGTTCCCTACTCATCATTCTAGATAAATGGGAGGGGAAGAAACAGGCTACAGAAAACATCAAGCTAAAGAACAGGATCTTCTATATCCTTAAGTCACAAAGATACTGCCCTGTCTTCTGGGCAGGTTAGAGAAAACAATGAGCTTTCACTGGGCATCTATTTTCAAGTATATTTAGGTTACAGCTTATTTTTTCATTCCATACTTACTGGCAATGCTATTTGCAGAGATAATACTTTTAAAAACTAAACAAATCCAAAAAAAACAAAGCAAAAAGTCCTTCTCTGCTTTGCTGTCACAGCAGTTGCAGGTGATTTTGAATTTCTGGCTATGGGCAGGAAGAAATAAAAAACTAAAAGCAGATAACAGAGCCTGGGACAGAGATCAGCTATTATCTAGATGGGAGTGCACAGAGATTGGGTCTGATGGTACACAAGGAGGAAGGGCTTCAGGACAGAACATCTGGTTGTGGCAAACACAGCTGGCAGTCCCAGGTGGAGGGGCTGCTATCCTGGACTTATAAGGAGTTTTTCAGGTTTTGTTGATAGTGGAGTGAAAGCAGAGGTGTAGGAGAGAACTCTGGTCTGCAACAGTAACTAACAGTCAATAACCTCTGAGTTATGAGCTTCCCTTAATTGCTGTGTAGTGTGAGGAGAACAATGCACTGCATATTGTGCATCTCATCGGTATAATTGACATGATAATATCATCAGGGATAAAAGCAGCAGGAAGAGTAGGAAGTTTTATGAAATTATACTTTTTGATACTTAACAATCTGTTGGTATCATGCCCATATCCACAGTCTCTTTGTTTGATATCAAACCCATACCAGTTAATATAGAGCTATTTGAACAGATAATTTCTGTCTTCCACTGAAATATTGTGTGAAAATGAAACAATCAAGCTAATAAGAAATGATCAAAATATCATCCCTGAAACAAAATGTTTTCTTATGACAATTTCCTTCTTCTGCTGATTCAGTTCTGTTATTCTGAGTTTGCAAAGATTTTTCCAACATAAATTCCACCTTGCTAAACTGTGAAAACCCTTATATATGTTTGGAAAATGTGGTTCAACTAAATATTTCAGACTTTCTAATTTTGTATTAAGACTTGAATATTTTGCCACTATGATATTTTGTTGTGATAATGTCACCATGTCATAAAAGTCTAATTAAATATCTTGTATCTGTTGGACCTACTCCACTTTTATTTTACAGCTTTAACAAATTATTATTTTTTATATTCATGGGGATCATTCCAATTTCCTTTGGTGTAAACTTGAACAGAATTTGACCTAATGGATTGTATTTATTCCTATTATAATTCCACTTAGTTTAGTGGCTTAGCTAAAGCGTAAATTTTTTCTTGCATATAATAATATTTCCTTTTTATAGAGAGAAGAATTTTGAAAATGTATTCCAGATAACAAAATTTCTTTTTGTTACAGCAGACGGTATCTGAGATTTCCCTGGCAGTACCAGAAATAACAACAATTTTGTTTGTTCTGGCTTCAATACATTTCAATTTTAAAACAGCTTTACTGTTCTCAGAAGAAGACTTTTTCGTAATCTGATTTATAGTGATTCCAGGCACTTGGCTCAAAACAAAGGGGGAGGAAGAAAGCAGTCTAAAGGGCAAAATCAACTAGGATTCAGCTCTATTTGTAAACAGAAACACCATAATATGATGCCTTCATTGGCAGTTGTCTCCATGCTGAAATGACATTATGTCCAGTTACAAGATCTGAAATGAATTAAAAAATAATCAAAGGAAATTAGCTTTTACTGATCAATTCAATTAGATCAATAGCTACAGCAATTTTATTTCTATGGGGTGATCTATGCTGTAACATGTTTGTATAGGACCAGAGTTTTAATGACATTACCTATCATTTTTAACAAGGATGTGCCAAGACAAATTCTGCAGCACGTTACAAAATGAATAGGAGTACTAATTAAACACACTTGCTTGGCATTCCTGGCTTTTCAAGTGCTGTGCAAAGAAAAATTCTGAACAAGGGAAATACCAATTACACTATTCTAAGGAGAGGCTGTAGCTGCAACAATGTGTATTTTTAAGGTGTGACATTTTTAACACCCAGCGGATCCTTAAAAAACGCCCCGCTATCCATGTTGTTATCCAGGCAACAATTCAAAGGCACAGGAAAACACTTAAAAATACAGAAATATAAAAGCCTCCAGAAGGTTCCTATGCGGTTGTCACAAAATCTTTAGAGCAACCTTCCAAAACCTAGCTAAAAACTATCAGAGTATTCTTTTCTTAGAAACTAAATGATAGTGTATAAAATACAGATTTTCTAAGCTGAGAATATAATTAGTACAGTCACTAAATGTATGCCCTGATCATTTTACTATTATTGCAACAATTAAAATTCTGCTTTTTAACCATTTCCAAACTGCAGGTAGAACAGGGAGAATTTTCAAAGCATCTTTCTTGCTTGGAAGAATACCTTGTCTTGGTATTGTCTGGTTTCTCCTTACTGAAAAGGTAGACAGCATTGAAAGGCAAAAAGGTTAGACTTCCACAACTCAGGGTGACACTTTCAGATGCTGTAGGTGCATATGTGTGGTTGGTACCTTTTTTGGTGATGTACACAGCACTGATCTATTCATGCTATAATATCTCGTCCTCTTTCTTTATAGCAAAGATTTAAAGCACCTAAAAGCAAGAGATTTGATGTGTAAGACTCAGACATGAGTCCAGATGGGAACTGAACAGTGACTTATGAGGACTGACAAAAGGAAAATGGAGCCCTCTTCCCTGACGTTTTATAGACTGAAGGGATTTAGTTTAATTCTTCCTTGCATGGAAAATATACTGCACCTCTGACCATTTTTCTACTTTTCTCTGAAGTTTGATGTTACTCTTATATCTTCCTGAAGGTGAGAGAACCAGCAGCAATGGCCAAATTATCTCTTCATGCCACAGCCCTCTGTGCACCCAATCTCATGGATGCACAGCATGGCACTGTAGAAAGCTTAGACTGGACTCCCATTGCTGCAGCCCATCCTTCAGTGCTGTACAGCTTGTGTGAATAGCCATCATGAGCAAAGTCAGGGGAAATAGATGCTACTTGAAAGTAGCAAGCATGTGGTTTGTTATGTTCAGGTCTTTGTCTGGGGAAAAAAAAAGGGCTAACAAATGGGAGATGGAGAAATGAGTTTTTGTAAACTGATATGCTGTTGAACAGAATGAATGTAAAGAAGATTATATGCAATCAAAACCAGGTGGTAGTGTTTCACCTCCCTTTTGAACAGGTAAAAATTACTCTAGATGAGGGAAAGTGGTGAGAAGAATCTGCCTGGAATTCCAGAAGAGGAATCGTAGGACACAGGTTTCAGATTGGGCCCATTTCTGTAAAAATGCACTGTCAAGGCTGCTTTAGCTCTTAGGATAATTTTTCTGCATTTTTTTCCCCTGTGACTTCTCTTCAGACTTTGTGAAAGAATGAAAGAAAAAAATGTTGTGTGGAAGTAGAAAAGGTAGCCAAAGTGGTGACAAAGAAGACAGAGGACACTATACAAACTTCTAGCCCAGAGGCATATCTCATATCTCTTTGTGACTGTGATACTCTGAATGTGAGAGCTGTTTGAATTTTCCAGTGATAAGAGTGATTAAGCATACACTGCATTAGAGATCCTTAGATTCAAAACCAATGGAGTATGTCTAAGTTCATTCCCAGAAAACAGCCAGAGAAATGCAGATAGCTGCCTAGCTGACTGCTTCACATATTTAATATATTGGCTTTGAAAATAATGAAACAGATCCCATTCATGAACAAGTTGCTGAATAGATTTATGCTGTATGAAAGTCACTAACAACCACTTTCACAGCCATGCCAGCATTTAAAGTAATTTGTGGGAACTTCAGCTGATAAAATAAATTTCAGTTTTCTGACATTTATGGAAAATAATATACTTTCAGTATTTCATATTGATAGAGCAGAGCTAGGATTTCATTAAATTCTCCAGATGAAGCAAGTACAGCTATAAAGTTGCTGGTCTGCTTCCTCTTTTAAAGAGGCACATCCTGAAAATCTATACTCTGCCCAAGAACGTAGTTCTGGAAGAAGCATCACATTTTCTGTGTATTAAGACTTGAAGTTTCTCTGTTTCCCCTGTTTATCCAAGTATATGCAGAGGGTTTTTGCCCTCTTCATACCCAGCACAGCAGACAAGTTAAGCATTTTTCTTCTTTATAGGATGTGGCATAATTTTTGACCTGCAGCAGAACATGCAGCAGCTCCTCATTAGTCAGGATGCCAATGACACATTCAGAAAAGAAGCACATCAACATTTAGAGGAGAATTAATGCCTCTGATGTTATGTTGCTTGAAGTGCACATCCTACACAACTCTGTACCCATCCCAGACTTTTATCTCCAATTCCTTATAGATTAATAATTTAATAGCCTAATTTAAGCAATCTAATTGGGAAAAAAAGATGTTTCTCTTGTGCATTCAACATTAGTTGTCCTGCTGAAAGTTTATGGGATGAAATGGGCATCTGCCCAAAGGATGAAGAAGTCATAAATATATTTCTACATAAAAGTGGACAGAAAATATTTAATGCCAATTCCTACAGTTGACCAAAGGCTGCATGATTTCCCTCCTTTCCAACTTCTGTCTCCTGCAAGTTCTTTTGGGATACTTCATTCTGTGATCCCTTAGGCCCTCTCTTCATCTATATCTGTGTGTAAAAATAATTTTTAAAAAAGGGTAAGAAAATGAAAGAATTGTCTGGATGGAACAGAAGCTAAACAGGAATGTCATGAGTAGTTTTATGTTAACCAGTTACTGTACTGAAACAGGATAAACTACAGCTGTGACAGCTCAAAGCTAAGAGGGAAGCCATTAAGAAGTATTCAATAACTAAAAAACTGATCTGAAGAAGCCATGGAGAGAGAGAGAGAAGTATGAGGGTGCTTGCTATTAGAAGCTGTAGCTATAGGTGCACTGGAGACAGCAAACATCCTTCAACAGCTTTCTAACAGGGGAGAGACAGAAGGAACTTTGTATTTCTCATTGCAAAAAGTGACTTATGTGATAGTAGAAATTATTTGCACCCGGTCAGAAAACATCTGAGAACTAAAACTTTAAATGCCACTGTCAAAAAAAGACTGGAAGATCTGGTAGGAGACACATCTGAGGGACTGCAGTAACTGGGGATAGGGTATGTCCCTGAGGATCATTTCTGCATTATTTTTATATAAACCCTTCAAATGCTGGGTACTAAACACTTCCCTCAAATGGGCATCTCTTCAGGGCAGGAAAGCATTCGACTGAAATGGCCAAATACGTCAAAACATGTTTATTATCCTGTAATGAGTGGTATGGGTGAAGTACACCAAGGGAAAAGAAAAAAATTACACAGCAAAATAGGCACTTACTGTACTATGAGCAGCTGTATAGTTAGGGAGCTTATATAAATTATAGTGTATTGGATTTCAGACAAGGTCACCAGATTTACCTAGCACAAGACTGATGAATTCAGAAGGAAATGAGAAATATTACTGCAGTACAAAAAGAACTTCAATCCAGCCGGTGCAGTCCTTCCCTTTGCATAGAGCTGATTGTGTTACTAGTTTAGTCGGGGAATTTTAAAGCAGCATGTGAGGTGCCACACTGCCAGTGAAGTTACCTCCCTTTGATAATACAAACCTTAACAACAACTGAGGCTTTGTTTAACAAACCGTCTTTTTTTTTATCTCCCTAGTTTCTGGTTGCATCATCCTGATCTGATTGTATTACAGCATCTGCTTTCAAACTTGTTTTCTTAGTGAAAGGAAAAGCACTAAAATTACACAAATGGAAACTGCAGGTAGTTTTCCAAGTTTTTAATTGTTTTGTGTTTGGCCTGAAAAGATATAATAAACACCTTACAAGAAGCAATGGGCTGGAAAGAACTTCCTTGTTTGATTCACAAGACTTCATTTGGAATTATGGGAAACTAAAGAAAGGACTCTGATCCATAATTTCCTTTTTTTCCCCCAATATATATTAACAATGAAGGTGCTATGTTTCCTAGCCTGAAGAATTCAATAACTTAAATAAGGTCTACAAAGTAACCAAATAACTATGAAAACTGTCCAAAACATGAAAAAAGGGTAAGAAAGCATTAGAGAAAAGCTATAACTCATGATGCTTCTGTGTTTTCAATGGACAGTTCAGAGCTATGACAATCTAAACAAATGGAGTATCTTAAGCAAAAGAGTAGCTGTCAAACCCACTGTTGGATTTGTGTGTTCCCAACTCATTTATACATGTTGCTTTACAGATGATAATAGATAGCACAAAAAGGACATAGGTGCCTACTCTTTTTTACAGAAGACTTATGTGCAAACTGCAAATTTTTCAGATTTTTTGGACACTTTTATGAGATATCTGAGCTCTATCCAAGCCTTGAGATCCAGAAGGGAGTTATTTCGATATCAGGAGTCTCTTCCGGCAGGGAAGCAGCTCAATACATGTGTGTTGCATGATCAATAGTCCATGCAGAGGAGATGCCACTCCTCTGAATCTCAAAGGCAGCTCTCCCTTGTATCTTAGCCTGTGAAGCACCCTAGTTGGAGATGCAGCTGTGCACAGAACCAAAGGCAAAGAGTAATTGTCATTTTTGATACTTTGGGAAGTGGCAGAAGGTTGCAGGGCCTGTCAGCCTTCTTTGGTGAGCCAGCAAACACTGTTGTGCCCGACAGCCCTGCTTGCTGCTTAAAGCTGGGAGCAAATCCCAAGGTGCTGCAGAGGCTGCCTGGCTCTGCTCTTGAGTGGCATATCCTGCCATGCCAGTGGGCACTCAGCACCAGCCTGCGCTAGGAAATGCTCTGTGCCTCACCACCTCTTCCCCCAGGGACCAAGTCCTAGAGTCTCATGTAAATAATGCATTTGGAGATTACTTTTGTAGCAGGAATTGGTTCTGATCAAACTAAATTTTTGCTTCATGAAATGTTAATTCTCACACGGATTCCATTTTTTCTCGAAACTTTCAGTCATCATTCTGCATGTTCCTCAAAGGTGACCTTACAGAAATATTTTGGTGCTCTGTTGTAAGTGACCTAACCTGCTTCTTCTTGGCCACTTCAATGAAGCTTAATGAGAATATCTCTTCACCTGTACCTGGTTACACAAAGCTGTCTATTGAGGTATATTAAGTAACTTATTTTGGCATGCAGAATTTACATGTGAAAGAAGGAGGTTCTTGCCTTTTTATCTGCTTTGCTAAATCACAAAACCACTATTAAACTGCAAAAGGTTAATGAAGTCCAGACTTGTCTGTCAGGTTCCAAAGTGGGGAAAATGTCAATTGCTGTTACTTAAAAATGTCATTAGCACATCCGTTTAATTATGTATGAGAGACATGGTTACCACAGAGACTCTTGTGCCATGTGAGCAAAGGAAAATTTTTTAGAAGTGAAGCTGGAAGTCCCTGACTAACACCCTGCCTGCTCTTGCTGCCACAGCTCTGTGCATGCCTGCAAACACATATATGTACATTATGATCATTCCTGGTCAGTCTGAGTTAGGAAGATATATGTGAGAAAGTAAAGGAAAAAATATGTTTGGAAAAGAGATGTTCCACACTTGTGGCTGGAAATGGCAGTTCCTCACAATTTTATATCTGCTCTCAGAACAGAATGTGGGAACTATGAATTCGTGGGACTAAAGAGAAAAATACCTACCTTCCTGATCCAGCAAATATTCTTTCAGATTTATCCACCTCAATACACGTGGGTGGTCAGTACTGTTTCTATGCAAGACTGCTCATTGTGCATGGCAGCATTAGGGCTGCAGCTGGCGATGGGTGTTCTGCCAGGGCTTGAATATCTTATATTTGCCTGAAGCAGGAGGGCTGCATTTCTAACTGACATGACATTTTACCAGTGACAGGTTTTGATTTTAAAAGTTAGCTTCCTTACCATAGAAAAACCAATGACTTCAGATAACAAGACAAAATCACAGAACATAGTTTTACCCTTGCTTTGGAAAGAAATCTACTTATTCAACATTTTTGGGCTTTAGAAGGCTTCAATGATTTTAAAGATAATCCTTTGCTATTTTTTAGCTTTTCACTACTGTGTGTTCTCCTCACTGTACCAAGAGGAAAATAAGTATCATCAAAATCCAACTCCTGGCCCTGCACAGGACAGCCCAAAAGGCCACATCAGGTGCCTGAGAGCACTGTCCAAACTTCTCAAACTCTGTCAATCTTGGTGCTGTGACCACTTCCCTGGGGAGCCTGTTCTAATCCCCAAACAGCATTTGGGTGAAGAACCTTTATTTTCCTAATATTCAACCTAAACCTTCCCTGACACAACTTCAGGGTGTTCCGAATGGTCCTGTCCCTGGTAACTACGGAGAAGAGATCAGTGTCTGCCCCTCCTCTTCCTCTGATGAGGGAGCTGTAAATTGCAATGAGGTCTCCTGTCAGTCTCTTTGTTTCCAGGCTGAAAAAGCCAAGTACCTCATCTGTCCTCGTATGGCTTCTCCTCAAGACCCTTCACCATCTTTGTAGTAATAATTTCTTGAAAATTTTCTAGCAAAACGAGAAGTGCCTCCTGTATTTAAGTAAAATCTGCAGACTTTCAACTGTATCTAAGTTAAAATACAAATATATATGTGAGAAGTCTATAGAAGTCTTCCTTGAAATGCCAGATCCAAATCTGGACTCTGACTTCTGTCCTAGCTCCAGATGGTGTTTCCCAGTATAACTCTGTTTTCAGTTGCTTTTACTTTTGTCAAACTTGAATGAAGCTGAAAACGTAAACCACCTAGCCCATGTGCTATTCAGCAGTACCATAATGACGGCAGGATTTTTTGGGTTGTGACATCTGTGTAGAGTCGTGTCTGCTGCTGGGTGCTGCGGTTGCTGTCAGCTCTGTGAGTCACCGTGATGCTGCAGGCGGTGCAGGGGAGCCCCCTCACTGGAGCTGACTTTTGTACTATAGTTTACACACATTCCAAATATATTTTCTGGAACTGGCAACAGGTGCAGCCCTGCTGCAAAGACAGCCAATCTGCAGCTCTTGTATGGTGCAGCTTGGAAACAGTCCTGATGCAACTCTGGCATCTGTGCTTGTGCAAAGATGCTGCCCTGCTCTGAGCCTTGCCTGCAGGCACAGCACACCAGCCTGGCTGCAGGGGGGATGTAATTCCTCATCACCATCCCTCACCCTTCCTCTGCCCCTGGGGCAGCTCCAGTCTAGAAGTAGCCCACAAAAGGGTGCCACATGACCTTTAGGGGTAGGAAGAGTGGGCTATGGGCTAGGGGGAGTGATGTACCCAGAGAATTATAATTTTCACTCAAGAAAGATAATTTTTCACTTAAGATTTTTACTTACTAGAATCATCTTCAGTAATTTTTTTTAACATACTAAATAATGAAACAGCTCAAAAGGCAGTCTTATGGAGGAGGAGGGGCTTTCTTCCAAAGGTTATCTCCTTTTACCCCACTGAAGAATGATCACAGAAATCTACTATTTCTCTGTCTAATCTCTCTGTTTAGAAAACCTGGGTGACATTAGGGTCAGGCTATTCTTCAGTGACAGCTGGCTTGCTTAATCACCGTGTCATACTACCTGGCTCATTTTCTGTTGGTGGCTGAAAACCCTGGAGAGGGTAATTGGAGTTGACCATCGGAACATTTTCATTGTAACTGAAGAGAGACATTTCAGCTTTGCTATTGAATATACTTGTCTCATCTCACTGGGTATGCTATGAAAATACATATTGGCCTGAGCTTTTTTTCTTTTCCAAGTGCTAGCTTTCCCCCTTTCTGATTGTGTTTTTCTATGGACAAATTTAATGGAATATGATACCACAGTGTAGTATAGCATCACATTGTTTTAATGGCCTCTGGCTCCCAGCTTTTCCCTCCCAACATCTCTTTATCTTTTATTAGTAAATGACACACTCATGCAAAATCAGTATTTTATCCTCTGAAGCAAATTTAATGGTGTGTCTATGAGTGGATTTTGTCCTCAAGCAGAATAATGTAATCTTTGAAGCCCTAGATTTTCATGACTTCAAAAAAGTTTTGTCAAAATGGGTTTGCAGTCTGAAAGATCAATACTGGGAGTGGATAAATGTCTTAGGCAAGGTGGGGAAGAACACCAGTTGCATGAATACTGGTGAAAAGAATGTGGGTAATAAACACCAGATCCTCTTTCCTCCCTCTCAGTAATAAAGCATTTTGTCCTGCTTAATAGCAAATCTCACACACTTGCAAAACAAACACCATATACCTTGATTCAGTGATGAATAAAATTAATTTTATCCCATTAGTTAAATGCACTAATTCAGGCTTTTAGTGTTCCAGGGCTTTATTTCTTGTCTTCTCTAGGAAAGTTCATTTGAATGGGATTGCACATTGAGGACAGAAATAATGACTTGCGTTATTCTCATTGTTCTGTTTGTTCTCACTTCTTGTGTTTTCTGAGAAATCTACATCACACACTAATGACAGCAGCTCCTTTTGAATAAGAAACAGACCTTTTGAGAATTCATAGTTAGAGCATACAAAGGAACAGTGTGTTGAGAGTTCTCTTTCCATCTTCAGTAGCTATATTTATCTTCTCAAATCCTTTGTATATCAATGAAGTAGAAGTAAAAAATTGCAAAAATAGGTCTTTCACTTTATCAACTCAACTGGTATATGATAACATGCATAGGTTGGGTGCGAGTCCATTTCTTTCTTTCAGTGCTCCTGTTTGGGGAAGAAAATGTTCCTTCTTTGGGTAATAACTATTTTGAGCTCTGGCACAGAACTCAGATTCTTAAGAGATCATTTATATTACAAAGGCTCACTCTGTACTTCCTCAGTGCTTAGAGGCATATTTCGGCTTCCAAACCAAAATCTTTTTATGGTTTTTTAAAACAAATTAGGGGTTTTACTTAGGGTTTTTAAAAAGAAGAAAAAGTCATGTATGAAAGCCAAATTAATATACTAGTCTTTCTGAAACAGAGAGAAAGTTGTTCCATTCTTTTCTACTTTTCTAACAGTTCTCTGAAATATATTTGACCCTCACACATTGTCTCTGTAAAAGGGATTGTATTTCTTAAAACCAAATGGGAAAATGATTCATAACATCCTATTCAAGATGACAACTGGGCTGATGGTCTGGCTAACTACATATCTATTTCCAAATGTACTAAATTTAAATGGATGTAATCACAGTTTTCAGTACATACGTGATGTTGCATGACAGCCAGACAGATTAGATACATTCTTGCCATAGAAGAGTCTAGTGCAAGAGGCAGTGTTTATTCACA
This sequence comes from Sturnus vulgaris, assembly GCF_052056855.1. NCBI lineage: Eukaryota > Metazoa > Chordata > Aves > Passeriformes > Sturnidae > Sturnus > Sturnus vulgaris. The sequence continues at coordinate 124,582,388 of NC_142243.1, read as the reverse complement.
CAGCTTAGACCCCCCCATTCAGCCTTTTTGCATAGATGTTTAGCTCACTTGTAGGCCAGGGACTGTTTTCAATAAGGTTGATGAAAAATTCACTCGAAAAATAAGGATGCAACATGGTAAATGTCCTGCCATATTATGAAAGGGCTTTCTATTCTAAAGTCTGAAAGCAGCATTTTGATCTTCAGTATTGATTTGGTCAATTTTCAAGTATTCTATTTGACCTTTCATAAAAGATGTATTGCTCTGTTTCAGCTGATATGTTATCAAGGTGGAAAACTGTTTGTCCTTCTTAAATAACCAAAGGAAAGAATGAACCTCCTGTACTGCAGATAAATATAGTTCAATGGGACAAGAATAGGAGGAAGAGAAACTCTTTGGAAGTATTTTAAGACATCCTTTCTTTTCCATTATGAGTGCTTGATTCCTGTCATTTTATTTGACTTAAATAATTAATTTACATCCAGTTTGGTGCTTTGAGTCATGTTTATGAAGTTTAGTCTTCTGTTATGAGCTTTCAGTTTTTTTGAGAAAGGCACTTGGCCGTGTCAGTGAGTACCCTGTCCCCCATGAAAGGTGTGAGATATGTTTGCCATGGGCAACTGCCCCTGACAGAGCAAGTCCAGGCTCTCTGCAAGATGTGACTGCAGGTAGAAGAAGGGCAAACAAGAACAGAACAAGAAAATGAGAATAAACCACTCAGAAGCTATTACATATTATCCTGGGGAAAGATGTTTGGGAAGGAAGCTGAGGAGGAAGCTACAGGAGCCCTTTCAGGAAAATCAGATCAATGGGAGTGATGGGTAACTTGTCTCCAAATTATATTTAGGGAAAGAGAAACTGTAGAGACGAATTTAGCAAAAAAATTGTTGAGCAAATTTAGCGCTTCTAATTAAGCTCGATGATCACAGGTTTGATTTCAGCCCCCGTTATTCTGGTTAATAGTTTCTTACTTCTTCCATGAGGCTCAGCGTGACTGGATCTTTGTGTGGACCTGGATGGCCCAAGCAAGTGAAATTTCAATAATTTTTCATTTGTGCATGGAAATACAGCATCATTTTACCAACTGGGAGATAGCTACTAGTAGAAATATCCAGATGTTACACAATAAATTTAGAAAAATGAATATGTTTTCTCTTGCATTGACATACATCTGTGGTAATTTCTCAGGAGTGTTTTAAATAATATAAAAACCTGTGTGTTCTGGGAAAGTCTCTCCTCCTATTTTAATTTTCTATGCCTGTTGTCTAAGAAGCTTCTACCTACTGTTCGAATGCACATATAAGACCATGTGCAAGCCAGGTAGCTACTGGGGCAAACCAGCACATGAGAGACACCAGCAAATCCCACTAGAAAAGCCTCTGTACTTCCAGCTGAACAAGGCTTAAAGAGGTGTGAGTTATGTTTCTAATTTTATTACTTTATTGACTTCCACTTGGGAGCTGTCAGTCAGAGCCATACTGCCTAAAAGACAGCAGAGGATTCATGCTGAGCTGAGAACCCGTTCAAAGCATCTGCCCAAGGAGATGGAAAACTGAAATGCTGTTAGGTAAAGAAATGTAATGCTGGTATGCACAAAGCATTGTAAAACCTATGCCTTAGAAATTTGTTACTGGCTTAACCCCAGCTTGCAACCAAGTACCATGCAGCCACACACTCACCTTCCCCTGGTGGGATGGGGAGAGAATCACAGAATCATGGAATCATAGAATGTTAAGGGATTGGAATGGACCTTAAAGATCATCTAGCCCCAAATCCTTTCAAGGACAGGGACGCCTCCATATAGACCAGGTTGCTCAAGGTCCTATCCAACCTGGATTTGCACAGTGCCAGGGTTGGGGCACCCACACCTCCCTGGGCAACCTGATCCAGTATCTCACCATCCTCACAGTTAAAAAAAAAAAAAAAAAAAAAATCATAATATCCAACTGGAATTTGATATGTAAAAGTGGTAAAACTCATGGTTGATACAAAGGTGCTGTATTAGTTGAAATAAACTAAAAGTAATAATAAAGTGAAAATAATAACAATAATAAATACAATAAAAAAGAGGAAGGGAGAGAGGAATAAAACCCAAGTAAGACCAGTGATGCACAATAAAATTGCTTCACCAGCAGCTGACTAATATCCAGCCTGTTCCCGAGCAGCAATCTGTGGCTCCCAGCCAACTCCCCTGGTTTATACACTGGGCATGACCTCCTAAGGTATGGAACATCCCTTTGGCCAGTTTGGGTTGGCTTTCCTGGCTGTGCTCCCTCCTAGATTCTTGTGCACCTGCTCACTGGCAGAGCATGGGAAACTTAAAAGTCCTTGACTACTGAGCAACAACTAAAACATCAGTGCCTTGTCAATATTATTCTCTTAACTAAATACAAAACACAGCACTGTACCAACTCCTAAAAATAAAATGGGCTCTATCCTAGTGAAAACCAGGACAGTGGGAAACACAAGCAGAGACACCTTTGTGTGAGAGATGGATGCAGCTGTAAATGTGTCACTGCTGCACCATCTGCACATTCCTCATAACTGCTTAACTTGGAGAAATTTGGAAATAAAACTCTTCATACAAGTAATAAATAAAAGGACTTTCTTTTTATGTTACTTTTCTCATTGCTTGCATCCTCCAAAGTTCTGCTAATACTACATTCCAGGGGCAAAAGATATTCTACAGGTGCTTTTCCTTCTAATACAGAAAATTTTTGTGTGAAGTAAATGCTCCCATTTTTTGTAAGGATTTTGATATATGAGGAGTTTCCTTTCAGTGTTTACTTACAGGTAGCTTGAATCACTTATGTCTCAGTTTTCGATCATTTTATGAAATTAATTAAATTTAAAAGGTCATCTGAATCACAAGGCTGGAATCTAGAATTTCAGATGTGCAAATTCTAAAAATGTTTTAGAAATATGTTTGGTGGTTTTGTTTTTGGGATTATTTTTGGTTGCTTGCTTGCACGCTTGGCTTTGTTTTTCAGCACAGATGTAGTGCAGATGGATGCTTTGCAAATGTCTCTATGTCTCTATGGTATTTGGGAAGGTGTCTAAATACTGGCCAATGCTAATCCATTTTTTTAGGATTACAGAACATAAGATGCTGTTTAGCTCACAGTGCATAGCTGTTAACTGTGGAAACTTATTTCAAAAGAAAAGGAAAACACTACTGGGGAAAAAATATTTTCCTGTAGCAGGTGTGCTCCACACCCAGTGGATGCTACTGTAAAATACCTGGATTTCATCTGAGCATTGATGTCAGGCCGAGATTAGTATTTGGAACTGTGATCTAAAGCAACATGACAGTTTGAACTATTTCTCAAGCCTGAAAGACAGAGCAGTGCTTACCTATTTTCTTTGAAACCCACCAACGTCCACTTTGTTCTGCTGTTTGGATGGTCCATCTGTGATTCCAGCTCATGTGCTGGTAACAGAGAAAATGTAGCTGCACACTTGTGCAGCAGGTGAACACGAACTCTTCTGCATCGTCTACACAAATAAAACTTGGCATTTCATATCTGAAGTTAGATACACCCTTGAAACATCAAGGTCAGTAGCCATTGCTTTGTGCTTCATGTAGGATCAGTGGAGGGGAACAATCATTGCAGGAGGTCACTCTGGTCTTCACATCTGAATGCTCTGCAGAAATTCTTGTCTCCCTCACTTGCCAGGCTCTCCTTTGCCAGTAACTTAGGTACTCCTTCCAAAAAATGTTTCTTCAAACATTTGGAGGCAAATCTGATTACAAAACCTGAGGCATTGCTATGAGTGGGAATACCAGTGAAAGTTTTCTGAAATATTCATTATATTTTCTGTGGCTGAAGCCTGATGTTGGTGTTTATTTCTAAATAAGAGAAAAAGATTTAAATGACTACCCCTGTATTTCCAGTAGGTGCTGTTCTCTTCTCTTAAAAAGTCCTTTCACACTGTTCTGTTTCTGAATTCTCTGGAAATAATCATTTGGGGTACTTCAGTAGAGAAAGAGAAGAATGAAGTGCTAACTCTAACACATTTAAATGTAGATATACTAGATACTTGCTTCCCTCAAATGGGAATTATATATTCCCTCACTTATAGCTGTATGACAACACACAAGACACATCTGTTTCCCTTTACATCACTTTTATACTACAGATTGCTTGATTAAGTGGGATTTTGTATAAAGACCTGTTCTTGAATGATTAAGAGGAAGGTATTAATGGTTTCTTTGGTACACTGAACTACTTGCTTTGTGCCTTTCATGGTGCACATGCTAGAGGGCTGCTGAATCTGGCAAACTGGCAGAAGTGAAGCTGCCACATCTCCACACAACCAGTAGCAGGGCTGAGCACGAGTACACATTGCACATACACATACACACACAGTCACAGGGACAGTTCAGACAGAATTGTGGCTGTGCTCCACACGTGAGGCTCTGCCCAGCCCTGTGTGCCAGGAATGGCTGGCAGAGCAGTGTGTGGGAGGCAGGAACAGCAACAAAGTGGCTGAAGAAAGGTTTCAAGGATCAGTGTGAGCTGTTACGGGTCTTCAAGACTGATAGCCTGTCTTCCTCTGTGTTGCCATCCATGTTCTTTAAATGATCAGCCTTTTAGCTTCCGTTTATCCAGGCTTCACTCTGACAGGAATTTCAATATGTGATAATTTGCATGCAATACATTAAGCAGAAATGATAAATTTATGAAAAAATGGTTTGGGACTCTGTTGACTGAACAAGAATCTGATTAGTCTATACCTGCCCACTTATTATTCATTGCTTATATATGATCCAACAACTGAAAATGTGGTGTAGATAACTATTTTAAGAACGCAAACTTTAAGCTTTTAATCATGATTACTAACAGCAAGAAGTTATTCTATCATTCAACGTTTGTTGAAGCAGAAGTAATTTGTTTTTTGACAACAGTTCTCTGTAACAACACCTACTGCTGCAGGTGCTGAAGCTCTGCCCACATCAGAAGCATTATCTTTTTTTCAGTTCTGGTGTATGAGAAAAGGAAATCTGCTTTTCATCATTGCCTGATGAAATACTTGTAGTCATAGCTCCAGTGATAAGGCAACATTAAGTGACTTTTTAAGTGACTAATGACAAAGCAGAAGTGCTTTGATTAAATCCAGCTTTGATTAAGCACTTGAATAGTCGCTATGATCAATTTATGAATAATCCAGGGATCAAAGAGAATCATGAATATGCTTGGTCTAACCCTTCCAAGTAACAAATATATCAGTATAAAGCAGGATCAGGAACAATTTGTGAACAGAGAAGTGTTTAATCTGTCAGTTAACTGGTCATAGTGAGTAACGTGACCAGTTCTGATAGCAGAGAAAAGACAGAGCACTTTCAAAATAGAAAAATCCCTTTTTTTTTTTTTTTTTTTTTTTTTTTTTTTTTTTTTTTTTTTTGGCAGGATCCAAGAGAAATATGAGAGATCTGCATTAAATAGCAGAGTTGAAGCAACCTCATGAAGAATGTATCATTACTGCTGCAACACTGGAGCCTAAGACATTACCAAGCAGAGGTCACAAGGATTCAGCTCCAGGGCAGAGCTGCCAGGGAAGTCTTCCTGAGCAGACCCATGATGGCTTTGACAGGTCTTGGGTCTGCCTCTGAGCCTGGGGCAGCACAACCTGAGACTTTTGAAGCTTTCCTTGTGTTCACCTGGGCTTCATTCAGCCTTCTTCAGTGTAGTCTTGCTTCCTCACTCACACTCTTCCTGTATTTCAGGAGTAATGACTAATCATGAAAGTGGTATGTAAGGACTGAATTTCCTTCCACAAAACCCCCAGACATAACCAGTGCCATGTGAGTACAGGACACCCAATGCAGAAAACTATGGACAGAGCAGAGACAAAAGAGGGCAGACAAAGGCAGAAGAATTGAGGCATGTCTAAATTCAGAGTTAATTTTCAAATGCCTCAGTGCATCTGACCTACCCACAAACAACATTGTCCATTTTCTTTTCTTTTTTCTTTGTAAAATACTCCATTCTTACTCTAAATGGAAACATAAAACCAACTAAAGAACGAAAAATGCAGCACCAACAACAATCACCAGATCATCCCCAAAAAATAACAATAATCTCAGCTCAAATCCCCTCTGAAGCAACTTTTACCCCAGAAAGGGACGAGAGCCAGAGACATCACAAAGGCCATCAGGACATAGTTGCTGGCATATGCAAGCATGCAAATAACAGCTCATGAGGTCTGAAATTGCCAGCAGGTATCTCTGGATGATATCAGACACGATTGAATGCATAATACTTCCGGATGAAAGCATATAACTACAGAAGAAATATGTTCCAAGATAGATCCCTGGCAGGACTTTGAAATTACTTACCACTGGAAATGTTGTAAGTATTTAGTTGCTGAAACAAAAGCCTCAGCTCGGATGTCTAAAATGCTTTTGGGAAGTGCAATCCTATGAGGTTAGGAAGCAAAAGTAAATCACTGGTCAGCAGATATAAACAGGTCGCTTTGGACTGTGCCAGGGCAATTTTACTGCTCTTTTGCAAACCTGGGATGAGGTCTTGTTTTATTGTAGCTTTTGCCTTTTCAAGCTCTAGGTTCAAAGTTTGCAGTTATGGTTTTGTGAGAGCCAAAAAGCCTTCTGGATAAAATATATAGGCATAGTTCCGGCTTCCAGGCATTGTGAAATTCAGTTTTTGGTTTATTGCTGTAACATTTTTTAAGTCTCTGAACAGTTCCTTAGTCACACCTCCTAACCAAGGCTAATTGTACCCTGACAAAATTCTTCATTAAACAGGAGGATAAATAGTTCTTTAGCCTCCTGTTTGTCTCCACAGATACAGCCAACCTGCTTTTCACTGGGCTCTTTACAGACTTCCACTGAGGTTTTGGCTACTATTGTACCTCTCCTCCCAGTGAAATCTGCCCTGCACTTGGACCCTGTATTTACAGTTGCATTTTGCTTACTGGAAGTCTTTTCCCCTCAGCGAAAATGTGTGACACTGCTGAGCATGAAGTACTACTGTTTTTAAACTACTTTTTAGCTACTTTTAAGCTACTTGTTTAAAGTAGAATGCAGGAGTTAATAGAATGCATGTATTTATTCCTTCAAGGCTTTTTTAAAAAATAGGATTGCTTTGATTCATGGGTATGTTGAAGACTCTGAGGAGTGTGAGATGGTATGGTTAAGAGCCTGCAAATGTTTCTTGATGTGACATCCCAGTCCCTACAGTATGGGGGACCAGCAGGAGAGCAGTGCAGTGTGGGGAGCTCCACTCCTTCTGCAGGAAAAGCTCCTGAAAGGAGGTCTAAGATTTTCCCCAGAGTTACATTTCTGCACCAGCATTTCCACCATATAGTGGATTCTGCACCTCCTCTCCTGCCCCTCTTATTCACATGGTTCTGGTAGCTGCAGTCCTGCCTGCAAACACAACCTGGCCTGCACAAGAGAGGAAATCAATGATGCTGGGATATGGTGCAGCATGGGATTATAGTGCAGCATGGGATTATAGTGCTTGCTGCCTTTACATCAGTAAAAGAATCATAGATTTTGCTCACAATTCAAAACCTGGGAGTAGTTACAACCTGTTTTTCTAGTCATAAAACTAGAAGGAAAAAGTAACAGAAAATACCTCCCAGGCTTTCAGCAGTCGGTGCATGACATTTTTTCCAGATACATTTTTTCTTATACTGGGACCTCAGAAGTCCCTCAGAATTAAGAAGTTTGATCTGTGTATGAGTTTTCATCTGCCTTCCTTTGCTTGCTCTGGGGCCTTCCATACTATTCAACTTTTAAACTGTGCCTCTTCCTCCCTTCCTAATTAACCCCCTGCATGAACACCAAGTGGAGCCTGAGGAACATGGGAACACAGCTATTTTTATGTTCATAAAGACGTAGGGAAGGCAGAATTAAAACATGCTGACATATGCACATCACAGCAACTGCTTTCTCTGCATGATCCCAAGGTTTCTGACAGCAATTTTTGACCTTCAAAGATCTAGGCATTTTTATTAGAATAAAAATTTTCCTCACCCAGTGAAGAATTTGCAGTAGGAAAGGTATATTGGAGTGCTGATGTACTTTCTGTGAGTTTACCTAATGGAGTTCTAATCAGTTATCCATGTTTACCATTACATGACTTTCACCTTCTATCTCTGTTTGAAGACAAAAATCTTGGTAATACATCTACCTTGTTTAATTAAAAAGTTGGTTTGTGTGACAAGACATTAAAAACATACTTTAAAATGAGATGCAGATATAGTAACATTTTATAGAAGTCACAACAACTGTCAGAAGCTCTGACCAGGATGCCCTGGAATGTATTTCAGCCCCTGTGCCAGTTGCTCTTGCTGCTCTTTGGGGAGCCTGTACCACCCATGGATTCCAATTTGAAAGGTTATTTCTGCAGTTACAAACTTGTATCAAACAATAAAGTGCAATCCCCTTCTTCAGAGCAAAACTCAAATGAGTCTGGATTTACTAACAGCATCTCCTTCCTTTTAAAATTTACAGCAAATTTCACTTGATTTTTGCCTCTTCTGCTTATATAACCAGGATGATAATGTGATTGCAGATGGTGTTTGACATCTGCTGATCAAGACACATTTTGCTTCTCTGCCTCTGTTTTGCAACATTTTGGTCAGTGTAACCAACCAACTAAATTGTGAAACAAGAGGAAGGGCTATGCAGAAAAAGAACAGAGCCACAGAAACTTTGGCTGAGCAGCGCTCGCACTAACGAGCCTTAATACCAAATATAAATGAACACCATGAGATTAAATTACATTATCTTTTGCCGAGGTATTTCCTTAGTGATCCTGTTTTACCTACATTGTGAGGATGCTGATGTCTGAAACTAGATAAATATCTTATCCAATCCATTTTTCTTTCTAATTAATCTGCATGAACAAGTTGGAGTCAAAGCAGTCCCTAGTTGCTCCTAACTGTGCAAACCTGCCACACTGTTCTTGCTTTCAATTCTAGCGCCCACTATGCTGCAGCTGTGTGAGAAGAGATAGGTGAACTTTTGACAAAGGGAGATTGGAAATTAAGGATTTAAAATTTTAATAAATCCAGTTTGAATATAAAGATAAGCTTGCAGAAAACACGTATTTCTGCAACAAACAGACAAACAAGAAAAAAATAAAGGAGGATCAGAAATACATTACATTTGGAAAGAAAATGGAAACTAGTATTTTTGCCTTAGGAATGCTTTGAACTTAGATTGCAATTGGATATTGAATACATAGTATTTCAGTTCAGTACCATCTTCTTCACTAATATGAATGCATCTAAATTAAATGAAAGAGCAACAGTAACAAATACAAGATTCGCATTTCACCAAGTCTGAGTGCTATATTTGCTATCCACACAGCAACTCTCACCAAGAGAATCAAACCGTGACTTAGTGAGCAGCATCTTATATGAAAGATAGTAAAAGCCAAAATATAGACATCCAAAACTCAGTGTTGCAGTGCATACCCATAGCAGCATGACTCCTATGTCTTATACCTAGATTGTTTCGTCTACCTTACTGAAATGGACTGATGTTCCTTGCTAATGTGGGAGCTAGAAACACGTAAAACTTTTGTTTTATCTGATAAAAGATAAAACAAAATATGTGAGCTAGTTTTGTAAATAGAAAAAAACCCAAACCAACAAAACAAAAGGACACCATGATAAAATCCTAATAGCCTAACGGATTACTTGAAAGATGGAGACATCTGCAAAATGCAGTACCTTCTGTTGTCAGAGAGGTTTGAAAAGATACAGTTAGAATGATCTCAGCAAGAAGGAAAGTGGAGATAGATTCAGATGTATCTAAACTGGCCTAATTGGTTTTACAGAAATGTAGTTGATTCATTACTTCCTGGAGCTTTTTCTTTATGTAACTCTTTACCCTTCATATGAGGTAACCATTGAGACTCAGCATTTTCAGTGTGCTGAGCCTCAGATCATCCAATGATACACCTCATGTCAGAAAAATAACATCAGAAAAATAACTTTGCCTTTATGTAGGCCAATCCTTCAGGCTCAAACACACGATCAACTTAACTTGGTTTACAGAACTATGGTGTGTCAGCTCAGCTCTAGTCACTGGCTGCATCTAAGCTCAACTTCCAGCAAGCTCAAGGTAGAATGTACAAGCTCCAACCACAACCACAAGCTCTGTTTGTGGGGAACAGAGATGCTCTGTGTTCAGCAGACAAGGAAAGTTCCTCATGTACTAACATGCACACTTGAAAGACTGCATGTAGTAAAAGTTTCCTTGTATCCACAAGGAATATTTCCAGCATTCCTGGAAATGCCTGCCAAACTCGTTCAAGTCCCATAAAAGTGCTGGGTAATGAAGGATCAGTCTGCCTGCTCTGTCTCATCAGGTGTCTAAGGTGACTTTGCTAGGCTCTATCAGACATTGGTGGCACTCTTTTTATTATGTCAGCCCTCTGCTCATTGGAGCACCCACAGGGCACTTCAGTTCTTAGGCAGTCTCAATGTGGAGAGAAAAGTAGTGGGTTTATGAGATTTTTGTTGCTTCTTGAATGTTTAGAAGTGGCAGATCCATATGGGTGAAATAGAAAGAAATTTCTTGCTGAGTAAGGCCAGGAGGATAATAGGGTTCTAGTTCCTTCTGCCTAGATTCTTTCTACTTTCAGTTTGGGGGGAGTCTGTAATTTTTAATGGCAAGTTTATTATATTTTATTCTATTCCTTACACAAAGCTCATCATTTGGTATAACTAATGCAATCACAGGCAGTTCCTCTTTTCTCAGCTGCTCCCTATGGAAGAACCTTTCCTTGTATTGTGTTTTGTTTCATAGCACTTTTCCTTCAAATATGTCTTTATCTGCATTCACTTATCTAAGACTGAAGCCTTTGTAAAAGTTCACGTCCTTCTTAGGTAGTTACAGAATAACAGGTACTGGACAGTTATAATGATAGAAATGCTGTCACTCAAAAAATTAGCATGTTTGATATTCATTACTATCTACCAGACAGGTAAGTACTAACAGCTTCCACTCTCTAAAGGATGGTCAAATTAATAACAAGGAGCTGAATTGGCCCTTGCACAGGCATTTGGACTGGTTCATTCCAGTTGCCTACAGGAGCATCAGGGGCAACCCTGAGTTATAGCAATGTTGGCACTCCAGCTCTGCTTCCATCTGATCCCAGGAGGTTACTGTTTTTTGTTGCTGAACAATAGCCTCAGTGGCTCATTTACTGAAGTGAAACAGATTATCTTCATCTCAGATACTTATGCATGAACAGTTTGCTCCAGTCTTGTATTTACAGTACTTTGCTAGGTAATTTCTAATTCAGTGCCTACAGCTTGCAGATATCTAATTACATCAGCAATAATTGCTGCTAAATCTCTATTATTTTTATTCTGTTTTGACTGGTGATGATTGAATCATATGCCTTTAGATAATTTAATGAAATGCTGAAATTAACCTATATAATAATAATAAGTTACTAGAGAGACTTTCAGAGGACTTTAAAAGCCATGGTGGGTCTGGCTTCAGGGATGATTTACACGGTGGAAGAAGGAGCTGTAAAGGACAGCTGCCATACTGAGGAAGATCAGTAAGGTTGGTAAAAGGCAGTGAAACCAAATTTCGGAGTGAATCATTCAGGCTGTGAAATAAGAAGTAGACACTGTGACAGAAACCAGGAGCTCTCTTTGACAAAGCACATATAATGACACTACCTAGGTTTTAGCTCAAGAACAAGTTTTAACTGATACCAGCTGCAGAGGGACAAGTGAGGGGGCTGTTAAAAGACTTCCTACCTTTCGTGGCAGAGAGGATGTCTGCAGGCTGACATATCTCTTCACATAGTGAGGGGGAGCTGTACTGAATAAGTGGTCACTGGATGGATAAAGACACTGTGGGCTGTACAGCACCTACACCTTCAGGACCTCCTCAGACTTTTAATAGACACCACAAGCCACCTGGTCAAATAAGTGAATGTTCCACCATATTAAAGTTTGTAGCATATTAATATTAAAGCATAGGATGTTCTTGAGTCCTTTATATAGGATGCACAATTCATAAAAAAACATGCAGCAGATTAAAAAATAGGATAAAAACTACAATTCTGCTTTTAAAGACATCAGAAAAGTGGTGAGCACTTCTGCCCTATATATACAAGAAAGGATATACAAGTAGGTCTGCATAACAGAAGATGTAGTTACCAGGGGTTACTAAATGTATAAAGCCTGCAGCCCTACAGAGTAGCAAAACTGTAATTTAAAAGGATAAGTAGTTCTTGTGCAAAAGAAATGTATTTCAAATTGAGGAAGCCACCTATCTTCTTCCACTCAAGTCTTGCTATTTTTAGCTAACCTTGGTTGTCATTAGTCACATAAGAAATTAATCTATAAAAACTGCTAAATCTGCATTTGATATAGATTATATCTATAAAAGGCTCAAGAAGAGATACATTTTCTTCCCTCATGCTGTATCTGTCACTCCACCAATTCAGAGATTGCTCTAATGTGGTTTGGGTATAGATTTGAAATGGAAGACAAATGGAAGGTGTTTGTGTTTTATTTCAAGGAATATGGCACCTTCCTATTCGTTTTTACATGTCCAGAGAGGCAATAAATAAGATAGATTGTCTCATCTGTACTTTTCTGTCCATTGCTCCAGGCTAAGTGCTGCCATCGGACCTTCAAGTCGCTCTCCCTCCCCTTGGCTGTCCTAGCTAATCTGGGCAGCAGTGGCTGATTTAGTACCCAGACTGTCAGAGCAGACCAACGGTGAATGTGTCAACCTGTGATTCTCTTTTCAGTACACTGCCAGCTACCAAGCAGTTCCAGTCCTTCCCCTGCCACAGCTGCTGGAAAACAAACTGAGATTCTAGTGCACTTCTCCCACTGGATAGAAAGCTGACCTTCTTGGGGGTGGGGGTGTATAATTTTGCATGTCTGATGCATAGCCTTGTAGGAGGTGGCTTTGAAATAACTTTTTTGACAGTTCCTCTTTTTTGTCAGTCTTTGTTTCTTTGTTGAAATAGTAATCAAAGAAATAAAGTAGCAAAACTAAAAGACAAAGGCTGTTATACAGGCTTTTTCAAGTACTCATATGTTAATTTAAATGTTTTAAATTGTTTGAACAGGTAGACCGTGACATGCATAAACAAGAAACTCCTCTAGTATCTGAATTGCTTTGTTGCCATCAAGTGGTTTAAGAAGGCATTTCACAGCATCATGGTTTGATAAACCAAAAGTAGTGAAGTTACACTAAGCCAACCAAAATTAAGAAAAATTGATTCAAAATGCAAGCAAGCTTGTGTAGTAGCTTTTCTTTGGAGTTACACTGAGTGCTTTTGATGACAGTGAACATCTTGCACTCCAGTCATAGTGATTAGAAATAACTACTATTGGAAGAGAAAAATGCCATTTATTTATTCTAACTTTCACTATCGTGGCCAAGCATAAGACTTGGGGGTATTGCCTGACCAGAAGCTCAGCATGAGTCAGCAAGGTGCACTCCCAGCCCAGAAAGCTAATTATTCCCTGGGCTGTGTCAAAAGCAGGGCAAGGGAGGAGATTCTTCACCTCTATTCCACTGTCATGAGATTCCACCTGAAGTGCTGGGCCCAGCTCTTGGGTCCCCGGCATAAGAAGGATGGGGACCTGCTGGAGCTGGTCCAGAGGACACCACCAAAACCTTGAGAGGGCTGCAGCATCTCTCCTGTGAAAATGGGCTGAGCTGGGTTCAGTCTGCGGAAGAGAAGGTTCTGAAGAGGTCTTTTAGGAGTCTTCCAGAACCTAAGGGGTACCTGAAATAAAGCCAGAGAGGGACTTTTCACAGGGACAGGTAGTGATAGGACAAAGGGTAGTGGCTTCAAACTAAGCAAGAGGAGGTTCGGATTAGCTATTAGGAAGAAATACTTGGCTATTAGGATGGTGAAGCACTGGTACAGGCTGCCGAGAGAAGTTGTGGATGTAACTGGAAGTGTTCAAGCCAGGCTGGGTGGGTTTTGAGCAACATGTCTCTGCTCATGGCAGGGGGATTGGAACTAGACAACCTTTAAGTTTCCACTCTATGATTCTGTGTTATTTGCAGGCGAACATTATAGACAGATGTTATCCAGCACCCGAACTAAGGCAATTATTTTTATGAATTATCACAATGTTTTGTTCAGGATCTGAATTAAGTCAATACTGATACTGTTTATGTTTTTTGATGTGTTTTTGGTACTTTCTCATATTATGATTAATCATATCCTTTTTTCAAGCTCCTGTCTCTCTCATTTTGTTGAAAAGCAATGCTTCTTAAAGCGCCATATCCTCAGCTTTTGTTTCCTTACAAAATTTTAAGCACAGAAGAACCTTACTAACTATAGAGATTCATATTCTCAGATTGTAAAAGCCCTTGTGAGAAGCAACAGAAGGGCCTTTCTACTTATCAGTTTTGTTGATTGCTTTTCAGGTCATCAGTGAAATTTGTGGTATAGTATATTAATACCATTCAATGGTAAGACACCTCTTTCATTATTTACACTTTTTTTTTCCCAAATGTGCAATGACACCTTCTGGGATTTTGCTACAGATGGAATTGGGAGCAGTCAAACTTACAAGACATGAGACTTAGGGGAAAAAATAAAGAAGTTCTTAGTATAATCCAGCTCTAGACTTTATGTAAGCACCACACAGACTCAACTTAAAAGTTCCTATTTATATATTCTGACAAAGGATGATGTAAAGAAAGCTAAAGGAAAATTATGTACCTCTGATTCTAATGAGGTTATTTTCTTTATGATCCAATAAAAGAGCTAAGGATGACTTTAAGAGGCATTGATTGATGGCTGGATAACTAACTCACATGGGAATATTTTATTTCATTTCATATTTAGCCCATTTTGTGTTCATAAATTGAGCAATAATAGATTCAATGTGCAAAAAAGAATCAATCCTTTGAAAATTAATTGCATTATTTGGTAGAGTTTGTGAAAATAGCTATTTGTGACTATTTGATATATAATGTGTGCAGTTTCTTTTGAAGAAGAAAACTGTTATTTGTAGCTGTAGTTTATAATATCTGGCAGTTTGACTAGATTTGATTCTTAGAATCAGGTTTTGAACATATGGAAGCCAATTTACAAGGCCTATTGACTTCCCAAGAATGGTTACTAATAATTGCCTGAAATGTTTTTGGTATTTTTTCCTGCAGGCAGTTTCCAAAGTCATGCTGGCAAATAAAATGAAGAGGTCCAGATGGAGGTGTAGCTCATTTAATTCTGTATTTAAGCAAATTTTAGAAAAACTATTTTACAGAATCATAGAATTAGCTGAGTTGGAAGGGACCTATCAGGATCATCGAGTCCAACTCCTGCACAGCAGCATCCCCAAGAGTCCCACTGTGTGCCCAACATTTCTTGAAATCTTATTGCTGTGCTCTGGGTGAAGAATCTTTTTCTGATATCTAAACTAAACCTCTCCAACATAACTTACTGGCCTCCTAACTCAGTTTTTTCCAATGATCACCACCCTTGGGCCCAGCCATTGAGACGGTTTTCCATCCACCTCACTGTCTGCTTATTCAACCCTTAACTTGCTTTATGTTCTTTATGATGTTGATTTTATAGGAGACAGTGCCAAAGATCTTCCTGAAGTCAAGGGAGACAACATCAGATGCTGTCTCCTCATTTACCAGGCCAGTGATTTCACAGTATAAGTTTATCAGATTGCTAAAACATGACTTCCCCTTTTCTTTAAAGATGAAAAACTTCACCTGAAATATAAAGCATAACTGAGAATACCAGTTAAGGAATTACTGTAAAGGAAAGAATTGCCATAAGGATGCTGCAAATTATACTGAATAATCCATAAGAATTCTGCAAGATCAATCAAGCTTGCAGTAATTTGAATGCGTTTTACAACAAAATATGCTTTGGTGATTATTTATACCTGTAGTAAATATAAAGTATTAAATATAAATATTACCAAATGTAACAATAATTGGGTCACCATTGAAGTTTTGATGCTGGCAGAACTCTCCATGAAAACCAAGGCACAGTCTTCTGACTAAGTTATTAAAACAGGTGGTTTTGTTTCACCCATTTCTTAATTTTAGAATGTCTTTGTTTGGTTTTAAGATTTAATATAGAAAGAAATGTTACAATTTACAACACATGATCTCTATCAGGAAAATAAATGCCTTTTTTGGAGGGGGAAGGCAGTTTTTTCATATTGCAAATATTCTTCCAGACAGATGCACATTTTCTTGAGAGATAATCTGATGATCTCTGCTCTGTCTTTTCTCTTTTAAATACAGCTCAGCTGATGAGTCAGCTCTTCCACAATCTCTATTGCCATCTGTTTTGATTTAGAAATTAGTTTAAATTACAGATATGATTTTGCTCTATTCTTCCTTTTTCCTGCTGTTTTTAAAGTAATGCATTTCTAGGAGGAAAGGATGAAAGAAATAACACTATCTGATTAGCAAATGTCAGTAATACATGTAATCATTTACTACTGTCAGAACATCGTAATTCTTCATTTTCTTTAGTTAGCCTTAGTATTTTGTTATTTTAAATCTCATAGAGAGCATTTGTTGGGGTTGTTTTGTCAGCTCAGCTAGTCAACTGCATAACAAATGAGAGATAATTGAATGAACTTCAAATTTCTAATAAACATCTAACTGACAACCATTTGTGCCAGTATGTCTGTGTCACCACAGGGTCTCATGGCCATGTTTCAGGCTCCTGAAAGCAGCACTCAGTGGCACAAAGTGTTTGTGTTGGCACCCTGCATGTTGCAGCAGCAGTGGGCACAAAAGGGGTCTGTGCTGTCAGTGTTACTTGTTCTGTGAAGCTGTTCCAGTCACCAGGCTCCAAAAGATCTTTTTCCCTCTGCAATATGCACTGGGCAACAGGATAAAACTAAGTCATATGCCTGTGCTTGCAATCTCAGACTTTTTGGTACAGAGTTGGTAAGGTGTCCCCAGTACATTTAAAAACTTGAAAGACCACGGCATGTTTTCCTGTTTCCATTCCCACTCGTTTCTTTGTTGATGATCTCCATTAAAGTTATTTGTAATAAGCACATCTGTTTTGTCGAATACTTGAACACTGGAAAATCTCAGAAGTTTCTATTCTTCTAGACAAGTATATATAATCACAATGATGTTTTTATGATTTGAAATAACTTAGAACTATAAATTCGGGAACAAGAAAAGAAGATGATGTTGCAACACTAATTTTCATGGCCATAGATCTTGTAAGAGTACCGTAAACTTGTTTGTAGTAATCTTTATTTTGGAAATAGATGAAAGAAAAAAAATCAGTAGTATTAACTAAAGATCACCAAGCAGATAAAGAACATGTCCACAATGCATAAATGAAAAAAAAATATTGACTGATAGTTAACAAATTCTTACATACATCACATAATTATTTATGGATGATAAACTGTTCTAAGCATTTAGTTGGCAGCAGATGAGAAAAGAAGCCTGCTGTTGATTCTGGCACAGAACCCTAACATTACTCAGCAACATAGTTATGAGCATTGTAAATACAGCATATGGAAAAACCAACAAACGGCTCTTTAGATGCATAAGTGATTAAAATTCTGTGTACTTACTGTATAAAGTCAGCTACACTCATTAAACCTGAGTCTTTTACATCTCATCTGCTTAGTCCTTGCTTCTTTTTTTGGAGTATCTCCTCTTATTCATCTAAACAAGAATCTTTTAAAGAGTCCTCTGATTGTGTCCTGGTAGAGGTGAACTACAAATCTCCTAGTTGTATGCCCTCTGACTCAATATTACCTGCCTGGATGTCAGTGGTCCTGTCTAGAACATGAAATTAAGTCCTCAGGTGAGCCACAGTCATGGCAGCAAAGGCTATTTACATCTCAGTCAGTCTGTAGTGTATCTGAGCATTGTTTTAAAATGGAATGTGCTAGAGATGGTTTTGAATGCAGAAAAGGTATCTTAACACCGGATTTTTTTTAATTTGGAAAATGGAAAGAAAGAGACTTCACCAAAAAACGATGAAGAATTTCTTTACTGTATGGGTGACCTTTCACTGGAACAGATTGCCTGGAAAGGCTGTGGGGTCTCCTTCACTGGAGATGTTCAAGAACTACCTGGACACACAAACCAAGGTGTGGCAGAGCTCCTGTCCCATCTTTTGGGACACTGCCAGCTGCCACAAAGCATCTCCAACCCACTACAAAGAAGGCAGCAGCACTTATGAGTGCAAGGAAGCATAAAAAAAACCCCAAACCAACCAAAAGTAATAGGAAGTTAATTTAAGGTAGGCTTTTGTTTAAGACAATTATTTAAATAATTAGTGTCCTCATTTAAATTGGATTAACTAACTTTGGTAATGTTCATTATAATTGTTGGTTTTAATGAATCTAAACCCATTGGGGTTGAGAGGTTTTAGTATGAGAGTAAAGTTTGCATCCAGGATCTTTGGCTAATGATTAGATTGAAAAACATGTATGAAAATTGTAGTCTAGTCAGGGAATAAGTGTATTGAATCAATTTTAAGCTTTCTGTCATGGTACCAGAATAAAAAGCATATAGACTTTGATGCCACTGGGTTGTGGAGGATGGATTACTATGAAGGAGCAGTTTCATGAACCCATTAAATAAGACAGAGACATGACTGACCAGTACAAAGTAGATGGAAAAAGTGACTTGAGCCTCTCTAGACTGTTGGAGAGTCATAGATCAGGTGTAGATATAAGAGAAATGCTGTGTCACTGTTTATTTGTCAAATATGCTGCCTCTGGCAGCAGGGTAAACCACATGCTTCAGGAAAATGAAACTTGTAATAGGTGACCTCTATTGCTGCAAATAAAGCTCCTTTCCTGTAGCAAGCTGTCAACATGCAATAGTAAAACTGTGACGCTGCTGTGGTTTTAAGCCCAGTTGGAAATGGAACACCACACAGCTCCCACTCAACTCCACCTCTCTTCCACTAATCCAAGTGGAATGGGGGGAAAATCAAAGTAAAACTTGTATGTTGAGATAAGTACAGTTTGATAATTGGAAATAAAGTAAAATATAATGATAATGGTAAATAATAATAAAAAAGGATAAAACAAGTGATGCACAATGCAATTGCTGATCAGTCACTAACCAAAGCCAGACTTCCCTTCCCAAAACTGGACCAGCCCCTCTTTCAGGTAACTCTCCCCCAGTTTATACATTTGGCAAGATGTTCTCTTCATTTGGTCTATTCAGGTCACCTGCCTCCCAGCTGTGCTCCCTCTGCTTCTTTTGTGCACCTCCTCACTGCTAGAATATGAAACAAGTGGTAAAAAAAAAAAGGAGAAAAAAATGCCCTTTACTTAGGTTAAAGACAACTTAGTAAAAGAAAAAAACATCAGTGTGCTATCAACGCCATTCTAATTCAAAATCTAAAACAACACTGTAACAGCTACTGAGAAGAAATATTAACTCCACCCTTGTTGAAGTCAGGAGAGATGCAAGTATATATATATTCATCTCATGCTGCAAATTATTATTCTATTATTTCAGTTAACATGTAAAAATTAGCAACAAGTAGCATGACAAAAGACCATCATCATACACAGCTAGATTTCGTTTTGAACCTGAGCAATGCAAAGGGCCTGCTGCCCCACACACACAGGAATATCCATGGGGTTCCAACCTGTGTAAAGGATACTGATCTCAAAGAGAGGAACATACCCAGTGCTACCACAGCAGCTGAAAAGGCAACACCTTTTGTGGTTCCATTAACTCAGTGTCCCCTGATACCAAGTGATAATGTACCCTGGCTACTAATCAGGTGTCAAGCTTTCATCTCCTACTTTCCCCTCTCTTCCCCAATTCCTGCAAAATCTGTGTAAGGAAATGCACATCCAATTCTATTCTCAATATGTGGCTAATTTTAGTAATTATATCAAGACAGACTAGCATCATCACCAGTCCTTTATTAAAAACATTTCATGCCTTCTTTCAGGCAACTCTGACTCCTTTCCTCACAGGTAGCTCCACCCAGCACTGACTCCTTCTCTCTTCTCTACAAGTTTTCTTCTTCCTTCTGCATGACTGGCTAAGCCCAACCTGTTCCTTACCCAGCTCCCTCACCCTGTCTGTCCCTTGCACGGCCACACGTCCCTTATCTCCTCACAGCACAGCCAGCAGTCTCCATCCCAAACTGCAGGAGACTCTCCAGCTCACCCACTCTTTTATAACCCCCATCCCATTGGGCAGGCAAGGCTGTCTCCACGTCTGGCAATCAGTACAGCTGTAATTCATTGAGGAAAATTGCCTTCTGTACTATCCTTACAAACTCTCTTCCCCCAGCTAATAGTTATTTTTAAGTTTTTGTTGTGTTCCTTTGTCACCTAGTAGAGGGATAGGGTTGGTAAGAGGTGGAGGACAAGGAAACCATTGTCCATCCTTACCCAGAAGGGAACACAGAATTCAAGGCTTACTGTGCTTTGCAAGCAGGACACCCAACTAGTGATGGTGAGAGGAAGCTGGGTCCCTGTCCATGCTCTGAGAGCTGCTCTGTCTCCTGAAGGGGTTGCTGAAGGATGGGACCTGCCCTCACCTGCTTCTCTGCAGCTGAGTGGGCTCCAGGGAGGCCCCCTGTGCTGAGCCCATGGGAAGATATGGTGGATGAGTCCATGCTTCCAGAGCTCACTTGGACTCGAATGTCAGCCCAGCCTGAGCTGATTAATCACGACAGCAGATCCAGAGGTGGCTGGAAGGGGCTGCCCACAGCAGGGGTGACCTGGAGGCGACAGCATGGCCAGGCTGGCAGGACACTGAGAAGGTGCAGGACACCTGGGACAAGAACAAGGGTTTGAGCCCTCTCCTGAGATGCCACTCCCAATCTAGCTGGGGAAGGACCAAGTGAGCCTTTTCCTCCCTTGGCTGATCCAGGGTCCTGTGGCACAGGCAACTAAAGCCCTCAGCAGAGGAGAGGGGATATTTTAAGCGTTTGGTGCTGCAGGGCGGGACTCCCCATACCTCAGACATCCTTTCTCCCTCTGCACTTGCTGAGCTTTCCCAGGGGCAGGGTGATGGCTGGGGCTGGCAGGACAGTCCCCTGTCACCTTTCCTTTTCCTGCACATATGTGCACAGCCAGCCATTATTTGCTCTGAAATATTTGTTTTGAAAAGTGACACTAGTGAGGCGACACGCTGTACAAAGCACTTGAGAGTTGCTTGGGGAACAGCAGCAGGATCTTAAGAAAAGCTCTTTCTGTTAAGTAAAGAAGTACAAGGACAGGAAGGGATAATGCAGGAATAATTGAAGATTAGAGAAAAAGAAAAACAAAACCCCTGAGCTTTGACCAGGAAATCTCTTTTTTTTCAACAATATTCTTCTACTGTGTAACTAAATTGTGAAAATACTGCCATCATCTGGATGATTAAAAATATAATCTTTATTTTCTTACTACTGTTTGGGAAAAAAATACTGAGAAAGTAATAGAAAATTTCTGCCTAAATAAAAATTTCGCCTAATCACAATAAAGAATAAACAACTAGTTTTTGAGATGGAGAACTGTGGGTCTACCTGTGATAATCTATGGTTGTAATGATGCCAGACTTAGAGAGCAATTCAGGTGTGTTGGGGGCTACTCTGTGAAGGAGGGGACAATTTTCATGGAGCTTGTCTATCCTAAAAGCTCTTACAGAGCTTGCCTAATTTTGAGAGAAATTAAAACAAAATGCATGAAGCTTTATAGTTTTCTTCTGAATGTAAGCTTTCTTTGGAAGCATGTTTTTTCAGACTTGGAACCTGGTTTTTAGATGGCATTTCCTCCACACTCCTTCTTTTCCTCTATTTCTTATGTCCATGATAGCAAAATTTGTAGGTGTTTACGCATTAAGAAATTACTAGTATTAAATATTGTCACAGATTGAAATCTCATACCTACTTTGAGGCATAAGTCTTGTAAAAATTAGTGTTTCTAATATTTTTAGGTAATGTACAAAACTTGGTTTACTGCTTATTGCATCCCTACTCAGTATATGCAATGTCTTAATTACATTTTAAAATATGAAAGATCCTTTCATGCGTATACTTGAGCAAGTTTGTTAAATGAACTGAACCTTTGTTGACTTGTTAAATTAACAAGGGTATAAATGACTTGAAGAAGGGAAGCCTGCTTTCTTTTTTTGTCCATTAAAGAAAAGCACAACCTTCCTACATTAAAAAATAAAGAGACTTAACATTTGAAGTCAATCCAAATGGCACACTGCCAAGATAGATAAAATGAGAAAACTCCATATTTTATATTCATTCCTACTAATCTAGAAAATATACAGCTCTCTGAGGAGGGCTGTGAAAATGTCTTGGGAATACTAAACAGACAAACTTTTCAGAAGAAATCTTTCCACAAAGGGACTTGATTACCACAGTATCATGATATTGTCAGCAAGCTTCAAAGGATCAGCTTTCTACAGTCTTTCTGAAACTTGGAATTGCTGACTGAATTTCACTTGCCATGTCTGTATTTGAGTATACAGTATATTTCTTACATTCAGTATATTGTATATACATATGTATATACACATACATAAATTATAAGAATAAAGAGGCAAGAGGGAGGAACTTAAATCCAAAATGTTGGTGGCTCCAGCAGGATAAAACCTGTGAAAGTGATAGCAATAATTGATACTCACATGTAGACCCACCATTTGCTATTGCATACGTGTTTAAGAGGAATTTCCTTAACAGTCTATGTAAGTTCAGCAGTCTGAAATAACTAAATTTTCTTGGTATGTAGAACAATTAGGGAATAACTAGTAGCTTAAAGGTAATAAATACAAATCAATATATTTTTTAAAAAGGTGATTATCCAGTACAATAGAAAATAAAAATGTGCTGAACACAATGTATCCATCAGGGGAGGACAGAGGTGGTACAGATAATGTCATTATAAACTTGTGTAAGCCCAGATAAGATAACCACTATAAGCCACAGGAACTTTCTTGTCCCAGGGCTAGGTGATCAAACACCACCAAAGTCAGCAAAGCTCAGAAAAAAAAAAGGGAACTGCACTTAGTTGTGCTCATAGATGTAATATTGAAAAAAGTCAGATATAGAACAGAGGATAAAGTTTAGAATTTTAGAAAGTCTGGAAGTTTGAATTTTAGAAATAAATATGAAAAGCATAAGCTTGGCTTTGAAAAAAATATAAGCCTCCTACTGTCTTTCTCAAGGACAACATTATGCAAAGTCAAGTGAAATACTGTACTAGGGATGATGGAATAATGGGGTCCTGGGCTGTGGTATATCAGCTGGGCATGGGGGAGCAGCTGTGATGTGACAATGGGGCAATGAGTTATGGGGTTGGTAGTGTTTTGGAAAAGATCAAAATTCCCTTTGTTTTCTGCTAAAAAATGTAAGCAAAGATTTTGTGGTCGTATAACTGTGGCAGATTAGGGGTTTTTTGCAATGCATTTATTTTGGTAATAAATATTTTCATTCTGAAAGATAAATTGTTGTTTAACTTTCAGAACCAACTTTGTTGTCATTTATGGTACATTAAGAATTTTTCCCCACCTCTGCTTTTTTTTTCTACCTGACTACGTACAAACTGCCAGGTCTGGCTGCCTACACCAGGAAAAGAGAAGTTTCACAGTCATCAGGGGTGAGGAGCACCCAGAGTACCTCCTGAGCAGGAGGGGAACTGCTGCCCCATCCATGTGGTGAAATGGACAGAGGGCACAAAATATTTCTGTATCATAACTGAAAAAAAAAATGCCCTTCAGCAAGAATCCAGGAGAGTGAATTGCATAAAGGTTTTATGTAGAAGGGAAGGTTGCACCAGTGTGCTGGTACAAAACAACATTCTTCTTGGCAGTTTGAGGTGACCATCATTTCAATTCTAAGTATTTTAGAACAAAACTTAATTAGCTGAATATTCATCCAAAACTTTTTATCATAAAAATCTGACATGAACTATATTTTTTTATTTTCCTCTGCTGGCAGTGTTTAGGAGTACTAAATTTTCAACTGATATATCTTAATTAAAAATATAAAATCTAATGGGATGCATTCAAATCTTTGTCTTTTACTGTAGCACACCCAGTAGTTCTCTTTTTTTTCTGCAGTACAAAATACTTTACACTAAAATAAAATAACCAGCCTGTATTTCCATCATTTCATATTCCACTAAGAATGCATCAGATATGGAGCATATCAACTCTGATTACAGGCAAATAACCTTTGATTTCAGTTACCAGTACTTCACAAAACCTGTGTGTTTGACAAGGAAGGCACACAATTTAACAGCTCACTTTAATGACACCTAAACAGAAACATTTTGAGCTGTTTCTGTAGGTAGTATTCAGAACTACTTGGGGTGTGTCCTACACTCCCATACTGGACATTTAAAGCCAGAGCTCTTTGTTTTGAACAGTTCCAAGTCCTTCAGCAGCCTCTCAGTGCTGTTCAATGCAGTACTGCAAACCTTAGATGCATTTTTATCTTAGAAAAATGAATGTGCTTAGAGCCACCCAGGAGAGAAACATGGAGAAAATCTGACTAAAGGATGGAAGGCTTTAGTTTCCCTGTATCTCGTTCATTTACCCATAACACGATAGTTAAGCTGACTTACACAGACTTACTGAGTGTATGTATAGTGTCACTTTGAAAATAACAATAAAATTAGCAAAAAAATTATCCAGTGAAAATATATATGTTGGGAAAAAACAGTAGTTCATCATCAGGGAAACATCTCAAGAAAATATGCTGCTGAACTGCTGGCTGTGAACAGCCCTGCCATGAAAATGGTATTGGTAGTGGGAGCTCCAGAGCTGGCATGTGTCAGTCTGCCCCACAAGCTGCCCTATGCCCCTGGACTATGTGTGATGCCCTTGGCATCCTGAGCTGATTAGGACCCTTAAAATCCAGGAGCTGGATCTTCTAAATTAATTTTATTTTTAAACCCTGTAAAATACTGTTTTAAAACATTTTCTTCCTGCAGAAAATATTAGAATTCTCTATCTTTACTAATCACAGTTGTCTTTTTCCCTTTTAGTCACAAGGTGTTCCCGGGCTGGCGTTGAAAGCATCCCACATCCAGCCACCTCTGTGTGGGGCATGGTGTCCTTCCCACAGCATCCTTCTTGGCTCTCATCCCCGACTCCCTGCGGGCACTGGTGACTGCATCCACCCTCTTGGCTCTTTCCCATTCACCAGGATCGGATGAACTCCTCTGCAGCAGCACTCAGGTTGGATGGGAAGGAAGGAGGTGCCTCATATCAAACTAGATGGTGCAAAACTGTGAAGACATCAGAAAAAACTCTTGTTTTTTGAGAGAAGGAAAAGTAGCTCTCACAATACCTATTCAAGTCAGAGAATGCTACTTCACTTCTAAGGAGAAGAGAGCTAAAAGTACATTGTTGTATTAATATATTGCTTGCAATACTTTTTTTTTTTATGGTTAACTAAGGTTGGAGGGAAATAAATATTATAACATAAATCATTATAAGAATGATACATCTGCAGTGTTCTATTCAAATTGCCAAGCAGCATTATACAACTTTCCTTATATTTAACTAGTTCTTACTTTTTAGTAAAGCCTGAATGCTCCAAATTAAGGCTATAGGCGTTTTGTTTAAAGGGAGATGGAGGATTGGTTCCTTATTATGCACTGCTTGGTGAAACAGGATATTTCATGTAAACTGGGGCTGACAGTTGTGAGCAGATGGCAATTCCAGGAATCAAACTGTGATCACAAGGAAAACTTTCAGAAAACATTATGTCCTTGTTGAAATATTGTGCATTCACAAGGAAATTGTAAAATTACTATTCCACAGACAGGAATAAAATCATTCTGAGTGAAGTTTTAAAGCAGTATTTACGAAGTGTGAATTTTGCCAAAAGTCCTGAGATAAAATTATTCATAGTACTGATGCTAAGAAGGATGGCTTGTAAAAGGAGTTCTTGGGTCTTCAGAAAAAGGAATGCTGAAGGGAGATGGGAAAAGAGCACAGATGCTTAAAACATCTGTGGGAAAGGAACATTCTTATGCTCCAGTTCATTAGTAACCACCTGTGAGTGATGCCACTCCAAGAAGGAGCAGCAAAAGCAACCTATCTCTGACAGCTTTTCTAAACATTGTACAGCCTGTCTCAACCCATTTCTCCAGGCCTTTTGAAGAATTAAACCAAATGCATATTTTTATTGAATTGAAGTGTACCTTCAATGCAGACGCATGGTTTGACTGTTCAGTGCATTGAGTCCTGAAAATTAATAGGCAAAATTCATTTGAATACAGTGAATGCATATTTTAATGGACTTTTTAATTAAAGGATTTTTGCAAAGCTAAATGGGTTTCACATACCTTCTTCTTAGTTCACTTAAAATATTGAAAAGAAAAGAGAAAAGAAAAGAAAAGAAAATAAAAGAAAAGAAAAGAAAAGAAAAGAAAAGAAAAGAAAAGAAAAGAAAAGAAAAGAAAAGAAAAGAAAAGAAAAGAAAAGAAAAGAAAAGAAAAGAAAAGGACAGTATTTTATTGGTCTGTATGGTTTTGTTTTTCTCTTGCTTGTCCCACATAGCATGTCTAAGTCTATTGTCTCAGCTCATTCCCAACAGGCTAAATCTAATCTGGAAGTTAATGCACTGCTTTAAACAAAAAGAGTTTTGGAAGTAATTAAAGCTGTATAGATTGCTATTTGGGAAGTCTAATTTATTTCTAGTGTTATGTAGAGAATGTATATATATATTGATATGTTTGTGTCCTTGAAAATGATATTTATTTTAAAAAAGTATCAAATGCCTTTCTTTGATTATTGTCCCACAACTTTTTCAAAACATTATTGCTGTTTCTATTTCTTACCACCATTTTGTGAATAATATAAAAGAAAAGCAAAGTAATAGGAAAAAGACAATCAAGGAGCCAAAGAAATGCAATATTAATATGCAGTCGTTTCTGTCTTTGGCAAATGTATCATATTTCTTAGCATAAAAATCCTACTGATATATGAATGAGCATGCTTTCAGCATGAGCATGAAAGAGGTAAATGTCATCTCTACTAGACATCTATATAATTTGTAATTTGGGCTGTATAATAGTTTTAATAATCGGTAAACATTGTTAAATAATATTAGAAATATCTGCTGATTTATTTTTACAATTCTGTGAACTTATTAAATAACAATGATGTCAACTTTGAAATTTTCATTCCTTTTTTTAAGAAAGAAGCAGAGGACAAGTGTGTAAAAAGGATACACCTCCCTGCCAAAAGGAATTTCATCTAAGTCCTAGCAAGATCAATAGTGAATGCAAGTCACATTTTCCTGAACATTTGTTAGAAATATGTGAAATGAACTGCTGGTGGTTTTCTTTTTGTGCTGGATAGGTGTGTTTACAAACTACTAGGAAAAGGAATTTAGTTGGAAGCAAATTTAACATGAATAGTGAATGTGTGTATGGAGATATCTTAGAGCACTTTGAAGGCACTAGAGGAATGAATGCAGAAAGTTGCATTTCTAAGTTTCTTCAGCTTTTGAACATGTAGGAAAATTGACTTTGAATTATTTTTCAGCTTACTTTCTCTGTATGTTTTCCATTAATATTTTAAAGAGGTATCCAGTCAATATCTAGACAGCGTGTATGCAGATGAATCCGAAGAGAGATGCAGAAAAGGGATTTGAATAAGGAGGTTGTTAATTCTTCTAAAGATTTTATTAGCATTTTGCATTTTCACCTCATTAACAATGACAAAATTATATTAGAGTAAATAAAAAATAGATGAGAAAGAAGAAAATCATAAGAACATTTAAAATTTTTTTCAAAACACTGAGTGGAATGGAGCTAGGTGCTGGATGAACTGCAAAAGACAGACAAAAATGCGACATTTTCTCATGGCTCATAATCCAGACCAAGTATACTGGTAGGATATTTAAAGCTCCAAAGCCAGTATGAATGAAAGAACCATCACTCAGACACTTTGCTCATCATGCCCCATCCTAACACTGCTGCATCAGACCATGAGAACTGAGAGCAAACCAATCACATAAATATCCCAGTAAAGTAAAAGACAACATCTCTTCAGACTTCTGTATTAAAACCAGACATTGTTATGCCACATCTTCTTTGGTTTAATGGTAGTTTCCATAAAACACAATTAAGTAATGAACTGAAATAGAAAATTAAATACAGGATCTCCCTATCACATCTTTCCTTATTAAGGAAACTTATGAAGTCATAAAATGATAGTATTTTCATCTTTCATTGAGGTCAATAGAACACAAATTCATTATATTTATGATCTTGAAAATCAGTCCTTGCCATTCCTTGCTGCGATCCTATTTATTTCCAGAATAAATATGTTTTGCCCCTGAGCAAAGCAAGGATTATTTCCAATAAACTTGTTTCTCTGTTTTGTATGCAGAGGTTCAGGCACTACTTACCTCTTATACAGTGGAGAAAAAAAAAGCCCATTGAGCTCATAACTGTCCCTTAAAATCATATTTTTGTGCCATAAGGATATTGTTGTTTCTTGTGGTAAGCACTAAATTTCTAAGTGGTCAATAATGTTCTTTTTTTTAATAGTAGGCTAGACATTTCAATGTATTTCATTTTAAAACATTTTAAAATCAAAGTTTTGTAGTACAGAAAGTATTCTGCTTTATAAGGCAATAAAAGCCTTAAGAAAGACATTTCAAACTTCCACAATAAAAGCAACTAAACCCTAATCTCAGTATTGCCACAGAGAACTGAGGTTTTGTGTAATAGCTTAGGTTGATGGTTTCAGCCATAATTGGTAACATCTTCCTGAGTTTCTTGACTATTGTAAACCACTTCAGGAAATCATTCCTTTTTGAGTGGAGGAGGAAAATGTTTAGAAAGAAATGTAGGGCAGAGTCCACATAATATTGTCTGTTGGCAAAATAGAAGATGGCAAATGAACCAAAGGTTTTAGCTACTAAAATGCACTCCATGATCACAAGAAATATCCCCAAGGTGCCCACCTCAGGTGGGTGCCTGGCAGGACTTCTGCTCATACACATGCACAAAACAGCTGTCCCATTGGCATGCTCTGTGATGCTCAGCCTTGCCTCTAACACAGTCTTTCTTAGAAGGTTCAGTTTAATAATCTGTTATCTTATTTGCTGTGGCTGACCCAGTCCAGGAGGTGAGCTTGGGCTATTCTCCATCTTTGCTACCTTGGGTTCCTTACAAAATGTTGCCGGCATATCCCATTTCATTTGAAGCAGTATCTCTGTAACTTGTAATGTGTGTATTGTACTACTCCTTAATTAGTAGCTTTCTTAATAGCCCACCCATGCAGAAAGTGAGAAACTTGTATTTAATTCTTTCTTAGTGCAGAAGACAACCAAATCTGTATTTCACATTTAATGAGTGTGTCAAATGGCTGAGCAAAAGGGCAGTTAGGATTCAAGTATTTTCTGGACTCTTTGTTGAAGCCCTTCCAGAGGAAAAATGCAAATTCTTATGGCCATGAAGCTGAAGCACAGTAAATACATTTTAAAAGGGACAGAAGTGTGATTATACATTTAATGTTTAATGCATATTCAAATTCACTATGAAGATTTAAGTCCAAAATGGTTCAATCCACTAAAGGTCTAAATGTAAAAATGTTTGTTTCTGTGCTTCAGCCCAAATTTCATGTTCTAAACCCCTGCTGGGACCTAATACTCTAAGAGCCTAGGGCCTGTAGTCAACAATTAAAGTAGCAGCAGAAGAGCCCAGTTGCTCAGAAAGATTCTTTAAGCTAAGTTTTATCCGTCCACATTTTGCTATGTAGGATCAATATGCTACGTCCTCATAGTGTATCACTGAATTATAATGTGGTTTGTGTTTAAAGGAAGTTAAAAGATCCTTTAGATCCAAGCCCCCTGCCATGGGCAGGGACACCTTCCACTAGAACAAGTTGTTCAGTGCCCCATCCAGCCCAGCCTTGAGCACTACCAGAGATGGGACATCCATAATTTCTCTGGACAACCTGCTCCAGTGCCTCAACACTCTCACAGTTATGAATGTCTTCCTAACACCTAATTCAATGAATCTTCTTGCATCTTAAAGCCATTGCTTTTCTTGAGTAGACCTGAACCTGCTCCTTCTTATTCACTGAGAAGTCAGCCTGTAGGCTACAGAATGTGCTATAAATAATCCAGTTGGAAATGGTATTTACACCATTAGCAAATTTTCATAACAGTCTTGCCTCCTGTGTGTCAGAAGAAATGCTTGGAGCAGGGATTAATCCCCACATGTATTAAGTGGAAAATCTGCTCTGTAACTCCAGTGGGAAGGTACCAGGAATGTAGATATTGCCCTTTTTGACTTTTACCTTGTACAACAGTGTTCCTCCCATCTTATTTAGTATAATATAGAAGTATTAATATGGTTGAATGAAGCAAGAAGTTGAATTCTTCAGAAAATCTCATATATTTTAATGAATTTTATAAAGGTCCTACTGCATTTAACCAAGTGACAGAAGGTAATTTATCCTGGAGAGTGTGACTTCCTTGAGACTGAAAGAACCGAAAATTTAAGGCACTTTAAAACATAACCTATGAAACAAAATCAACAAAAAACATAAAAGAATGAGTAGTGTAGTGGTCATAGTGTACTGATTGAGGTCAGAATTTCGAAGTCGGTTTTAAGTAACTTCTTCCTAATCCCTAAGGAAGCACAGAGAATTCTTTCTATTAGAAAATTTATCTGCACTGGGGAAACTTAATTTACTGGTCTTCAGTTCCAGCATGTCCTTAGCATTATGCATTTGGTACATTATGAACCTTGCTCTGATCAAATCCACTGACATCCAGTTACAGAACGGCATTCTGCTTAAGCACTTTGAAAGGCTTCCATGATTAAAAATGTGGATGTTAGAAAAACTAAAACATTAGAAATATTAAAGTGCTTTAGACTGGAGACAATAAGTGTTTTTATCTAGATACAACTATACACTAAATTTATGTTCAAAATGTATTTTCTTTCTTGGCACATTTCATAAAATCAGACTATCAGTTAATAAAACTGCACTGCACTTTTATGGAGCTCATGGAGACAAAAGAAGGTATGGATACATACAAAATGCTTGAGGTTTAATCTGCATTTCAGAGAAAGATTCTGTAGGACAAAAGAATAAAATATTAATTGCTTCAGATTCACTGGTCTTCTGGAGGACTTTCTTACCTGGAGCAGTATATCCCACTCATGGAGGTTCTCAGGGAGCTGAAGACTCACATCTGAGTACTCCCATGTGGGTTGAGCAGACACATTATTGATTGCAGATACACTGTGAACCAGGGAAACAGATTTTGTATATGCAGCTCCTCTTAACTCATAACTTTTCTCCTTTGCAGTATTTTGTTAAGTGTTTCTTGCCATTTTGGTTTCGTACTCCACTCTCTTCAGTTTAAAAGTGTTCAGTCTTCGTTTCTACAATACAGGAGAGGGGAAGCAAAAGCACAGGTACTATCAACTCAGATTTACTGTGTGATGGCAGCTCCCTTCCTCAGGTATAAATGAACCCTGCAAGATGTATTTCTGCTTTTCTATTTTCACTGGCAGCAGTATAAATTGTGCCTAAAGGTCTGACAGTTCTTTTATGGATCATTTGGATGAAAATGTTGTTCCATACGTGCACTTCACTGCCTGTACCCTTTATATGGAGGTGGCTTTTGCTGTACTGGAATGCATACACAGTTTTGCAAAAAGGTACGAGTGTTCAAAAGGTAAGCCTATGGATATGAAAACATGCAAGGAGATTTAACAACTAAACAGAAAGCTAGATTAAAGGGTGGCATCTTTTAACTGTGCTCCTTCCTCTACTAATGTAAGCTCTCTCTCATTTCCACTCAAACGTGGATGAAGCAGTAGATCTCCTGCAAATGGGCTATATCAAAACAGCTTAAAGTAAAAGGAGCACAGGAACATTTACTGCCTTTCTTACTCCACCATAACCCATTAGTGCATCACACCTGGCAGTAATGTAAATATTATAGTCTCACTGTATTTAAACAGACGTCTAAAGTATAAATATAAGAAGAGAGAAAATATGTGAAGAGATGTTTAGAAAAGTGACATCTTTCTCATTTAGAGGCTGACTATTAAACAACAGGTGTTTTCTCGTTTGGTTTTTCGTTTGTTTTGTCTCTTGAGATATGTTGAAAACTCCCCAAATATATTAGGTTGCTAAGAAAATAACTGATGTTTTCTGAGCACTGGACTGAAATATAATACTGCAGTGAAACACTCTTTTTCCTTCCATGACCCTACGCAAGTTGTTTGACCTCTCTGCCCAGTCTAACAGGCAATCTGTAAAGCCAGCAGGAAGAATAGCAGCTCCCTACCTCGGTATGATATCTGAAATGTTCAGTGTTTGTAGATTACTTTGAACTAGAGATCAGTCAAGCATGAATACAACCCCCCATCAGAGGTGGAAAATAGTAGCCCTCCACTGCTGTAATGTCTGGTGGAAGCTTTGTCCTGCTCCCATCATGCCTATATCAGAGTGATCATTTTCTCTTTTCATCTGATTGAACATTTTCTGTTTTCATCTGATCATACCTGATTTTTTTTTGGTTAAGAAACAGTGACATTTTCTACAATTTTTGGTGTACCATCACGAAGGGAATGATGCATTCTGCTACATCAAACAAGCTTTTTTCCAGTTCAATAGGGATTCTAGGAGATTTTTTTCTTTCTAGTTTGAAACAAAGACGAAAAGGTAATAACTTTTGTGAACAGGTAGTTCAAGCCCAATTTTCATCTTATGATAGAAACTTTATTTTAAATTTTGCCCTCTACATTTGCTGGTTTGTTGGTGTTTTTTTTGTTAGGGTTTTTTTGTTTGGTTTTTTTGGGTTTTTTTTGTTTGTTTTTTGGGGGGTGGTTTTTTTGGTTGTTTGTTTGTTTCTGTTTTTGTTTTTGTTTTGTTTTAGTTTGGTTTTTTAATAATTAGAAATTCAAAAAAGCTGTTTGCAATGGCAAAATCTGGGAAATTTTTTTGGAAGATAAAAACGGGATATTTTCCATTTTGAAGTGGGAGTGCTCTCCACACTTGAATTTATTATTTCCTGGATTTCAATGCTGACATGACATAGATTGAAGGAACTGAAGTATCTGAGATGTGTTTTAGTTGCTAAATGAAAACCACAGCACCAAAGGGTTTTCCCATATCCTTTCTGCTTTTGTATTTCCTGATGCAAATTTTCTCTCTAAGTGCTGACATGAATTCTTATGACAGTACAGCAAGCAGTTGTGAGACTGAGGCGTGTCTTTGGAGGGCAGTTGTTAGAAAACCAGTGACCAGAAATCCTCTGCAGGCTGCAAAAGTGCCTTAGCTACAATAGAACAGTGCCTTTCCCACAGAGGAGGTGAAGGTCAGGGTGTGATGGTCTAGAGCTCCTCACTCCTATGGAATTCCCTGCCAGTCAGTTATCCGTGGCTTTGGCACTGCTCACAGGGCTGCAGAGATAGCAAACCAGAGGAACCACTCCGGCCTGTGTTAGACACTGTGGAGTGGATCAAAGCCAGAAAGCTTATCTGTTAGCTGGGTACATCACACCCTGTGATGGCAATGTCTGTATCACCAGGCCATCTGGTGAAGAGAAGGATCCATGTGCAATCAGAGCCAGACAACACCTCAGGAAATTCTACTGTCACTTGAAAGAGCCTGTCCCAGTACCAGACTGTTCTGTTTCCTCAACATCATGAATGTACTTATATATTTCTTGTGCCATGTGTTGAGTACCAACCTACTGTTAACCCAATACATATTTTTTCATTAATTCCAATTCCTCAATTTTTCAAAAGGCTTAACTCTGC
The DNA here is from genome assembly GCF_052056855.1 of Sturnus vulgaris. NCBI lineage: Eukaryota > Metazoa > Chordata > Aves > Passeriformes > Sturnidae > Sturnus > Sturnus vulgaris. Next base: position 124,548,680 of record NC_142243.1, on the reverse strand, counting down.
TTTTAGTTTTGCGCTTTGTTAATCCTGGATCATAATATTGAACATCAAAGCATTTGTTACTTTTTGCTTTACACTAGAAAGTCAAATTGAGGGGGAAAAAAAACTCCAAAATACTTTTTCAGAATATACAGAGAAAAAAACAGCGCTTACATGTTATTTCTCATATGACCCCATGAAAAATGTGTGTAAGTATTTCAGCCCAAATCAAAAGAGATCAGACAGTTTTGTGATGGTGAGTACGGGGACAGTTGGTGACCATGAGGAGCTTCAAGATTTCATAGTCACTGCCACTACAATAATTTTCAGTTGCATTAATACAGTTGTTCATGACCCTGCTCAAGCAGGGTCATCCTAGAGCACAGGGCAGAGGATTGCATCCAGATTGTTTAGGGTATCTCCAGTGTATTGTTTAGGGTATCCAGTTCTGGATAAGGACACTCTGTTCCTTATGACAAGCCATGGCGTCCTATGTTGTATTCAAATTTTCAATTATAGAAGATTTAGTGACTGGAGCTACTTCCAAGTTACTGCAGAGAGTATAATGAATGTTACATTTGCCCACGTCGATACCTCAGAATAATCAACATTTAAATTGCCAAAATTACTTAGTCTACCTCATGGGAAAAACATTGTAATATTGAACTAAATTCTCAACTATTTTGAAATGCAGAATAAAAAACCTGGAAGAAAAAGAAGAGTGTGTTTTGAATATGTGCTTCAAATGTTTTTTTCCAGACAATACACAAAAATTATTAAGAAAAGTTAATAGCTAAAGTTCTGTGGTTTATTCTTTATTATGTTGACTGAATAATATATGAGACAAAGACGTAGCTCTACCAAATATTAGAAACCTAAGTCCATTCCTAATTCCATTTCACTTTGAAGCCAGTGTGATGCTAAATACAAATTGTCTTCATGGATTTGAGCATCAAACTTTATGCTGCTTTTAGGTCATGAGCTGAATTTTTCAAGGGATGCAAAAAATAATAAAGATTCTTACAGGTACATTGGCCAGAAAGTGAAGATTAAAGAAAACAACAAGACAGAAATTGCGACTACCAACATGGAGGAATCTAAGGAACTCAACAATTTTTTTGCTGGTTTTCAATGTCAGTCTCTCTTCCTGCATGTTTCAAGACCCTAAACCTTAAGGCAGCAGCAGGGACAATGAAGTCCCTCCTATTTTAAGACAAGACCAGGTTCAAGACCACCTGATGAACCTAAGCATATATCACACCATGGGACGTGATGAGTTGCACCCCAGAGTCCTGAGAGATTTAGTTGATGCTGCCAAGCCACTCCCAAGGATATTTGAAAAGTCATAGCAGTTAGGCAAAGTCCTCAGTGCCTGGGAAAAGGGTAACAGCAAGTCCACTTTTAAAAAGGGTGGAAAGGATAATCCTGGAAACTACCCACTAGTGAGTCATAGCTCAGTGCCTGGTAAGATCATGGAATGGATCCTCCTGGACATGTGAGCAAGCATGTGTGATAGAGAACATATATCAGATTAATAAGTCTCTCCAGAGATGCCACAGATTTTATTATATGAATCCTCATATGAATCCTTTCTCATGGAGACAATGGTAATTACTCAGGCCAGCATGGCACAGTTAAAAGTGTAGGGAATGAAAAAAATGCTTGCAAAATATTCTGAAACCACTTTTTTGGTAAAACTGGCTCTCTATTTGACAGACTTATGTACTCAAGGGAGATAATATTCCTGATCCTGAGAGCTACCAACTGAAATCATTATGTATCCAAGAGTCACAACATACCCTTGGGAGAAAGAAGTATGCAGAAAGATCAGCCAGCTGGGGACTTCAAACACAGATGAGAGATGTAACTCCCTTGGGGTCAAGGACTTTAGGTTCAGGTGTCTTGATGGATCTGGGCATATGCCAATGTCAGAGCCAGAGAAAATATGGAAATTCTTAAAAGCCTTCATGGCTTGGAGACACTAATGTCTTGTGTTTGTCACCCTAGGGAGTCACTGGAAGAGCAGATGACTGAACTTGAGTCTTGTCAATGGCAGGCAGGTATCCAAACCAACAGATCCATTTTCCTATCTTGAGTGCTTTTGTTTAAAGTACTGATCGTTAGAATAGTTTAGGTTTTAATGTCCGGGACATCCATGGAAAAGTTGGATAGCTTTTGGTGGTTTAGGTTGGGGAAAAGTTGGAAACACAGGACTTCCAGTGTCATCAACCTAAAACAGCCATGAGTATGTAATGCCCTGTGCAAAAATGTACTGAGGTTTTAGCTTGAAAACAAAACTATAACAATTTTAGATAGAAAATATGGTTTAGATAGACAAAAATGCTGTAGCTAAAAGAAACAGTTTTAGATAGAATAAGCTAGTAAAACCTTGCCTATTTTCCACTGCTATGCTGCACACAGTACATAAAGTGGGTAAGGAATTTTCTGTTACTGCTATAATTAACGACTTAAAAAAATTATATTAAGAAGCCATTATATTTTAAAAATCTGTTTTTAGATTATAATCTGAAAATACTCCTATGGCAAAGGCCAGTAAAAGTCACTAACCCACAAAGACTCAGATTAACTATATTTTTCTCTTTACTCCTACTACCTGTTATACCCTACTTTGACCTGGATTGTAAGGCAGGTGAAGTGGGATCCGTGGGTTTGTACTGTGCATAGGGCCAGGAAGCCATGATTAGAACATCTGGATTCAACTCTGAACAAAGAGCAATTGCTTGTGGAATCTGCTCACACTTTAATTGAATATTGCCTACATTGGACTGTGCTGTAGTTGAATTGTCTGGTTTCAGGTCCCCTGTGCTCAAGCATCTGCCCTTCAGTAGCCTAACCCAGTCAATTCACAATTCAGCACAGAATTACTGCATTTTGTCTTGTTTTTTGTGTGTTTTTTTTTCTCACATACTGTGTTACCATCTTCCCTAATGCACAGCAATATCACTGATGTGAAATTTCTCAGTGCAATGCTTTTTGTAGCCACAGGCCTTGGTCAGCTGTTGGGTTGTCAAGTCATAGTTATGTTTTATCTGCCATTTTCTGCTGCTTTCTTCTCACAAAATTATATATTTGTCCATCTGGATCATATATTTGGCTTGTCATACTAAGATTTTCTTCTGCCTTTCTGAAGAACTTTAAGAATAACCTTTTTTTTTTTCATGGAAGATTTCATCACACAGTTAGGAGCTGATTACTATCATATATACAGCTGTATAACGTACTACACATCTTGGCCCCATTTTTTTAAAGCAATATATGTAGATAAATATAAATTTGTAAATGTATATGTATAAATATTTTGCTTTTGATGCTAAATCTTGGGACATTTTAATCTCTGGTCAAAGCATAAATGAATTTTTAAAAAATATAATGGTGAATATAGTTCACATTATCTGCTGAGAATTTCAGCCACCAATTGTGACAGATTTGTTTCTCTTCTGAACAAGTAACAGCCAAAAAAATCACATATTGACTTCCTATTATACAAAATCAAGATGTTTAAGATGGATTTAAAATGGAAACACTCAGCCCATTAGCCAGGGCAAAGAGCACTGTGAGAGAATTTATCAGATCCACTCGGTAGTGGACCTATTTGTAAGGAATTCTAAGGGGCAGTCATGCTATATTGGTCTTTCTAAGTGGATATCCCACAACAGTCAAGGTTTTACTCTTGAAACTGGACTGCATAACTGAGAGTTTTTACTTCTATTACTGCTATTACTTTCTAATTACATTGCTCTATTTCCTCTTTTTCCTTCAGTTTATCGAATCCTGAAGCACAGTCTATACTGAAGCTTTCACTAACTAATAAGACATTCCACTGAACTGAGATTCATTAGCTTTATTGCCCCAAAGTTGATAATTGTTTTACATCAGTTCAGTGTAAGTAGCATAAGCAGGCTGATGGCTTTGTGCAATTGCATGTCAGGTTTTCTTTTCTGTCATTAGGGAAGTGCAGAAAGAAACCGTGTGTATATACTGAACACTTCATCAGCTGGGATTTGTTTCCTGTAGTATTGTTTCCAACAATACAATTTTTAATTTAGACTGAATAAGGAAGTAAACAAAGTTAGTTTACTGTGTTTGTAAGACCACTATTAATATCCAAGCTAATATTTACAGTCCTGACACAATCCACGTAATAAAGTTTCTACTAACATTATAAACATTAACAGGGACCCAGTGTAAATATTTAAATCACAGAGATCCTCATTCAGCTTCAGATAGGGTATATGGAGGTGACAGATGCAGACAGTATTTCAAGTCTGATAGCCAGCTTCTGACAGAGGCAAGGCATGACCTAAGTCTGATGGAGAAGTCATAGAGCCCATTTTTCCATCCTCTGATAGCTCAGTTATTATGAGCCAGCTGAAAGACATGCAGCATTTTCAGACTTTCCACTTGTATATCTGAAACTCTTTTAGACACAAACATCTTACAAATCTCTCTAACACATTCTTATTTTTTCACCAGCTCTCACTTGTATTTTCATTTTTTCATTGAAAGACATTCTCAACTGGAGCGACCAATGCTCTTGTGTAGTTTTAACAATACTTTCAGGGGAAAAATTATTATTAAAATGGCTTATGACCTTCACCAAACAGAATGAGTCACACTAACAGATGTGGTAATGCCTGTAACCAGATGTAAACACACTGGTGTCTTGTGACTTCCTGTGCAACCCAATTGACTGGCATATGGTTGTTGCCCTATTTGTTGCTCTATTTAAGCAATGCAATCGCTATGGCCACTCCAAACACATGTCTGGGAGTTCAATGCAGTGAGCAAAGCTGACAAGCAAAGCATTTCAGAGTGTCTAAGACAGTTCCAAACCTCATTTTAGTGGAGTATTTATGATTCTTTGAGAAGCCTGGTCTAGTGGAAGGTGTCCCTGCCCATGGCAAGGGAATTGAAACTAGATGAGATTTGAGGCCCTTTCCAATCCAAACCATTCCACCATTTACTTGTGTGGGGATCCATGAAATAAAATAACAGGAAATAAAGTAAATTGGCTCCTGTCATGGATACAAAAATACCGTAAGAGTCTGGATTGCTGGGCTACTTATAATTGATAAGTATATACAAATAATTTAATTCATTGCGAAAGAATGCCTTTTTCTAAAGGAAAAGAGACAGCGTAGAATTGAAGAATGAGTCCTAATTGCTTTGATCACTTTAGTTTTGAAATCAAACAGTTTCCATTTCCATTGAAGGCATCCTTTTATGTTTTTCTGGGTTGGTGAAACTGCAAAAATACAGTGGACATAGGTTTGATGTATCCAGTATTTGAGAATCCTGTGCTAGGAAAGGAGTGGCTCGATGCCATCCCGCTTTCCCAGAGCAGTTGCAGAGTGTGCTAATGTTCTTGGTGCTGAATCAGTAACTTAAACACTGAAACAGCCATTGTATTACTGGAACAATTTTGATGTTCTGATAAATGTCAGAAATCACACTCGAGAAGAAATGAAGGATTTTTTTTTTTTAAAGATATCTTCTGGTTTGGCAATAACAGATGGAGTGATCTGTATTGAAGGGGTTCTGTCAAAATGTTAGAATTTTTAAAAATACATGCTAATGCCTTTAATACACTGGATAACATATTTCACATTGTCAACCCATTGAAGTCACCTACATTCACAGTTATTACAATTTTCCCTAATTAAAAATAAATATGTATCCAAGAAGCAAGGGTGTAACACACTGTTTGCAATGCGACGTTAACTATTATAGTTAATAAAATGAAGTGATAATTAACTTCTATATTTAAAAAATCTGTCTTTTCATGAAAGTCACATATTCATTGAGAAGATAGCACAGTTCAAACAATTAGCTTGAACTTAATATGGGTTTTATCTTTGTATACATTACATACATGTAATTTTAGTAATAAATTTTTCTTCTTGCTTTGCAATCTAGTACAGTATCTCCATTCCAGAGAGCAGAAATGAAATTATTAGGAGAGGAAAAAACTGAAAATAAATGAGCAAATTTGCTAGGGTGTATTCAACTGGAAGTATTTAGACAACATTTCTGATCAAAATCTTCTAATTGTGAACCTTCCAAATTGTTTCACCTTTTACAGTGCGAGTACCGGATGTGTTTGGTCACTGAGCATGATCCGTGAATAGCTTTTCTCATCTTCAGTTTATAATTAATCTCATTAAAGCAAAACTTGCCTTCAAGAAAGAAAACACTTGAATAGTATTTCAATACTTTCTTAACTCCTCTCTGCACTCCCTTCTTCACAGCACCACGATATGAAGATACCCTCACAGCTCCCTTTATCCTGTTATTCACTTTTTAAAATGTTTAGGTAGTGAATCTATGAATCTCAGCTCTGTACTCACTAGATGGCATATGTAAAATCTTTCCTATGACTTTACCACTGCTAATATACTTTTGATGCTGTAATAATATTTTAGAGTTTTTGTCTGAGAAGTGTACTTTGGTGTGTTTTTCTGCTTCTTTCTGTATACATTATCACCAGCTGACACATGACTTACAGAGCATTGCTGGTTCCATCCCAACCTCTCCCTTAACTTGTGTCACTTCAGCGACAAGCAAGTAAACTTTTCACAGGTACTCTTCCTAATCCCATAGTGTCAGTTTTAAGAATTGAATTCTTAAAAGTGGTTAAAAAATATTTAAGCACCTAATACCCATTTATTTGAACAGGGCTTATCTTTAACGTAGCACTTATTGGCTTTTAAATTAGAAAGAACGCTATTGATATTCATATGGCAAAGTATATAAAAGATGCTGCAATATTTATTTCCACATGTATGCAGCCTAGGTGCTCCTCTAGCTGACACAGTTGTATCAGGGAGGTTTTCCTTCATCATGTTGTACTCTCTCTTTCTTGCTTTTTCCTTAAGACTGATATCTAGGAATTAGGGGCCTAAATATATCCTTGAAGCATGGGTCCCAGTAGTTCTCAGCCCTCACACTTGATTTGTAAATCCCTACCCCCAGAGGTATATGAGAACAACTGACCATCAATTTGACCATCAGGAATAAAGATGGGAGACAAGGGAGACACCTTTGAAACACTCCTAGTCTATGTCTAGGTAGTCAAAAGCATGACTACAGTCTCAGGACAAGAAAGGATGCAATGAGTTCATTAGTCCCATTAAATGTTCTGACATTGTCCTAATGCACACTTGGAATTCTTGAACGTGCTGTTACTTGTGTAGCTGCCTGTTTTAATACTCACAGAAGAGAAACCCCACAAACTGCCAATTTGGAAACTGTTAGAACAAAAAGGAGCAGCTCTCAAGAGGCTATTGGAATTTTTGGAAAGAAAATGAATGAATAGTTTGGTTTGCTGAGTCTGAAAAAATCATGGCTGTAAAGGACTGTATTTTCCTTTTCCAAGTAAATCAGAACATAGAGAGAGATACCACAGTGAGGGAATGATAACTTAAAACAGAAGACCAAGAGGAAATTATCATCCCTAGATCATGAATAAATTTAATTTGGGAGTTACAGAAATATCCCTAACTATGAAAGAAGACAGGTACTAGAGAAAAAATAGAGGCAAGAAACAGGTTTCAAGGTAGAAACTGTTCATCTGATGAATGATATGGTGGGAACACTTGGGCTATCAAACGACAGAATTTAGTGAAAATGCCTTTAAATTTTTTTTTCATTTTGAAATTTCCTCAGAGAAAATGTCATGGTGACTTGAATTTTTTATTTTGAGAAAATTAGGTTTTCTAGCTGACAACCACTATTCAATATCCACAAAATTCCAACCATGTCCAAATTAATAAAACTGTGCACTGTAATATCTAGTTATCTGCTGTAGCAACAGCCCATAAGCACAATAAATTTCATGCTTCAAGCACTTTACAGCAGCACTGGAAAACAACTCAAACTGCACTTGTAAGTTCACAAAGTCTGTCAAAACAATTCTTTCTTGGTTCTATGTTTTTAAAGATAATCATGTGGTTCTGTAAAGCTTCAACTAGCACTTAGACTATTTTTGTGTTCATATCTACTTTTTATTTACTGAGATAGAGACTCCATCTCCAAAGAGACAGATAAATAGAATTACACAGTGATGATAGACAACTTTTGTAGGGATAAATGTCCCTGTTGAGAAGTTAGGAAGCTTCATCTGTCTCCTCAAGTCACTAAGCAATGTGGTCAAAGCCAATACTAGCATGGCTGAGTGGCAATGCTTGGTGGGTTTCAGCAGGCTGGGCAAAGATGAGCAGCAGAATGAAGAGCCCCAGTCATCCTTTTCCAATGTCAATTTACAAGACTTTTCTAAATTTCTTTATCTGAAAATAGATTTAAATAAATCTGTATTTAAATTTAGAATAAGCTTTTTATTCTAAAGATTTTTGTTTCTGTCCATGTTATGTCCATTTTGTTTCTTCTATGTTATCAAAATGATAGAAAAATTGAAAATGTCACTCTCTGAACCACAAATCAACCCCTTGTTTGAGAATTAGCAAGGCTTATGGATTCCGAAAGAATATGAAATCACACAGAACTTAAATTTGTGATAATGCTTGAAGTATATGAGCTATTTTCCCCAGACTGCACAGTTATGTATTCTAGTGTATGTGACAAGACAATGTAATTGATAGGTCCAAGTACAAGGAAACTTTGTTCTTTATCAAAATGCTGACCACTGTAACTATTCCAGCTTCAGAGAACTGTGTAATCTTGCTTTCACTCTAATGCAGATGAAGCAAAGGAGTCTTCTGAGAATTACTTCAAATGAACTGAGTAACATCGTGGCACTTTGAAAATAAAGTGCAGCAGACAAAGTAAGATTTATATTTCAAAGAGAAAGCATATGCAATTCTTACACTGTTCCATATTACATTAGGAATCGATCACAGTCCGCTACTTTTTATAAGGTAATTCTAATTTTTGAAACATTTATTAGTAAAGTGAATTTCATAAGTAGGCAGTTTTCCTCTTCAGTGATGTTTAGATTTTCCATTAAAGGCAATTAGTTCACTGCAAATAGGTAAACAAGTACCCTCCAGTGACTACCTGACAAACTGAAACTGCTCTGAGATATTGCATTAGAAAAATACTTCTTATATGGAAGGTACATTTGCAGCCAGAACTGAAATGAGGTTGGATTGGAGGTATTAAAAAAAGAGAGCCTCAAGGATCCCTTGATGAGTGCCGATGCTCCTCCCACCCTGAGCAATGCACACCTGCCTCTTTTAAATAAGCATCTCCTTACACAAAGTGAGCCACCAGATGACACAACTGGTGGCTTCACCCACCACAAGAACTTACTGATATAAACATCAGATAAGGATTCAAAGAGTTATATCTTTGTGTTCTTTATATATGTGTTGCTTCAGAGAGAAATCATCTGCAAACTTCTTGAATGGTAAGCGTAATATAGTTTTCGCTCAAATTCTGTCACTCAAATTTTTGTTGGGCCTATTTTTCTTTTGCTTCTAGGGAGATTTTTTTGTTAAAAAATACAATGTAGATTTTTAAAAAATTCATATGGCAATGTAAATTTAGCATATTTCGCTAATTGGAAAAATGTATATACATATTTTAGTTGATTTTCATAAAATATATATTTTACAGGCAGGAAAATGCAAGTAATATACAAATAATATTACATCCTTTCATGTTCAGTATGGACTTTATATTTCTTTTTATTGTCAAAAGTTTTTCACAATCTATTTTCTCTTTTTGGCCACGAGACATTGTTTATTTCCCCTGGTATATCCATATGAAAAAAACCATTCTAAGTATTGTACCTAACTTAGTGGTAGATATTAGCTCTATTTCCAAGTGATGCTTGCAAAAAAATAAATATTTAATTAAATATGCTTAATATATAGTAAAATAGACTATTACTGATGGGAGTCTGGCCATAGTTTCATATCTACTAAATATGAAATGGAAAATATATTTCAAACAAATATCCATATCTACTCCATCTAATAAGCCTACATAACTTAATATCAGGCAATGAGACACAATGTCTGATTGATTTTGACTTAGGTACCATCCTTCATTTAAGAATTTCCAGGGCTTGTAGAAATCAGGTCAATAATCAAGAAGTCTTAAAGAACAGCTAAAATACTCAGCACTGTACTTATAGTAGCTTCATTATTTTTGCCTATTTCTTCTTTCCTGAATTAAATTTTTTTAAACTGACTAATTTAAAACAAGACTATATATTTTCAATTTTTTTTAGGTTCAGGCCAGTGAGTATCATTTTTGCTTCGTTGTATATGTAACCATTTTCAAGATAATGTTTTCTGTCATTATAAAATTATATCTATATATAGCTTATGTGCACTATATAACATACCCTTTAACAAAGTTATTTTTTTATAAGTTTTGGTTTTTTCTAACCTGAGAGATGCATAGTTTAATATACCAAAAGATATCCTTCACGATTTCAGTGCAATCGCCAGGGCAGTTCATTGAGAGGAAATAAAAGTGATATGGAAAACTTGCAAAGCATATCATTGATATTTGAAAGAAACAAAGAACTGAGGTATAATCTGACAATGAAAATAGAAATTGCGTTTTATTTTGAAGAAAGTAAGTGTAAATATCTATTTTGTTTCAGTTATAGCAGTCTGTGGTGATCCAAAGAAAGCATTTACTGAAGATTTCCAGTGTTGCCTGTTTCTGCAAAATAGATTCAATTCATTATTCCCAGTCACTTAAACAAGAGGGTCAGGTTAACCACAGTAAAGTTAGCACCCACATCTCTCTTTAGATATCAGAAACCATGGAAGTGCTTTCAGAAAATGTGTGTCCCTAAGAAAGTAAGAGAGTTAAGTGAATCCTCTTTGTTTAAAAAAGAGGAACTATAGTCAGCAGAAGTCAAGAGGAAGAAAGACTTTGAATGGACAATATGTACAGAAAGAAAGTAATGTCAGGGGAAGAGAAGAAAGAGGATTAAGTAGACTTGGAGTATAAAGACAGAAGCCAAGAGAAAAGAACGGAAAAGAGAGGTAGTAGGAAAGATACAGAAATGGTCAAAAAAATGAGTTTGAAATGCCAGCATGAAGATACTGGTGATCATGTGCACTGTTGCTTTATTAATGCTACTTTTCCATGCTGAGGCTGTCGGTCTTAATTTTCTATATTTGCAAACTGCTGGCAGGGGAAGCATCCCTGACCTAATCCAACACTAGTTCCCAACAACTGTAAGCGTGAAAAGGCTTGAGCTCTCTGGTTTAGGAGTGAAATGTACACCACACTCTGAAGAAATATACAACAAAATGGGGGAATTCCAAGCCAATGAGCTTAAAATTTTCATTACAAAATAATGTATGCATGGAAAAATTCAACAGAATGATAAATAATGCAGTTTATATAATTGTGATAAGAAATTATTCCTACTTATTTTGTCCTTCTGTTTCTGCATATAGTAAAGACAAGTACATTCCAATAAATAGGACACATTCTGGCATATTTTTCTTCATACAGTAATTTTAAAGAGCTCCCACCTTTAAAGATATTTATCAATAACAGCTCAGTATCAGTAACCACCAAAGATAGTGTCTTTGGAACAACAAACATAGTCTAAGGCTGTTTTCAGAGACAAAGAGAGAGAGTAGAAGTTGTGTGATTAAGATGTCTTTGTAGAGGACAGATTTGGTTGGATAGGATGTCCATAGGAGAAAAGGATTTCTAAAAGGACAAACCAACGAATGAAAAGAACCATTGCAATGAAGATGCTATGTTCCCTGACAGGCAGCAAATGTACTGAGGAAAGTTCTGTGGATGCATATTAAGACAGAACTTTAGAAAGAAATAATGTTTATGAATGTATTACTGGTCACCAAGAAAGTGCTTGAATTAGATTGCAGGTGGAATTTGAGCTTCCGAAATCTCAGACTGTCTTGCCCCCCAAAAAACCTTGTCTAACTTTCACATGTATAAGTATCTTGAGGCACCTGTATCTTCAATCTGATCTAGTTGAAGATGCCTCTGCTCATTGCAGAAGAGTTGGACTAGATGCCTTTAAAGATCCCTTCCAACACAAACTAATATTTAGTTCTAGATATTTTATTATCAAGATTCTCCTTATTTTTTCCAGATATGGTACAGCTGAAGGTGTATCTCCACAATCTCAAAATCAAATAAATTCATTCAAAATAAGCAGTGTAAAGAATATATTCCATGCCTTAGTCTCATTGGTCTGAGGAATCAGAAAGTTTCTGAAGCCTGATAATTCAGCTTTTCTTAAATTTCATGGTTAGGTAAAGCCCAGGATGAAGTTCTCCGACTTCACAGATCTGGTCAGTGGTAACTGAATGTGAAACCACAAAACCTGAAGGCAGGAACAAGATAAGTTTTCCATGTTGGTGGAGAATCAAACATCAGCACTTTGACCCAGACTCTGGCTGTATGTTGGCACAGCTCCAATAGGGAGGAGGAGAGAGCGTCACTATCAGAAAGCAAGATGCCGTTTGGTGACCATGGTTGTTTTTATTATGAAGTAGAGAGAGCGTTTTAATCTCTTTCATTTGAGGGAGATATATGATGCCTGCCATGTAAGAGGCCCTTCACTTGTTTAAAAGATAGTTTGCAAGAGATGGCTCAGCTCCCAGCTTCACAGGAGGATTACTGTGTGAAATGGGTACCTAATGGGTACACACTCCACTCTGAAGCATCCATCCCTCCCAGGGACAAGGGCTTACATTCACTTTTGCTACTATACCCTTAAACTTCTTCTAGATCCAGCATAATGTTTTTGTCTAGGAGCTAATTTGAAGCCAACCGTAGCTTCAATTAATTGCTGTGCTGCACTGAGTACCTTGGGAAGTATCCTTACCAAGAATGTTCTCATGGAGTGACACCTGCTATTACAATAGATATTAACCAATAAATCAATTTATACTTCCCTTTGAATCATAGATTTACTCTGCAGGCATCTTTGGACAAATTTCTTCTTGTCCAAAGTAGTAAGAGTAGGACTCAAAATCTGTAAGATATCATTTCATATCATATCTTATCATTAGAGGAAAAAAGACTTTGCAGTCTAATTCATTTAATTGTTGTTTCCTATATCCTCTTTTTGTTTGTTTGGGGTTTGTTTTTGTTTTACAATTAGCCATGTAACAAACCTGTAAATAACTTTAATCCTTCTGCTGAGCATAGCAGCATATTCCTTACTACAGCAAAATCTCAAGAACAAAGAATGCAATGAAAAATCCATTAGGCAGAAGTGTAAAGTGTTAGTCAAGTTGATCTCGCTAGTTTGACAATGACAGTAGCATTTTTTTCTCCATGGTAAGTATGTTTCTGAAAATTTGTAGGAGACAGGCTTCCTTGTTTAGGCACTAACTCAAAGGAATTTCTGAATGGCTGTAATCAATATCTAAAGTAGCATCATGACTTTATTTGGCTTACTGCATTAAGCTGATTCACGAAATCCTAATGATCATTTTACACATCATAATTTATGTAATACTGGTGCCAAATAAATAATTTCCAAAGAAAAAAAACATACAGTACATCCTTTTCATTACTGCCACTTGCTTGAATTTATGGTTCTTGGGTCTGAAAAATTAACAAAATTGCAGTACTCAGGCTCCAGTATTCTAATGGCGCATATTTACTGTATATACGATTTAATTATTAAACAATCATATTTTTAATGAAATGCTGTGGTATGATTACCCTTAGTGAATTTTGCTTGTACTAATGGATCCACTTCTTCCATTAGCAAGATCATGTTTGAAATAAAATGGTATAAATGTATTTTAATCCACTCTAGGGAAAAACAGCTGTATGAAAGGTTACTCTTCGGCTACTTCTGTGAATTAGTTCCTTATGTCAAATCATTATGCAGAAATAAAAGCTGTGGTCAGCCCACTTAAAATTCCATTTGAATCCTACTGGGAATGGAAAACCTTTGTACTGTATTTCATACTGTGAACATTCTTCTGAACATTTACTAGAAGACTAAAATATAGCAGTAATATAAGAAGGGAGCAGTATTATCAAATTCAAGAAAATTAGTAAAGCTATGGTTGGTTGAGGTTCATGACTTCTACTGTTTCACAGTATTTCTCTGGCTGCAATTTAGGGGATTTTAAGAAGAAATGGATGATAGTTTTTCGAATTCTTGCTGATATTTCAGCGACACTTCAATTTCCAGATAATCTTTCCTACAGAAAATGACATTAATTTTCTTTATAAAATACCCAGATGTCGAGTTTAATTTCTCATAAAAAGAACTGTGAGCAACAGAAAAGTCAAGGCCAGACAGGGAATTCAAAGGGATTTCACCACAGGAAGGTGAACATTCTCACCAACTGGGGCTACTTCTAATTAAGGCACCATGAAAACAGTAGGGAATACAGAGATCTCCTCCAGTGTCTTAAAAACAGGTCACATAATTAGAATTTCTGCAGGCACTAATGGCTAGCTTTCTTGAGTATAGGTTTCTTGCTAGAGTACAAACATCCCTGTTCCTTTTGGTCACAATTAATGATGATGTAGCAACAAAAACATATCTTAATGGACTGCAGTTGAACATTTTCAACACCTGTCGCTACAGCAGCATGTGAGTGGAAGAAAGTTTTTGTCTCATTTTTTAATGTTGCCTGATAATCGACAGGAATGAGGGTTTGTACCACAAGTACTTAAACCCACCCATTTAGTCTTAGAACTATTTAGCTTTATAGTCTTAAGTCTACTTAGTTAAGGATTTGCAATTTCAGCAATTTACAACAAAAAATTCTGGAGTTACAGGCTCAAAATAACACACACAGTGTTTGTAGAGAGAGGACTGGCGTTATGCACGCCAGTGAAACTCTCTGAAGGAACCAGCAAGCAAAAAAGTACAAATGATGCCAGAGATAAGTGGATTTGGGAAAGTTCTTCAAAAAGGTCCCTCCTTGTAGTCTTTTAATGAAACTAAACTGTCATAGAACAGGCAAGAAGGATTTTCTGAATTTGGTTAAACATTCAAATACGGAGTAGGAATACAATTTTGTAAAGCAAGGTCCCAAGTTCTTTGGGATCCCCTGAAGTCAGTGATGATATAAAGGTGCAAAAAACATTCTGGTGACTTGGAAGGCACTACTGAATTTTCAGAATGACCAAAAATACAGATGATTGTGGCAGATCCCAAAAGATTGGTGATACAGTAATGAAATGTCAGCTGAAGTTCAATGTTGATAAATTCTAGGTGAGTACCCATAAGAAACACAATCTAGCCTATCTAGCTTCATATGAGTGTGTACCTAAATGCTATTTATTGATACTATCACCAGTTAGAAAAGGGATTGTGATGCAGAAAATTTCTGTGGAAACTTAGCTCAATGGCATTCAAAAAGCCCCAAATATATTAGTGAACATTTATGAGAGGAATGAAGAAAAAAAATCAAACGAACAATGAATAGTACTGCTTGAATATACCTTGGCCATGTAAGTATTCCCATTCCACTTCTAAAGGAACATGGAAAAGATTCAGAGTAGCAGGATGTGGCTCCTCAGAGATAAAAATTGGCATCTGTAAGGAGGAAAACCACATGTACAAGGACCCATCAATGAGCAAAGTGCTGGAAGAACTTTGTAAAATAATGAGCACTAACAGGGATGAAAAAAATGGGGAAGAGCGCTCCATTTTTCAAAATAAAAACACTAGGGACCACTAAGTGAAACCAGTGGCAAAAGAAAACCTTTTTTTCACAAATATATAATGAAATTATGGCACTTAGTGCAACAGGACGTTGTGGCACAGACAGTATAAAAAGGATTTTAAAAGGGAATGAGCAAAATAATGGAGATTTGCTTGCCGACAGCTATTAAATAGGCTACATGGAGTGTGTCATTTGGTTTTGGCTGTCCTTAGGCTGCCGCTTGCCATAAACCATGAAAACACAGGCAAAAAAATCACCTCCTGTGGCTCCTACTGCTTTTCCTAACCTTCTGCCCCTTCCACTACCTGACCTTTGGGAGGGCTGCTCATCTCACGTTAAGTAAAGTGTTTGTTCCCCGAGTTACACATATTTCCGTCAAGAATGACTCAGTTACAGCCTCTTCAGGCTTAACCCTCTGAAACATCTCATGCTACTTCTTTCTGTACTCTCCCTACAGCTTTCCTTCACATCCTCAAAGTGTGTGGTCAAACAAATTCGGCAAGAAAATGTTATGGCTCCACAGAGAGGCTAAGAGTAGAAAACTCGAGCCGCTTTTTTAGGGGCGGGAGGGCAGCGTGGGGGTAGGTAGCCCCATAGGGGTAGGTAGCCCCATAGGGGTAGGTAGCCCCATTTCAGGCCATGGCTCCTGACGGGCACGGGCGCTCCGCTCCCGCGGGGCTCGCCCGGAGCCGCCCGCCCTCGGGAGAGCCGCCGCCCGCCGGGATGCCCGCCCCGGCGGGATGGCCCCCGCCTGCTTTCCCTGCCTTCCCTGCCTTCCCCGCTTTCCCCGCCTCCCCCGCCGCCGCCGGGCCCAGGCCGTCACTCGCTGTGTCGCCTCGCAGGTCGCCGGAGCGGACGGGGCGGGCGCGGCTCGGAGCCGGGCGGGCGGGCGGCATGAAGCGCTCTCTGCTGCGGCTCTGCCGGGCGCGGGAGAAGGCGGCCGCGGCCAGCGCCTACCAGGGCGTCGTGTGCGAGGCCGATGCCGCCTCCGTCGCCTCGCAGGATGTCTTCAAGGTGCGTGCGGACGGGCGGGCTGGGAGAGAGGGGTGAAGGTGGAGGGTGAGGCGGGCGAGGTGCGGGGGTCGCTGTGTCCCATTCCTCCAGGACACCGTGTCCGCTCGCTCGGCAGACCCGGGAGGGAGGATCGGAGAGGGATGGGAGACCGCCTGGGAGCTGCCCTGGCCATGGGTGTGAAGGCACAGGACACTGATGCTGTGTGGCCCAGGTAGGAGCAAGGCAGGGGAGCAGGCGAAGGAGGATGTGGGTGGCAGGCTGCTGACACAGAACTCACTCACCCCTGGGCACAGAGACTCCCTCTTAGAGGGAAGCCGAGGTCATGATGGAAATGAATAGATCATCTTAGCAAAAATGACCTGAAAGAGAAATTTAGAAGCGCTGGAACTCTTACGAAGGGAAAGAGAACCATCAGTGCAACCTCCAAAAGAGAAATTGCAACCAGGAAGGACATAATATCTTCCCGTTTCTAACAGAGAATAGGATGAGAAGTCATGTACTGCTATTGCTGGCAGGGAGACCTGGACCAAGCTTTAATGAAGCCTTTTTAAAGCATAAGAATAATTAAGCAAAGGAAGTTTGCTTACGGGATGGAAAACTTGGATAACTTTGGAGATTTTTAACAGCAGGCTAAACAAATCTGACAAAGTTTGTAAATGGGTTTAAATTCCTCCTGAGTTCCATTCACATATGTTTTCTGTATGCAAGCTGTAGACCTGAGCAGCGCCTCTTCAGCATAATATGAGTTGTCACTCTGATGGGTGATCCGTCACTACAGAGCTGTTCAGGCACAGGGCAAAGGAGCTGCTGTTGTTTAAAACAGCTCGCTTTGCTGTTTTTAACTAACCCAAGTACTGAGAACACTTAACTGACTTCTTTCTTCATTATTTTTTTTGTGAAACACTGCAATATTAGCTGATAAATCTTACTTTTGTCGATAGAAATTATCATGCCACATTTTGTCTTACATTGAGAAATCTAGTGTTAGAAGTGGAAAATTGTGGTCTAGATCAATAGAAATAATGAAGGTAGAATGTTAGAAGGAATAGAAGATACTAGGCTCTCTAATAAGGTTTCCTTAGACAGCTTTTTGGTGTGTTTAAAAATTATAGCTATTGTGTGTGTAATTGAGATGTTATTTTTGTGGCAGCTGAATCATCTTAAATATCCTTTCCACAATTATATCACATGTTTTCAATTAGCTTTTTCTGATTGCACTTTTGAAGCAGATACTAGCCCTGTATGTGGCCTCAGTCATAAATGTTTAAACACATTTGTAACATTATTGACATGAGTAACCTCACTGAGGTCAGTGGGACTATTAAGCTGAATGAAGCTAAACACGTGTTCAAGCACATGAATGGGCTGCCCTGTAATGTATATTTGCTTAAGGATGGCAAAAATTGTTGAGTCTTTGTGACTCAGGGGATCCTGGAGAGCAAAGTTTTCCTTTCCTTTTGAAGGTGTGTAGAGAGCAGTGATTTTAGGGAATTCCCTTTTTTTATTCTTTGTCTGCTTACACACCATTTGAAGGTTTGCATTACTTTAGATAAGCATTTTTCTCCTTTATTTTTTTCACCCAACGTAGTTGAACTGTTTTTCTTTTTTATTCTCTTTTTTTAGTATCTGTTTCTTAAATTCCTGCCCATTCTACTGAAATCGTTATTCTATCACTTTTCTTTTTATAGAAATATGGGGTTTGAAAAACTTTAATAAAAATATTTGGAGACTATTATAAAATAATAATCAGCAGAGTTTCCATAATAGGCTTCGGTTGTAAAGCATAGTACCTGGAATGTATCAAGCAGTCAGTGGGCTCACTGGGAAGATACTGAGTTGTTTCAGGCTGAGATAATATTCTGATGTTCTAAGCATGCTGCTGAAATTAAAAAATATATTGGTTTCTCTGACACAAAGAACATCACAGAAGCCCAATGGCTGAACTTGAAAGCCAAGGACACAGTATCAGTCTCTGTAAAAATATCTTAAAAAATGAATTTATCAAGATTATTAATTTCCTCTCTGCTGAATTAATTTTACATGGCCACTGAAAGAAAGAGTACAAAAACATAAATGATGAATTTGTTTGTTTGAGATTTTCATGGTGAAAGAAGGATCTTGATCTCACTACAGAAAACTGTATTCAAGATGATTTTCAGTTTTGTTAATTTTGCACTGTATCTCATCTGGATCTTATATTGCAGTCAGTTAAACCAATAACCAATCAGAGTTTCAGTGTTGGCTCAGTCTGATCAGGATTGTGAAATCCTGTATGAGCCCACAAAACTGGGCGGGAGTTATTGAGCAGAGTAACATGCCCACAAAAACACATTATGGTTATTATTATTGCTGACTTCCCGCCTTTCAGGAGAATGAGAAAATGAGAATGTTTTTACCCAAAACAGGTTATTTCAGATGGAAGTGCCTGTAGGCTACGGAGCTTCATTAAGAAGAATCGTTCTGGGCTTACGAAAGTGGATGAGTTGAATGCCACCCCACTGCATCACGCTGCGGAAGGGGGACAAATAGAACTAATGCAGTTGATCATAGATGATTCTTCCTGTGAAGGTAACATGCATTTTATGAACTACTTTGTTTAGCACAGTAAAAAAGTTCCATTACCAAGATGTCCATTACCCAACTGAAGCAGGACTGATAATTTTTATCTCCATTTATAGATTCAAATATATTTCAAACTGTCTGCCACAGTTCACACTGTCTCAGGTGTGGCTTGGATTGCCCTTGTTATGTAGGACTGTTTTTTCTCTAATGCTCTGAATCAATATGTCTTGCTTTGTTTGACACTCAGATCTATAGTCTTCAGATGAGAAAAAGAAAATGGCAATGATTGAACAGAAGACTTGACTTCTGTCTTCCTTACTCATGTTATGTGTCTCATATAATAAGCATTGTGAACTACATCAGACTCCACTGATAGACTGTATGCTACTGAGTAAGCCTACAATGGCCCTGAAAAGCTTGGTTTTTTCACCTATTGATGCCCAATCTAATTTTAGATGATTTTGGCTGAAATACATGTTTTTTATTTTCAGTCCTAGTTTTTGTCCTAATTTTTTGGGGTATTTGTAGAAGTTTATCTTCAGTTTTCAAGCTTAAAATGTATGGGTAGAACAGACCATTTTTATAGCTGGTGTGAATTTATTTACTTTTGTGTTCTGAAGCGAAACAGAGTAGCTATGGTCTTTAATTTTCTTACAGTTTGCAAGCACTTATTTGTAACCTCTTATTTTCTTTATTTGCACTCATTTATTCTGTGCAGCCTCTAAAGAAATAGCTGTGAAGTCAAATAAAACAGGAAAAAGAAGAATCAAGGAGAGAGGGAAATCAAGTAACTTTTGGGTTAGGAAAAACATGCTTGATAATGGGCAAGAAATAGACAGGTGTTTCACCACTCCCATTCCTCTTACCAATACTGTATATTCAACACAATATTTAATTAATTTAACACAATGAACTGCATGTCATTAAATCTTTTCCTTTTCTGAAGAAGTGTGGTAGCACAGACCTAAATCTGACACTGAAGATACATCTTTTTTTTCAGTGCAATCAGAACATTTGATGGTTTTGCTTTTTTTGTTTTGTTTTCTCTCCTTTGACCTAGTATTAAATGTGATGGATTCTTCTGGAAATACCCCACTGCATTGGGCCACAAAGAAAAACCAGGTGGAAAGCGTTCGTTTGCTTCTCAGCAGAGGAGCCAATCCAAACATTCTCAATTCCAACATGATGGCACCTCTGCATATGGCTGTGCAGTCCCTGCACAATGAAATTGTGAAGGTAAGCCTAAAGTCCATGTAAATACACACACTTGATAAGTAGCTCAGGCAGCAGCCGTGTGCCCAGCACCAAGGCCTGTTGATATATGCCATAGTTCCTCGTATCTTTCCTCTAGCGAGCTGGATGTGTAACATGATGCCTATAGAAATGTTGGTGTCCTCTTAGCACTGCCAGTAAAAAGTAACTTACTGATTTATAGAAATAAAGGTGTTTGTGCTATGATAGTAGTCCTTATGTTTCACAGAAAATGCTTTTTAATTTTCCAGACACGTGGAACTTTCTTTAAAAGTGCTCTTTTTAAAACAGAAACATCATGCAGATGTGTATTTCAAATTATAATGTTCTGTTTCTTTTTTTTTACAATTGTATAGGGTGTCTTAGAAGTATTAAAAGTCTTGAAACTAGTGTATTTTTAAAATAAAAAACAGAATAAAACTAGTCAGAAAGCACAGTTCTTAGAATCAACATTATAATAATCAATTGAATGGTAGCAGAAGTAAATCTGGAATTAAAAATCACAAAAATATATTGTGAAGAAATTACTAAGGTATCCATGTTGAACCTTGTAAAACTGTGATACCTTTGAAATTTTAAGCAGCATATTTTTTTAACCATTTGTCTAAGTACAGTGAGAATGTTTTCCCTTCATAGGCTGCATAGGGTTAGAATTTTAAAAATTTTTAAAGTTCTTTAATTTTTTTAGATGAATACAACCTTAAAATTGCAACACTTCCTTTTCTCTTTAAATTTGTCTCTTTTTCTAGTTCATGCAAAAGAAAGAAACATGTGAATTCAAGACTAAGAGTTCTTTAGAAATGTTTCAGTGTCCTCCAATATTTTACAAAATCTGTATTTATTATTAATTAAGAACAATGAAATCTGAAATCAGTGACTTTTAAAATGGGCTTTATATCAGTTTCTCTGCTTTGGTTCTTTACTAAATCTGCGCTCACATTTTTCCCCCACTCTGTTGTTTATTCAAACTAAATCTCTCTTGGTTTTCATTGCCAAATTGCCTGAGAGTGATTAAATGTACCAGTTCCTCTAGTACAGAAAAAATAAATAACTGAAATTACTGAAAGACAATTAAATAAATATGTAGCTAGGGGAATAAATAAGCCAGTATGGTCATTATAATTTCCAGATCCTTTACTTCTCGGAAAGTGCTGGAAGCAGTGATAGAGATAATTGATGATACTGATAGTTCAGTGTCAGCTGTTAACATAAATACTGGAGGAGGATATCAGGACTGCAAGGTCCCAGTTTTCAAGACCCATCTCCTCTCGTTTTACTGTTCAATTGAGCAGATTCCTAACTGAGCAGAATCCGCAATGTTGCCACTTGCCAGGGAATTTTCTGTTGAAAACTTCAGTTAAAAATCCTTATTTGTAATGTGCTAGAGAAAATACTTTCTCCCATTATCGAGAAATTGTTATATCAGACTTTAAAATACTTTACAGCTACGTGCAGAGTTTAACTTAGTTACCTGGCTGCCTACTGGGAAGAACTGTACTTCATGTCTGTTAATACCTGCATTTTTCACCAGCATATTTTGGCATTCTTCTGCATTTTTTCCCTCATCTGCCAATGCATTGTAGGCTTTTGGCATGCAAAACGAGTAAGTTGCAAGGGTGCTATGAGTTGTAAACAACAAAAATTATGGAATAGGCTTTTGTTGTTGTGTTTGGCTTATGATTGACTGAATGTTTTCTTAAACATTTAGATTCTAGTCCAACATAGCAGTACAGATGTTAACTTGGAAGGTGAAGCAGGGAACACACCCATAATAGTAGCATGTTACAAGGACAATCCTGAAGCACTGACACTCCTGGTAAGTATATTCATCATCTTTTGAGATGATTCTCTCTACCCTGATGCAGTATTATTCTCTTCCTGGGTTCAGGCTTTGTGCAGTGCAGGAAGGTTAATCATGGACCTAGTGGTCAACTGGCTTTGCATGGGTACTTTACTCTTTTAAGAGGTTGTATTATATCTATAGCTTAGTGGCCAGCTTTAGTAAAAAACGTGATTTTGGAGGTCATGAGAACAGAATGAAGCACATACATTATATGGCTATAACATGCAAAAGATACTTATATATAAACTTCATAATATATATGCAACATTTAAAAAAAGGAGATAGCTACTCAGGAGATTATACCTGTAATAGTATATTCGTTTGTCAGATTTTTCTGTATTTCATTAAGCTGTACTGAGACATTATTTTTCAGATTGAAAATGGAGGAAAAATATGTAAACGAAACAAAACAGGATGTATGCCTATCCATGCAGCGGCATTTTCAGGTGCAAAAACATGTCTGGAAATTCTTTTGAAGAAAGGTAAATATAATTTTCTCAAGCAGTGAGTACCAATTTGCTGCTTTAGTTTTGAAATAACCGTGAAAAAAGAAATTATAACTGTGTTTGAATTTACAAGAAGTTATTGCAGTTATTCCTATGAGTGATTTATGCTGACAATTTTTGTATGATTGCAGCAGCAAACTAGCTGCTTTCCTGAATGTGTGTTCATCCATTGTTAAATGATAGATGTGACAGGTTCATATTTTGAGAGGGGAGAATATTATTGCATACTTAATATGCTTGTTTTGAAAGCCTTTATATCTTCTGTTATCTTATTCTCACTTAAAAAAAAATCCATTTATTTTCATCTCTCAGGTGAAGAATTGGGTCACTCTGCTAAAACCCACATCAATTTTACCAATAATGGAAAGTGCAGTCCACTTCATTTGGCAGTTCAGAGTGGTGACCTTGAAATGATTAAAATGTGCATTGAATTTGGAGCCCAAATTGATCTAAAACAGGTAAAACTCAGATTGGGCGAAATGTATTTTTGATAAAACCTAGGTATCTCTCAATCTCTGAGTGGTATGAAAAAAAGACAAGCAGATTAACATTGTTCATTTTCTCTTCCAATGCATAGCAGAGGGAGCAGCAAATGAAGTTTCTGGTTCAAATCAGGCAAAATGTGATGTTTCTTTACACAAGATACATAGCGTCATCCCTTCCCAGAAGTAGGATCTTGCAGTCTGACCCTTTCTGATAATTCTTGTCTATTCTCAGCCTTGCCTTGGCCTTTACAGTATCTTCTTTCTAAGCAAAAAAATTCGTGATACTGCTGCTGCTTCCATGGTGTAGTACTGCTGGTGTAAGGGTCTGTGCCCAGATGCCTTCATGAATAAACATTTTTTAAAATATCTATCATGAATCAAAATTTCAAGGATGAAATCAACTCATGAGAGCAAAATTAAATATAGTTTTGCCTTCTTTTATTGGTTTGATTTCTTGAACATACAGCTTTTGAATAAGATGATTTATGATGCTGATTTTGTGATGGGTAACATTTTTTTGAGAATGCTTATGGTATAGTGGAAAAGCCCCATCCAAAATTATTCTGCTCTACAAATGAGAAAGTCAAAACCCTCAGGCATATATCAAAACTGCTTAGTCCCATCTAGCTAAACAAAATTCCATTTTGGCAAATATTGTTCTATTTATCTGTATATTGCTTAATTATTTTATCAGTCTAGGTTATAATAGTTTTAGAGTATATTGAGCAATGTTATGTTTCACCTGCAGAAATGTTTATTTTAAAACTACTTCTAAGGAGGATTCCATTTTAGGAAGTAAATGGCATTTTAAAATAATGCATTTTCTGCATTTTTTATATAGAGCCATTTGTTTGCTTAATCATTTGTATTGGTCTAGATATGGTTTTCTCTAGCTTTCATTTGCTTCATCTCTTGTATTAAAGGGCGCTGCATCTGTCTGTTTTTAATTAAACTACAAAAGGTTGTTAAGAGTATAATTTTCTCAAATCTTAGGGACTTAATGTAAAGAAATAAGAATCTTTGTAGTAATCCTTTAAAACTATCTCTTCAGTCTTTTCTGGTTTTGTCACTCTCTTTAGAATTCTACTACAGTTAGAGACTAAAGCTTTATTACTTTTATAGAAATTTAGGCATTTATGAATTACAAATCCTGGGCTGGTACGCTAGTGTGTTTAATAGATTGGAAGTTAGGTTTCTGAGGTTTAAATGTTTGTATTTTGTCTTGTTTCCCCATTTATAGAATGAAAAATGCACAGCACTTCATTTTGCTGCCACTCAAGGAGCAACAGAGATTGTAAAGCTAATGATGTCATCCTATGCTGGTGAGGAATCCATAATTGATGCTGTAGATGGGAACAAGGAAACATTGCTTCACAGGTAGGAAGCTGCTGCGCCAGATTTCACTATAAATTGTGAACCATGGTATTCTTAGTTATTCCTTGCATTTGGAACACATAATTTGGAACTTCTCCATAGTATGGTAGATGGCTGTAGTGCAGTATGAAAGACTGAAAAAATTTGGTCAGAATGTTAAAAATCTCTATGCTAATATCAAAATATAAACAGTTCCAGTTACCTTGCAACTATGTCAAGGAATGGTCACTGACAGTTTGCATTGAAAATTTACTCCAGTAAAGTTGTAGAGGAACAAGTTAATGGATTTGTTTACATATTCTGACAGTGCTCTTATATAATCATTTGATATTCTCCAGAAAATGATTTAAAAATAATACCAATTGTTTAAAATAATATTTTCTTTTATTTTCAAAAAACTCTTCTACCTGATCAGGTAAAAGAAAATGGTTTTACACTTCCTTGTGACTTCAAAGTTGGAGATCGTGTTTGTGTATGTAATAATCCTCAAGACTTCTAGTCTTTCACACTCCATTAAAAACCAGAGCACTCAACTGTGGAGAAGTTTCCTGAATCTTTTTGTAGCAGAAAGGTACTTACTTAAACATGCTGGCTCCCAACTCTGTGGAATATAATATATTCCCCATCTATACATTTTTTGCAAGAAAGATAGGTTTTGTTGCATTTAACTGTAATTATTTGACAGCGTTATTCTACAAGAAGTTTTACAGTATGAAATAAGGGGTAGAAGCAGTGGAGATGATTGTTATTTGGACACAGTATAAAGTGGAATGATTCAAAGATAATTGAAGACATTAAAAGACTTTGTTGTAAAATTAGGATAATGTTTGGGTACACTTGGAAATGTTACCATGGAAGAACATGATTGAAGATAAAGTGATGACAGAATGCCAAAGCAAATCGTGCAGACACATGTACTACTTAATAGATAACTGAGATAACTGGATGCCTTATCTGTGAAAATTATTGTCCTGAAAAAAGCTTGGTGGAAAGAACAACACTATTTTAGTCCCTGTGTCTGTGAAACAGTAAAAATTATATTATCAAGAATCATCAGGAACGTAGAAAGTCACCCAAACATCTCAGAGTATAAAAAAACAGAGCAGGAACAGTGACTTGTTGAGAAACAAAGCAGCAGCAAAGCATAGAATAGGACTTGATGCTTTTGCATTCCTACTTCGTGTTTCCATCTAAATATTTCATAAAATAACTTTGCTTTTCCTTCAGACACTTTGGAATTTATTTTAGCGTTTGTGAAGCATTCAGTATTAATGTGTGGCTGGAAAGGTCTGCTATAGATAATGGAGGTATCTCTATGTATTTGGAACCATGACTTGATTTTTAAAATATGTCTTTTGAGCAACCAGTTCTAACTATAGTACACCCAATGTTTTATTACCTCTTACAATGCTAAGGCAACTGTTATCATCTGAGATACAGTACAACCTTGGAAGTGTCCTTCTGTGTTGCTTATTAAGTCAAAATATTTTGCAGAGGTCTGACTTGTTAAAACATTTTGTCTGTGTGTATTTACTGTGCTATACTTTCATGCTTAGACCAGTTTTTTCCTGTAATACATGATTAAATGCCTTACTGTAATGTAAAACTTGAGAAGACTCCAAGTGTACAGACAGCTTTAAAATATTTTTGTTAAATGACAACTTTTTATCAGTATATTTAAGTAATGCTACTGAGTATGCTCCAAATGCCCAATTTACACCAAATAGTTTGTTGTTATTTTTTCAAGCAGACTTGCCTACCACAGTCAGAATATATGTTTAGACATTGCCATTTTAACCTCACACTGGCATTATTACTCAAAATACAACCAAATTATTTTTAAATAATGAAATTAATTTGAGACTCCATGCATTCTTGGAAAAAACTGCATATGAAATTTATGGAATTCTGTATTGACTTTGCGTGGCACATGGAACGATCTGAGATCTGAAATTACTGGTTCTCTTAAAAATCAATGGTAGAATACCTCTTTACCTACCAAGGAGATCTTTGTTTCCTGCAGGGGTTTTGAATTTAATAACTGAACTGAACTTAGTTTGAAAAGAGAACTTCATGCAAAAAGAATAAAAACAGTTTATTAAGATGAATTATGTAATAAGGGTATACCTCTGTCTCTTTATTTTAAAATCGATTTATTTGAAAATATTAGAAAACAGAAAAATGTTATCCTTTGGCTTGAAACTTCTTTGTCCTTTCTAATATTACTATTGTAATTACTATTATTACTATTATTGTAATTGCTATTATTAATACTGTATTTTTGCATTTTTCTCCACAGAACAGCACTGTTTGATCATTATGAACTGGCAGAATATTTGATTTCAATGGTAAATATTTAATCAAGCAATATGTTTAGAGAGATTATTGCTATCTTTTGCTGCAGTTCTGCTAGAGAAATTCAAAAGGTAGAATGTGTTCTCATCTGACTTGCTCAGAAAAGTTTCATAAACAACTTTTACCAAATATGGTGAAGGGGTCTGGTCATCCTACACTCTTCAGACATAATAAAAAAAATTGCTGAACATGCATTGAATTTCATCTGTTTTTTTTTTCAAGAAATAAATAATTTCTTTAAAGAATGTACATATGATTAATGTGGCATCACATAGCCATATATCAAAGTTTGTGCATGATCTAGAAATATTTTTTATTCTGTGTGGTTTGGTTGTGTTTCTTCAGTGAATGATTATGAAGAACAAAGAGAAGAAATATTATCAGGGATGCTGCTGGCTATGCTCCCAGTGTCCATTTGTGCCAATTAAACCAAGGCTCATAATTAATTTGTGCCCCACTCAGCTGAGGACACTTTCAGCAATCATCAGATTTCTTTTTTGTTTTATGTGTGTTTAGGGTTTTTACTTCATTTCATGGCAATTACACTAAAAAAAATTCTCTTCTACATACAGTTTTGCTTTTCTCAGCATGTTGGTTACAGGGATTTGATTTAGTTAGAGCTAGATGTTGGGGTTACTTTTGATTCAAATATGAAATGGTGAGATTTGACTACTTAGACTTGTCTGAGAAATACAGGTACAAGTTTTTGCATGTGGAGGCTTGTGTGTACAAAACATTATATCATAAATATCTTTAACACTGCGTTTGCTAAGAACAAACTTTCACTCCTTTAGTGCCTTTGACTAGTTTGGCCTCTTCCATCGGATATTTGCTGAGGGTTTTTTTTGGCTTTTCATATAAATATGTCAGTTTTGATGCTTTAGGACTGTTTTAGTTTACCCTGTCTGGGAATAGATCAAAATGTGTCAGTTGGACTCCTCCCTCCTCCCTTGGACTCCTGGCAAGATCACGGAGTTCAGGTTCTGCTGGAGTGTACTTGAGGGTGAAAAAGAAAAGGTGCAGAAATGGTACTCCCTGAAAGGACTAGCAAATTCCAGTTCATAAAAGCTTTCCAGTTTTAATGAAGGACAACATCTATTTATTTTACGCATTAAATATTAACTAAATAATTTAATATTAAATATTTAATATTTTATTAAAAATAAATAATCAGTAATTTTACACATTTTCTTCCCTCTTTTGGGACTTTTCCCCCCTTTTGCTTCTTTCATCTTCTCTAAAAGGAAAATGAAAGATTAAATTGGTATAAATAATAATTCATATTTGCAAAATCGGCATGTTTGTTTTTATATTAATATCGGTTTAATTCATTTATGTTGATGCATTCAGAGCAATAGAAATGGAAAATCAAATGGAGTTCAGAAACTATTTTATAAACTCTTAATTCAGCTCTATCATAAATGAGGTAAATATATGTGGCAATATATAAGTTACTTCTTACTGTGATAAGTAATTATGAATGCTGCCAAATTCATTTTACTGAAAGCTGAACAATTATGTTAGCTGGTGGGAAGGTGATTAAATATTACACAAGGAACTGGAAATTGCTGCCCTGTATTCATTGAAATACATGAGACACCTGGATAAAAAAGGCCTGTTTCTTGATTAAAATAAAAAATTTAAGATATTGTCTCACCTTGTAGAAAGGTAAGTGGGGAAAGGGTATTGCATGTATTACTCCCAAATATTTAATGAACATACATTGGAAGCTCTCTGTTTCCTGTGGTAAAGTAATTATTGGACATTTATTATGAGCTACTTATTACTACATTACAGGTGTTACCATCCTAGAAAGTAAATATTGCTCAGGATTGTGATTAATTCTCTCTTAAATTAGGACTGGACCCTAAGATGATTCAAGTTAATGGAAAAACTGCCATTGATTTTTTTTTCAATCATCTTTGGATGTTATCTGAAATAAAATAGATTTTTTTTTTGTGTACTTTGTTCAACTCATCAAGTTCGACTTGCAACTCGGTATCTAGAAAAAATGGTATCTAAACCATCATAAAATATACATACATCTCATTGGTTCATTTGTGTGTATCTTCCTGCTACCTTGGCAGGATTTTTTAGATAAATATGTTTATGCTTACAGTAGTACTTTGCTGATATGACCATAGTGATACTGTGACTATAGTGACCATAATGTTCTGGCAATATGTCTCAGTGCAAAAATAGACAAAAAAAAAAAAAAAGTAGAATAAAATATACTCCATGTTGATTCAGCTTCTTTGGCATGAGAATGGACTTGGTTCAAATCACTTATGCTGAAGGATAGAAAATTAATATAGACTGAGCTATGCAGATTGAACTATACTAATTTCTGGATGCATGACTTTTTTAATTGTGTTCATACAGTGCAGAGGTTTAGGAAAATCTTTTTCTGCTAATTCTTTCATATGTAAGACCACATCATCCAAAGAGCTACAATTTTTGCATTTTTCCATAGTGTCAATTCTGGTATTTTCAAGTTAGAATTTTATATTTAGAATTTAAATACATGGAAAGGTTCTTTAACAAAAAATCATAAGCTGTAAGTTCAGCATACCTAGAAGTAGGCCAGTATTGATTTGACATCTGAATTTTTATATATAGATGACTGGACTGTGGCTGATGGTGAGAAAACCTAGTAGTTTTATAGAGAGATGTAATGCGTTTATCTATCTATCTATCTCTCTATCTATCCTTCTATCTATCGTGAAATTACTTATCTGGACTATCTGGAATTGTTAAGAATGCCTGTATTTCTTCTATTCTTATAAAGGACCTCACCATTTTAAAGTTTAATTTATTCATTGTTCACCATAAACTTGAAATTCTTTTTCTCAGGGGGCTAATATTGATAGTGTTGACATAGAAGGTCGATCCCCGCTTCTGCTGGCAACTTCCTGTGCATCATGGAAAATAGTGAATTTACTGCTTTCAAAAGGTAAAAAGGAATATACACATACTATATATATATATATATATATATACTTCCTTTGAGCAGGGTTCATTCATTTTAAAACTCTGGGTTCAGCTTCCCTCTCAATTTCAATTCACTGCTTCAGCATCCAGCCCAGGAACAGCTGAGCTGCTGAACAGCTGCACACTGCTGGTATCCCCTGAGATAAAGGAAGAATTGGTATGATGATTTCACCCCCTTCACTACAGCATGAATAGGCTATAGAAGAATGTGAATGCCATGTGTCAGCTTCTCAAGGTGGAGGTGGCACTGACACCACTTAAACAGAGCTGTGTTTCATACCAGCAATCAGTCTTTAAATGTTAAAGCCCACCGTTTAATCCTTACCTGTGGTTTTATAAAATCCCAGTCACCTTGAAAATGTTTGAGTTATATCTCTTTCATTTGCTGCATTTTGGTGCGAGTTAATGATTATTACTGTATTTCCTGATTTTCTTTAAAAGCCTTATAGTAAGTTTTGAAACAGTAAAAGGTCACTGTAGAGGTGACTATCTTCATCTTTAAATTTCCTCTTGATTTATGGGTGATCAGCGTCTTGGAATCTAATGGCCCCATAAAAAACTTAGTGCTGCAATTAAATACAAAATAAATACACACAAGAAAATTATGGAAGCTGAGTTTCAGTAGGGGTGATTTTTTGGGGGATGCAAAATTATACATTACAAGGTTTACTTGAAATAATATTTTATAGATTTATTAAAATTATTTTATAAAATTTTATAGATTAATAAACATTTGTTCAACATTTGTTCCTTTGTCTTAAACATCATTATGTACTCCCAAGAACCAACAGTTTTGAAGTTGCTGGTATTTATTTCCATATTTATTTAGGAGCAAATGTATCATTAAAAGATCATCTTGGTCGGAATTTCTTGCATTTGACGGTATTGCAGCCTGGAGGATTACAGCATCTGAATGAGAAATATCTGCAGGTATAGTAAGCATCAATTTATGTCTTTATGTTACCCTTACTAGGAAAATGTAAAGAAAAAAGTAACTACCATTTTATTTTTGTGTGTTTATAAAGATTTGTGATACTTGTTAAATAGCCCAGTGTCACAAAATTGATTTGAAGAGGTACATATCACATATCTCTCATGAAAATAATACAGTTTTCTTATTGCCAGGCAAAGGAATAACATAATCCCATAAATTATTTTGCTGTTGGGGCATTGAATAGCTCAAGAGGTAGGCAATAATATATAGAACTTTTCACTTCTATTTTCCCAGCTTGCATGCAATAAAGCCAGGAGACATGCTCATAATCAGTCAAGATCTAGAACTTTATAAATAGTTTCCAGCATATTCTGCAGATTTCCGTGGGCTAGACCATAATGAAGTCTTGGACTTGGTTTTTAAAAGTATTTCTAATATAAATTTGTATTTGGCTCTGTTGAAATGAAGCAGTTATATTGATGGAGCCCAAGCTTGCCTGAAAAAATTAAATTTTCTGGTCTCCAGAGCTCCAGAAACAACCTTTTAAATGTGAATCAAATATAACTCATCTGACAACACATGGTGAAATCTGTGAACAGCTTTGATTGTAATTCAGAATTGATTTAACATCCCTTTTCAGCAGATGTAGTGAATCAGTTTTAAAACAGTGATGATAACTCTCAGTTCTCGGCATTGACTTTCTGATTATAGATAATATTAATAATTCAAATAAGTGGTTTGGATAGTAGGAGGAGTTTTAGTGGCTTTAAGAAAGGTTGTAGGATAGTGTTAGACAAGGAAAATGGGGAAATGAAGATGACAAAGAGAAACAGTGGAAATAAATTTACACTGTAAACCAGTGAACTTCTGAGTTTTGACAGTCAGAGGTTTTACTACTGAATATAGACTATAAGACTGCCTTTATGTTTGACACAAGCCTTCTGCTGCCAGCATCGAGCTGGAATGTTGGAATGGCAGCAAAGTATTTCCTGTATTGTGCTGTGGATAGGTTGCAGTCAGGATGCAGGATGACAAACTCCTGTGTTCTTTGAAGAGTAGTGGTTTGAAAAAATGGTGACCCACAAATCAGCAGATTAAAAACTTTACTTTTACTCATTTCTTATTTTTAGATACTGCTTTAGAGTATTAATGTTATTGTTGCAAGCTATTAGAAACCATGGAGCAGAAGAGATACAGATGTAATTCTGAGCTTTTGTTTTTGGGTACTTCTTGGGGGATAACAGATGGAACATATTAAAAATCTCGTCGTGGATGAAGATAATGAAGGATGCACTCCATTGCATTATGCATGCAGACAAGGTGTGGCCCTCTCTGTAAATAATTTACTCAGCCTCAACGTTTCCATCTACTCTAAGAGCAGGGACAAGAAGTCGCCCTTACACTTTGCTGCCAGGTTAGTGGCACAGTCTAGGCAATGGAATCCAGGCCATGGTTTTCATCCCTGTGTTTTTGACATTAATTTCTTTGTGTATCTTGCAAAGCTATGGGCGCATCAATACTTGTCAACGACTTATAAGAGATATGAAAGACACAAGACTTTTGAATGAAGGTGATAAGAAGGGAATGACTCCCCTTCATCTGGCAGCCCAGAATGGTCATGAGAAAGTAGTTCAGTTTCTTCTGAAGAGAGGAGCTCTCTTCCTCTGGTAAGTATACAGATTTTCATTCATTAAGACAAAAAAAACTTATCCCCCTATATTTTATGTTCATCTGCTAGAAAGTTAATGCAATATAAATACAAATACAGTATATTAAAATAATTATTTTATTAATATATGCAAATACAAACATACAGTATAAGACCATGGTTATAAAATACTTGTAGAACAGAGAATCATGGCTAGCTGTAAAACCAAGGCTTCTAATGCTGGAGGAACTGAGGTTTCTCTAAATCCAACTGAGAGAAGAATATTGAACATTTTAATGAAAAAAAATTGGTTTGGAAATATTGCAATCATTTCAGCTTCACTTACAGGCTTGAGTAGGGTTTCTTAGGACTGGTGGTTCACAGGCATTCTGCCTTGCACTGTAAGTTCTGCTTCAGGTCAAAGATCCTCAGATCTCAGAAGCAGATGAAAAGAGAGAGATCCAAGTACTTTTATTGAGTTGAACTTTTTACTTCGGAATGGTGCATTGATCATCACCAATAGTTGACAGAAAGGATGGACATCTCTGCAGAAGCCATGCCAAAGAAAAGAGGTCTGAGTCAAAGGGGCAGGCATTTACATTCACTTTAAATTTGTAAAAAGCTTTTTTATTTATAATTTCTAATTTTATACCATTACATGTAAGTGATTATAAAGGCTGGACAGCCCTGCACCATGCTGCCTTTGGAGGATACACTCGCACAATGCAGATCATTTTGGATACTAATGTGAAGTGTACTGACAGAGTGGATGAAGAAGGGGTATGTGTAAACATTATTTTTCTTGCTTGCTCTTACTTCTAGACAAAATACCAGGGCTAGGCTATTAGTAGTTTTCCACCGTGCATTACATGTGTAATATTTTATTTTCTGTGGCAGACTCGGTGCTGTGATATTTCACCACTGTTAAAAGATTTTTGGATAAATATATGATTACTTAAATTGTCATCCAATTCTTTTAAGTGGGAGACAAGAAATATTCAAATACCCTAATAGAAAACATGAAACACTGAATGTATTAGACATGTCCCTCTTGCCCCCTATACAATGCAAGAATACCCATGTTTGTACTACATTGCTAAAATAATGCAAATTTGAAGAACTTACACAGATGTGAAAAAATCTGGTATCAACTATGGCTCATTAACATTTTTTGAAATCCACTGCACAGTGATGTCCAACAAAGACAGCATCTATCTTGCGCTGGAGTTTGGACAAATGCAGTGTGTATTAGGTCAAGACAGAACCCCTTTCTTGGATTGAAGGCCTCTTGTATGAACCTGTCCCATCAGAAATAATGAACTGTTCAGTTCCCAACACAGAAGCTGTTGCTTATTTCTCTGAAAACTGGTGTTGAAAACACTTAGAATTACTAGATTAGGAACAAATCTTGAATAAAAATTCATGAGAAGACCTAATTTCAATTCATGAGAAGTCCTAATTTCAATTTATGAGAAGTCCTTAATTTCAATCCGAAAAATCTGTGTGCATTCAGAAGACTCTCAAAAGTCAGTTTCAGTGTATCTTGATTCCTAAACCACTGATTCCTTTACTTTTATGAAAACACCAAAGAAAGAATAAATGTTCCACTTAGAAAACCGTGCCCTCAGATTTTCTTGGAGTTATTTTTGGGTGAGCACATCTGGACATAATTGGATGCTTCTCTTCTTGGTTATCAAATGCAGGTGTTCTGTGTCTGTGGATACAGTAATTTTTACCTATTTGTGACTTGCAGATTGTTCACCGTAGAACTAAAAGATATTAATGAATTGGCTTTTCTTACCTACAGTATGTTTTCTCTTCAGATTTTGCCCTACTGTAGCTGTAGACATAAAAACATGTCTATAATCTCTGTCAGAATCCCTAATATTCTAATGGTTTGTGTTGCTGGTAAAAACATTTGAGACTTGCAGCTGAGAAAAGCATCTGGCTTTTCAATGTGGGAAAGCACTGAAATGTACTTTTTTTAGTTACTCGTGTACTGCTGTACTGCTTGTCTGCACAGAACACAGCTTTGCACCTGGCTGCCCGAGAAGGACACGCAAAAGCAGTGAGGTTACTTCTCGACTATGGTGCGAAAATTCTGTTCAACAAAGCAGTAGCTTCTTTTTTCCATGAAGCAATACACAACAGGAGAAAAGATGTGGTGTCTGCTGTCATTTTGCACAAAAGGTAAAGTATACACAAAATGCTTCTTGAATTTATTTGCCCGTGTGTTTTGTTTTGGATTTCTTAAGTGAGATTAAGTTCTGAAAATCTGTAGTGTATTAAGTAAAACTGAGTACTTATTTTAAAATTTCAGAGGTTATATCCTGTTCTAATGAGCACAAATATAAAATGACATAATTGTAACTGACATCAGACATGTGGCAAGTTATTTTTCATATTACATTGAGTGTTTGGATTCTGTGTGAAAAAATGTAGAAGCCATCAGAAATAATCAAGAGATTTAATTTAAAATCATGCTTTTAAATGTTGCAAGTATTTTCAACTGTAGTTTAGAATATTTTAGGTTAAGGTATAGTGAAACCCCTCTTTTGGAATAAAGCAATAAACCATTGCCTAATGATAACATCTTTTGGTGAGAGTTACGGGAATACTGAGAGGATTTTACTGTATTTATTATTACTTGCCTAATTTTGTAACCCAAGATTCCAAAATTCATTCCAGTTTCATATTTTTTAGGAGGCCTTAGCATAGTTGAAACATTTCTGTTTAATTGATAACAGAATTTAACATGAATCATTCTTACAGAAGTGTCCAGAATATCTTACATAAAACTCAAATAATCTAAAAGTAGTTAATTTAAAACAGAAGCAATTAATTAATTTTCCATTATCTGAAATAATTTTTTGCAGATGGGAAGAAGCTGTTGTGACTTTCTCTCACTATTCCACTGCCAATAAGTGTCCTTTGCTGGAAATGGTTGAATATCTTCCTGATTCATTTAAAGTAAGTTTTCTGCACATGTTAAAGAAATGATGTCACAAAATAACCTTAGTTGTGCTGCATTCATTTTCCTGCTTGCTATGCTCACTAATATGTATTATAAAATAGAAATAAGTTCACAAAATTATTTAAATAGTATTTCAGTGATAGTCTCAGTTTGTGCAGTTCAAGTTCTTCAGTACTAGAAAAGTTTTTAGCTTCTTGAGATCGAAGAAGTTATAAAAGTAATATAAAAATTATGTATAAATGTAATGAAAGTTATAAATGAATTGGGTTCAAAATCATCTGAGATATTTTCACTCTCTTAGCTAACTGCTAAATGACACAACAGAAATGGTTTTGGGTTCTTTTAAATAGCAAGTGACTTGGTGTGTATGTATTCATAAACTATTCACTCTTCATACTTGTAGAGTGTAGCCTGGTAAACTTAATATATATTTAACTCCTGCACGAAAATTCTGGAATTTTATGTCTTCAAAACATACATCATAAAATCTGACTGAGTCATCACTTCTGTTAGCTGATCATTGTAATTGACAGTCATTTTCTTCTGGTCTAAACACATTCTTTCTGTTGAACATTGTCTATATCACCTTAATTCATTTTTCTGTTCATCTGCAAAGCTGGTGTTGGACAATTGCATAATTGAGTCGTCAGAGGAAAAGACAAGTCGAGATTTCTATGTGAGTAGATGAAAAAGTCTGGGAAAGTACACAACACATATATTTTAATGTACATGTCAAGCTCATTTGTGTAAGGTACAGTTGTAGATAAATCTCAGATTTTAACACAGAACACAGGAGATCTTATTTTATTTTTTGGACTGTAAATACTTTGAAGTTCAGTTTCTGTAATCTTCATAATAAATGTGACATAAAACTTCTACTTCTACAATCCATAAACTGTATCTTTGCTGTGTTAATTTTTGCAATCAAGCTGGGTATCTGAGGTTATGGATATTTCAAAATAGCAGTGAGAGAAGACACAATATCTATTTATGCATATCAAAAGTATGCTTATAATAAGTAGTGCAATTGTGATCAATTATTTAGAATTCAGCATGTTTCTTTGTTTTGTAAATACTTGTCCAAAATCTTAAGCAGTAGATTGCTTTTAATGCTAGGCAGACATGAATGCTCTCCAGTTATGTTGCCTTTGAAATCATATTGAAAACCACCTTATTAATGATTATATTGGATTGTGTCCACATCATTAACAGAAAACATGCAAATTTTTTTTGCAACTGTGTATTTTCTTTATATTGTATTCTCAAAGCCATATAACTTTTAAAGACAAACTTTTCTTTAAAGTCACCAATAAAACAAATCACAGTTATGAAAATGATCTTTCTTAATAGTAATATTTTAGGAAGAAATGTGCACTTTTTATTTTACAATTCAAAATGTCTGTTTGTTTAACATCTTGCAGTCCCAGATGTGTATCTTGATTGCATGTGTTCAGCTAATGAATATACATCTTGATCCTGACTACCTTGGCACAATGTGCTTTTTTTTCTCTAAAGGATAACTTTTGTTGTATTAAGAATATAATCTATGACTGAGATAATAATTTGAAGTATATTTAAATTCTGGTGTATGTGTGTTATATAGATTGAATATAACTTCAGATATCTTCAGTGTCCCTTGACACTTAACAAGAAATTAAAGGATGATGAAGATATTTTCTATGAACCACTTACCACTTTAAATGTAAGTTCTGGTTTTACTCTGATATCATTGCCTGCTGTCTTGGTTTAGTTAAATACAAGAGTTTTGAATTTTTCATCATAATATTTCTTCTCCAATGCCCATAACTCTGTATATTAAAACCATATTGAAATTAAGTGTGGGCCAAAGTTCTAAGTAGCAAATAAAATTTATTTTAGGTTTAGATAAATCTATGAATGCTCAAGATATTGTGCCGTATGTGCAGGTAGTACATTAATGAAAACCACTCTGCAGTCATTGCAGTGACCATGCACTGGAATGTAAGGCACTGAAAACCAGACAAGTTGATTTGTTTCATATACTAATTGCAAAATACTTATGATGCCTGAAACAAATTTGCTGGTTTTTGCATTGTCAATCTGTTCTCTCAGTCTTTGTCAGAAAATGTTTTTATAAGAAACTTTCTGGCTTATTATGCATACTTTTTGTGATTCCTCTTTGCAATTAGTTGTTATACTATCTAATAATAAAGAAACAAATTATTTTCTCATTAAATGTAAAAGCGTGGTCTCACAGGTGTAGTTGAAAATAGTCTGTATAATTTTTGAAGCTTGAAATAGAATAACAGAGCCCCAGCAGAGAAGCTGAATGCCTTAGCAGGCAGAGAGGGCAAGATGGTGATGGGTTTGGGCCAGAGTGCTTCATCAAATGGACTTTGCAATGCCTTACACACATTTTACTTTTCATTAGGCTAACAGTCAGGTAAAAAAGGTGGCCTAGCCAGTTTTGTAGGCACTTTTAGATGAATTAAGTTTGACCCTTCTGTATTTGTGTTTTGTAGGCCATGGTGCGCCACAATCGCATGGAGCTGCTCAGTCATCCTGTGTGTAAAGAATATTTGCTTATGAAATGGTTGGTCTGTTTTAATGGATATAAAATATAATACATGTCAAGATAAAGATTATTGTGCCTGAAAGTTGTTTATTAAAATGTGCATATTTATAGAGTTGACTGAGAAAATGTCTTTTTCCATAAAGTGCAACTTAGTATTTAGAAGATTTTTTGATTTTTACAATGAAGACAACTACTATCTTTGTTTCCTCTTTATTGCAAAAATATATAATAAGTTTGTCAAGTTAAAAATGAAAAGAACAGTATTTCGGGGTGGCAAATACATCTTTGTCCACATAAGTGATGAACACATTCATCACAAAGTGACATTTCAATAAATGTTTATTCCTTCATCTTCAAGATATTATTGACTGTTAAATTTGAATGTGTGCTCTTCTAAATTTGAAAAGTGTTGTAACTTTGACATTCTCACTTTCAAGGATGGCCTATGGGTTTCGAGCACATCTAATGAATTTAGGCATATATTCTCTTGGTCTCATCCCACTGACTCTTCTGGTCACTCACATACAACCAGGAAGACCTTTGAATGGAACAGAGTTCTATGAAGCAAGACCATTAGAATATGAGGTACTTTTATTAGTAGTCACAATATGTTTAGGATTTTCATAGCAAAAAGTTATGATTATTTAAATAATTTCTAGATTAATTTAAGATATAGCAACTCTAAGGAATAAAATAGAAGTATATATTTTTAAACATTCAGCAGCAACCTCTTCAGATAATTTTCAGTTCTTGTTTCTATTTTTATTTTTTTCTGAGAAATTTGTATTTAGTACATGGTTGCTTCAGTTTTTTTCCCTGAAGTGAACAATATTTCTTTAATATTGAAGAAAAAAGATTCACACGAGAGAAAAGGCATAGAACTGAAACAGGGACTCAAAAAGGATATGCTACTAGAAATATGAAATAAAATAAACTCAAGAGATATAAAAGATTCCTGAGGATATCCTGATATATGAAAAAGTCATGAGACAACCCAACCCAGTACATAGATTTCACAATAAATATTAGTAAAACAGAATTTAGACAGTAATAAGTATATGACACAAGCTAACAGGGTTACTTAACTTGGCAGTATAATGTATATATAATAGGAAGAGATGAAATGAACATTCCTTTAATAATTTCTCTTTTTTTTTGTGTCCTGATTTTTGTTTCAGGACTCATACTTCACAAGGGTGTGTATGTGTTTAGTTTTAATTATGAGTTTACTGGGCATCTGCAAAGAAATATTTCAGCTGATTCAGCAGGTAAGTACATAGAGAAATACCATTGATCAGACAGTGTGCTTGCATGGCAGTTTTTATGATACTGAAATTAATGTGTTTTTTCCTGATTAGAAGGGAAATGCAAATTTATACTTTTTAATTTATATATATAAAGATTAAAATTGTGAAGAAAATTTAAATAGTGTATTGAATTCAGTGTTTCATGATGGATGACTTGTAAATATTAACCTTTCTCTCTTAAATCCTAGAAATTGAAATATTTGCTGGATTACTCCAATCTACTGGACTGGACCATTTATACTACAAGCATAATTTTTGTGTCTTCTTTATTTATTAATACACCAGCTCATTTGCAGTGGGAATGTGGAGCAATTGCTGTATACTTGTCTTGGATGAACTTCTTGCTTTATCTTCAACGGTAACATTTTTTTACGGGCTTTGCAATAAAATATTTTAATATTTTCAGATATTTTACATATCCTAAACTGTGACTGATCAAGTTTGAGACTCTCATGTTGTATTTTTATTTTTTTCAAACTATACAAGTTTCCAGATTAGGAGCATAGGAACTTTTTATCTCTGATGGACTATAAAGTCATTTTCAGTCTTTTTCATGTAGAGCATCACAACATATGTTATAGCAACTATAGAAATAACAATATTTATTTTAATGTTAATTAAGCATGGCTATGCTTAATTTTATAAGTTTTAAATCATCTTTCATTAAACTGTATTGACTTTGACTTTAAAAGAGCCCAAAAGGATATGAATTATGAAAGATGTAAGGCAGTCAGGTTTTATGAGTAATACCTGGGAGAAGGTAAATTCTTTTATCATTTCCCATATTAAATAGCACATGGCACTTCTTTATACCATAGTATCTTGTAAAAGAATTACGATGGATGTTATTATTTCTTCAGCTGACATTATGTCATTATGTCATTATTGCTCTTAATTATCTTAAATCTTGTCCCTGGTACAATAGTGTCCAAGAATTGTAACCTGCAGGAGAGCTGGGTGGAGGGAAAAATAGCGTGGGTGTAATGCTTTAGACTAATAAATTAAACATTTGGGCCTGACCAAGACTGCATGTGGTAACACTGCATAGATGTTCTTCTGATTCTTATTGTATATATGCACTAATCACCCCGTGAAGTCTTGCAGACAGACAAACACAACATTTGCTGATTATTTCAGGGTTGTTTTACTGTAGCAGGGATGTTTAAGGACACGGTTTGTAAACAGAGTTAATGTCAAAGAGAGTACCTTTATGGTCTTGCTGCAAACCTCGTCCTCCCTGTGTGTGACCTTAGATGAGTAATAAATGGGTGTGTCCTGTCTGCTCTGGGCAAGATGGGGATTGAACCTAAACAGTAAAAAGTAAACAGATGATTGCATAACCCTTCTTCTGCTGTTGGAGGAAATGCCTTCCTGGCCTGACTATTTTTTCAAGTGTGTAGCAATAGAACTTTACACATGATTTTTCTAACTCATTCGGACTGCCTTTTCCCAAAACAACCTGTGATTCCATTGAATTCAACTGAATTTTGCCTAATAAATGCCTAATAATTAGAGATTTCTTTCCAGCTTGACCTTTTCAGTCTTGCACATAATGTTTCAGAGTGAAAGACAGGCATAGGTATTTTCACAGTTGCTACTGTAGTAGCATAAAAGAAAATCTCATGGTCCCTAGATTCGAGAGAGGACATAAATTCCCAAGTTCAGGTTTGAGAGAAAAAGTAATTTAATCTGCTTTATGATAATTCCTGTTCTGAGATTTAGTCTTTGTGTTAACCAAGAATAGGAGTGGTTTGCCAACAACAGACTGCTGTTGGAAACACAGAAGTCTTAAAATGATGCTATTCTCCTTCTCTTCCTGAGCAGTGTGTTTCTTTTTGTTTGTTTTCCATTTGTATGACACTAAAACTACATAACATCATTTGTTTCACATCTTATAAAAAGTGAAATCTTTTAAATCAGTTGTGTAGCTGCTATGTGGATTATGGTGCCAGTTGTCCTTTGTTCTGGTTGCTACTTTGCTTTGAGAAGCAGAAAAAAGTTGGATAATTTGCTAAAGTTTTTATTCTGAATGCAGCAGTGGTACAATACTGCACTGCCTATGCCTATGGAGAGAACAAACATTATCCATGAAAAATAATACCTTGAAAATTTTTCTTGTGCATTAAAAGATAAGATTATGCAGTTTAAGTTGCTGTGAGTAGGATCACTTGCACACTTTTGGATGTGAAAGTAGAACAGGTTTGTTGCCATAACAGAATCTCTGAGAGAGGCACTGTCTCTTTCCACAGGTGAAAACCAGCATTACTTACTGCCTTACATAAATAACTGCAAGAGACTCTAACTTCAGTATTTAATGGTTTAGAGGTAGACTTGGCAGTGCTAGATTAATGGTTGGAGTTGATTATCTTAAAAGTCTTTTCCAAACTAAGCGATTCTATGACTGATTCTATATATTTTTTATTTACTTATTGTCTAGATTTGAGAACTATGGAATCTATGTTGTGATGTTCTGGGAAATTTTGAGGACTTTGATTCGGATTGCTGTGGTTTTCTTTTTCCTGATACTGGCCTTTGGGCTGAGTTTCTTTGTCCTTTTGGGTTCACAGGTTAGTTCAATTACATAGTTAAGTTTTTATCATTATAAATATTATCTTTGTCTAAAGCATCTCAAGGCTTTATTTACAAATTTAATCAGTTGGGTTTTTTCTTTATTTTGATATTTCTTTTTGCAGCAAACGTACAGCACACCTCTGCTTTCTGTAATGAAGACATTTGCAATGATGCTGGGAGACATTAATTACCATGATGCATTCCTTGATCCTTTACTAAGCAGTGAATTGCCATATCCATTCCTGAGTTACACAGTTCTTATTATATTTACCTTGCTTATTCCAATCCTTCTTATGAACTTGCTAGTAAGTAAGCTATTTATTATTATACAAAAGTGGTTAAACAAAATTATATACAGAGAGTTCTAGCACATGGAATTACTTCAGTTAAGTGACTGCCATTCATTATTTAATAGATATTTTCAGTAACATGTTAAAATGTCCCCATTCTCTGCACATTTTTCCATCTATTTTACTGTTCTGGGTATTTTCCCACAGCTGACTTCTACAGGAGTATCCTGTATGTCTTTAGGTAATAACTGTCATGGAATTTGAATTGGAGCTGCAACATATTATTCTGAGGTCTTGATAAAGAAAACTGGGGAGCCTTAGACGCTGTGTCACACCCACACAGGAGACAGAGACAGACACCTCACACCAGGTTGCATGAACGGCAAAAGACTACTTTATTTACATCAGGTGTCTATTTAAAGACATCTTACAATGATCATGGATTGGACAGTGCTGGAAGAATCTCTGCCTCCAATTGGCTTGTTCCAGTGTCCATCCATTCTTTCTTCCTCCAGGAGGAATGCAAACACTCTCTGTTTATTAGAAGGGTGTGTGAGAAAGTACAAAGGAATGTTTAAACATCAGAAGGCGAAGAACAGAAGCAACAGGGAGCAATGATTTTTGTTCAATGCCTTCTTATATCATAACCTAACACTAACAATAATTTAAATAAAAAAAAAATTAAGCCCCAAAAGCTCAAACTCAAATCTTCATTGCACACAAAACAGCAATCAGAAGTAGTGTTAGAACTAACTAACAAACCTGACCTAAATGTTAAGAATCAGAAAACATGATCATGGTGAAAAGGGGGAAAATATGTAATATATCTTCAGCCATGTTCCATTGATTACATTTTATTTAGGAAGTCACATTTTCACATGAACTGAGCAATAAAAATCAAACAGCTCATGTTTCTTAAAGTTGTTTTTTGCTGCCATGATCTTACTCAATCAAGAGATCAACAGGTTTCTTAACAATACAGCAGTAATGAAGAATATAAAAGAAAGGATGATATTCTTGATAAAAGTAGCTCTTTAGGGCCTTACCAATAGAATGTTGTCAGTAAAAACACTCTAAATTTATTGCTACATATTTTTCAAATATGCAAAAAATGTTTTGAGGTTCAAGTGAAGAAATAATTTAACTCTGGAATATTTTTTTTATTTAAATATGAATGAGAAATACAATTGAAATCACAGACTACAAAAAAAAGATAATGAAATATTTCTTTTCTTTTCTAGATTGGTTTGGCTGTTGGTGATATCGCTGAAGTACAAAAATATGCTGCATTGAAAAGGATTGCAATGCAGGTGAGTAACACACCATGAAAGCATCAAATATTGGAATTACATATCATTGCTAGAATGCCATTTAGATAATTAGTTGATTTGTCATCACATTCCTAA
Source organism: Sturnus vulgaris (assembly GCF_052056855.1). Classification (NCBI taxonomy): domain Eukaryota; kingdom Metazoa; phylum Chordata; class Aves; order Passeriformes; family Sturnidae; genus Sturnus; species Sturnus vulgaris. The sequence goes on along the minus strand of NC_142243.1, from coordinate 124,505,007 downwards.
CTATCTTAAGATATCTGTAAAGCAAATTGGTGAACATGACATCTTATTCTGAATCTCATTTTCACTCATATGAGTCATTGCCAAGGAAGAGTGCAAGCAAATGCATTTTTCAGGAAATTTCAACCATCAGTTGAAACAATTCTTGTTTGAGCAAAAACCAGAATCTCAAAATCAGTCACTGTAATACTTGAAATCACAGTTGCCTTTAGTAGAGAACCCATGCAGTGGAAAGAAGGTACACAAAAATCAAAAGGATACCAAATTCATTCTGCCATACTAAATTCTGATTAGTATTAGATTATTAGATAATCTAATAGATATCTAATAGATAATCTATTAGATTAGATCTGAAAATAATGCACATCTATGTGGAGCAATTAATTCTGCTAAAATACTCAATACTGGTTTGACTATGTAGTTTTAGTGTCTGAGCTGGACTATTCAAATATGATACCACTGTCTGCAGTGTGGGGTAGCACTAGTGAATTTAATATAATGGCATGATGGTTATTTTCACGTATAATGTGTATTTATCTTAACACAACATATCTCATTCTAAATGCAAAACTACATTTAGGTAAATCTCCACACCAACTTGGAGAAGAAGCTGCCGTTTTGGTTCTTGAGTCGGGTGGACCAGGAATCAATCACTGTGTATCCCAACAGGCCGAGATACTGTGGATTTATGGTAAGGTGGTGAACGTTAGAGAGAAAGGTTCTTACCAAAAAGGGATATGATTGAGTTTGTACATACATTGCTAAGACTCAATCATTAACTGATGTCGAGGGAATTATGATTAGACCTTTACAAAGGTCAGTGAAATTGATAAATCAGTTTCAGTGCAGCTGTATTCAAATAAAATTATTGTTTAAATACTCAGTGAACTGTAACTTTATGAAGTGAGACAGGCTACAAAAAATGTTCAGATAAAAGGTAGAATTACTCCCTTTGGGTTTATCTTCTTTTATTTATTTTCTTTCCATTTCGGCTGTTGTTGATACACTGAATTGTCTTACAAAACAAATTTTGCAAAACAAATGTTTTAATAAACGAAAAAGTAACATCATAACAAAAAGTCTCCTCAGTCTTAACACTGTGTGAAGACTTACCATTCATATATTTAATCTGTTGTCATACTATAGGATCTATTTAAGTTTGGTTCCATGTTTTGTTTAGAGTGTGTTCCAGTATTGCTTCGGGTGTGAGGACTCTACCACGTATGCACAGAGCCCTGATACAACACTAGAATTGGAAGTTCTGAAGCAGAAATACAGGTATTTTTGGTGATATTTTACAGCTGTAAAAATAAGTAGAACCAATGTTACAAACATACTCCTATTTAAAAATAAAAAAAATGTAAAGCTCCATACTGTATCTAAAAAGCAAAAATTCAGTGTCCCCAGCCCAAACCAACAGAGCCTATAGCTCATTAAAGTAATCTGAAGGAATGGAGAAGATGCATTTTCATTTTAGAGATTTGCAAGTGGAGGTTTTCAAGGGTTATTTGGAACTCCCTAGCAATGTAATTCCAGTTGGTTTGGAATTATACACAATCTATTACTGACTTTTCCCTGGTCTAATAGTAAATCAGATTCAGATTGTTTCCCCAAAGATGGATTGGTGTCTTGACTCTCACTTGAACCAATCATGTTTTCCAAAGCCTTGGAAGGAATTATTTGTACTTTCTTGATAGCAACATATCCATAAGAATGGTTTCAAAAAAGCTTTCTGTGAATGTACAGCTAGAAAAATATATTATTTCTCACTCACTCTCACTTTCCCCTGCACTTTCTTCTCTCCATTTTTTCCTTTTGTTTTTTTTTAAATCTGCCAAAGTTTTGTCTTCCTGCACAGATTCAGATTGAATATTTTTTGAGTGAAAGACTCAGCAAGAGTTGAAAGAGGGTGAGACTACACCCTAGAGATACAGGCAAATCATGGACTTTAGCAAGTTTTTCTTCAAACACATTCTACATCAATGTATTATAAAACAGACTCTTCATTGGTTGGGATTTTTTTCCTACAGAGAAGGAAGAAAACTATAATTTTATAAAATTATTTGCAATAGAAAACTTGTGACCATATCATTATGGAAAGTAATTTTTCCTACTCTGAAAATATTGACTGAAAACTCTTACTGTGTTGCCAGTGTGTTTTTATTATCAGAGTTCAAAACAGAGTTCAGTTACTACTGGAGCTAATGTCAGTGCTGGGTGTATGTATTTTTGTGTTTTGGTTTGGGGCAGGGATTTCTTTTGCTTCACATTTTGATTCTTGTGGTTTTCACATATTTTAAGATCTATTACCATTTCTCATTAAAAAAATTAAAAACCAAGTGAAAAACCTAACTACATCTAAAGCCCCCCAGCTGTTCTTCATAAAGAGCCTTTTCAGTCCCACTAGATTTCATGTTGTAATTTTGTGAGTCTAGGCATTCAGAAAAGTAGATTTTCAAAACACCTGTTTGGTAGTTTTAAAAAGACAGTTTCTAGTCACATTTCCCATTTCTTTCACTGTTTCTTTGAAGATAACAGATACTGTGTTCTGTATGTGTGATGCTAACGTAGTTTAACTGCTTAATTGCATCAATTACTCTTTGGATAGCAGTTTGAAAAAGATCAGTAAATGCCTCATCAGTATTTCTCATATGATGTAAAAGTAGTTGTGAATTTCACTCAATGTTTTTGGTTGCTTAATTGCCATTGCAACTCTGGCTTTTTTCTTTCCAGACAAGGAAATAGGTCAGTAGGAAAAACTTTTGATACAGCAGTCAACAACTTTATTTTTAGAAAGAAGTTGCTTCTACCTTAACTATATATTAAGTTAATTTTCATAAGAACCATGGATTTGTTCTTTAATCCTATTTCCTGTAACATGGACAAGTATTTCATCTTGAAGAATTAAATGTATTCTAGATAATTGTCTTTGTTAGTAGAAGGGTTAAGTACTGTCAATTTTTGCATCTGTAATTTTAATGACTTAAATGTCCTTTGAAATCAAATGACAAAGCCTGATGCATATTTGTTTGTTTGTTTGCTTTTTAGACTCAAAGATATATCAACATTGTTGGAAAAGCAACATGACCTCATTAAACTGATCATCCAAAAAATGGAGATAGTGTCAGAGGCTGAGGATGAAGACAGCAACGATTTATTTCAACACAAATTTAGGAAAAGGCAGTTAGAACACAAGAATAGTAAATGGGATACAGTGTTAAAAGCTGTTAAAACAAATGTGCCTAACCCAAGCACAGAAAAGAACAATACCTTCTTCTAGACTTGGCTATGATATTATGTTGTATTACCATTTTGTTCTACTTTAGGGTCACTTCTCTCATTGTCTTTACATAATGTCAATGTGATACATGTACTCAAGTATAAAAAAAGGCCAGATCCAAAACCAGGATGCAGGTGCTCAAAACAGTATTTATGGAGACTCGAGATGTCTACATCCAAAACTGTGATCCTAAAAGTGACTGGCTAATCAGGAAAGTGCCTAACTCAACAGAGGCCAGCCTTGCTGTCCTGGCAGTCCCAAGGCTTCTGTCCAGATCTGTTCCTGGATTTGGCCCTAGTACACTTAGGTCTGTATGTAATTACATTGTTTTCTGTTACGAATATTTTTAGAATTTCTAAATTTTTAGAAATTAGATTCTAGCCATTTATTATTCAGATGTTTGGAGAGAGCCAGTGGGCTTTATGTAGCTTAAAGAAAAAGTACAAAACTAATTTGACAGAGTGCATTGGAAGTTTTGCTGAGTAGGGACTGCAGGATCAGGCCTGAAAAGTAGGAAATAAAGGATCATGAAGTTGTAATGTAAGGGAAGAACTACTTTCTTTTCTAGATAAGTGGAACCAATTCACAGTTGGATCATTTGTACAAGCATGCATATAGCAATGATAAAATGACATGTTTAATATTAGTCACTTAAAAGCTGTCCTTATACTAGTAATGTGATTTTGGCCTTCCTGATAATCTAAAACTGATCTTGCTACTTTAATTTGCACTTTGGTTTTATTATTCATTTACTGAATATTCAGTGCATTATGTAATATATGGTAATATATTAAATTTAGAAATAAACATGGATTAAAATGTGCTTAAGTACCCGAATATATTTGTTTCAAAACCAGTGCTAATAAACCAGTTATGACTATGCATTATGGTAAGACTCTGTGGTCTGCTTTTGAATTCAGACATTTTCTTTAAGAACTTGGTATACATTAGTTCTTCTCATAAAAAACAATTGTTATTCCTGTTTATTTAAAAGGTAGTCACCAGAAGGTAATTCACATTGTACAGAACTTTTCCAGTCTTCAGAAAACACAGGAAGATGCACTGTAAATTAGTGTGACTTGTGCCTTAAAATTGCCACAGATGTTCAGTAGGCAAAATTCTTTCTCACCCAACTGCTCTATCCCAGCTTTGAGACTTTAAATCCTTGACAGGTAAAATAGAGAAAGGAGGAGCAGCTCTGCTCCAGGGCCAAGACTGGTATGAGACAGTGAAACAGGGAGAGAACATGTAAGCAGAGTCAGAGCAGAAAAAGTAAAAATATAACTACAGTCTCTGAAATTGTGTGGCCCCTAAAGCAGATCTATTCCTGTGAATAAACTGTTCGGTTTTTCTGCACTGGTGTGCATCTGCAGCTCCCTCTGTCAGTAGAAAGAAAGGCCAAGTTCTCAGGATAGGGCTGAAAAGTGTGATAACAATAGTAATTTTAAATTCCTGGCAGTCTGTACCATTAACACTAGATGGCAGTGAGCGATAGCATTTTTGGGTAAGTAAATGGGACCTAACTGCATTGTTTTGAGTGAAGAAGAGCAGTAGTATGGTTACAGTAGGAACAACGCAGTCAGCACTCATAGTTTTACAGTCTGAGCCTTTCAAACCTCTTTAATCAGAACTCTGAGACCTTTATATGCAGCTGCCTCTCAGCTTTTCTGAGTGTTCACAATTTAAGAAAAGTTTTCCTTTCCAATTTTGTATAGAAAGACAGAGATAAGTTATTTTATAATTAGCTAATATTACAACATTGAATTAATGACTTAGCTTTCTATGGAAATCATCAGAATAAGATTATTTAATTGTCATGTGATAGAACTATCTAGTAGAGCCTAAATAGAAGAGATGTATTGTTTAAGGAAAAGTACAAGTACAATTGGAGTATAAATCACAGTTAAAAATTTGTGTAGACTGAGCTGGAGATTCTGGGCCATTTGAGCAATCTCTAGAAGCAATCCTGTTAGAATCCTTATGGCTGGAAAAGACGTCTAAGTAAGGTAAAGTAAGAGATCATTGAGTACAACCATTAACTTAACACTGTCAGGTCCACCACTAAATCATGTCTCTAAGAACCATATCTACATGTTTTTTTAACTCTCCCACGGACAGGGATTTCATTTTCCTGGACAGCCTGTTGCAATGCTTGACCACCCTTCCAGTGAAGGAATTTTTCCTAATATCCAATGTAAACCTCTGCTGGCTCAACTTGAGTCAATTCCTCTTGTCCAATTGCTTGCTACATGGGAGAGGAAACCAACCTTCACCTGTCTAGATATGTTATGTGGTAGGTACAGCTAAATATATGTTAACCAAAAGTGAATTCACACTTTGGAATTGATATTCAATGGAAATGTATCCTCGGGGTATGAATATAGTATCTGCAAACTGTGATGGGTGTGTATCTGTATCCAACACTAACCCACTTCCCTTCAGTCTGTATGGAAGTAGCATCTTTTCAATTGGGTTTCTGTAGGCATACATGCACACCATTTGTCTCTCTCAGAACCGTATATCAAATATTGCTGATACTGGGGGTAAATGTTCCATTTCATTTCCTGCTGCTCAGCAGTGCTGTCACTGTTTTGTCCCCAAGACGAATGGCAGTATGGTTCAGGCAATGGCACCATCTCCTCCCACCAAAACCACATAATTCCATGAGTTCCTCTTGGGAAGACTGATTTTTGCCTCATCCGTGTGACATGCAGGAGGGTCACAACTGGGACAAGAAATGACATTTCTGTGTGAGTTGGTAGTCTGAAACAGGATGGCAATCCTTTGCTGAAACCAAAGATCCAGTTGCTTGCCTTTCTAGCATCAGACTCTTGCTAATAAGGCTGGTCTAGCAAAATACTTTGCCCATGTAAATTAAAATTAGCTAGAGCAATAAAATACATCCTTAGCAGAAAATCTGAAGTGCCCAGATTTGAAGGGGATTAGAGTGAGACTCTTTTCAGTATATAGGAAATAACTTGCTTCAAGCTGCCTAGTGTGCATATTGTGTTCTCCATGATATGCTGATGGAACAAATACAAAGCCACTCTAGAAATAAGTTTCCATCATTTTTTAAATTACATTTTTTCTTCAAAGAAATAGCCTTGCATTCTCCTTAAGAAAGAGGAGGAATCTATGTGAACAACGTGGTGGTCCTTCTTACTGGCTAGATTTTTGTTTTGTAAGATGAAATGCCCATAAGCAGAGCATGTAGAAAGAGAAAGAAAGAGGAGAAAACACCCTTAATCTATAGAGGAGGTCCCAAGAGAAGAAACCAGAGGCAGATTTTCCCTTAGATTAATGCCCTTTTACCCTGTCCTCTGGGTGTAAGGAATCACTTAGGCTACAACATGGTATGCATCAGTTGTAAGCTGTCTTTACATTGACTGTCTGACAAGGGGTCTCACTCTGGGCAGGAATCAGGCCCATGTAACGAACAGACAAAATATAAGAGTGTATCAAACCTCACTCTGGAGTTACAGGCAGCAAGAGAGTTTTTTGAGCTTTCTCTTTTAAATGATTGAGAAGATAGAAAGAATGACGCAGGAGCTGAGAAAATCTCTGATACCAAAAGTATCATTGCTTAAAAGCAGCATTTTCTGAGCAGTAAAAAGATTCTGGGTGGTGCCAAGGTGTAAATCCATAGTGACACAGGCACTGCAAGAGAGATTCCTGTGAGCCAGGGCATAGTGGGTCCATGCAGAGGCCACTCAGGCACACCTGAACCTCTTAGGTAAAGATATTCACACCTTTATAGAAACACACTGGGACAATGTGTGTAATCACAGTAAAAACAAGAGAAGATGCTTCAGATGCTTGAATGCATCAGTGTTGTTGTAGAGATTAACTCTGTCCCAGCTGAAACCAGGACACTCAGGCAGGGAAAATCTCAGCAATGGTTAGATTTGGTTTAGTGATGAGAAGTGATGCATTTTGCTGTTTCATAATTGGGAATCACCACTTGAAACGCAGAGCTAAGTTTAAAGCTATTCATTTCAGAAATTTTTAGAGATGTTGCTAGTATTTATTTATCCAGAGAGGTGACTGCAGTCTAGAAATTGACCAGCAGCAGGGAACAGGACTGTGAAAAACGGTTCAAACAGACCAGTAACTTGGAGTAAAAAATAAAGGGAAAGGAACTGGGACTATCACTGGCATTAGTGTGATTAAAAAGGACAGAAATCCCCAAGGTACCACTGGCCCATCCAAGTGCAACAGTGTTGCTCAAAGCAATGTCAAATTCAGCTGCATTCGGCCACATGGGAGCATGGATAGGAAAAGTTAAGAACATTTAAACTTTTAAGAGCAGAAAGTGTGCCTCACAACTCAGTCCTGATGATAATCCCTGGAGCTGGCAATGTCCATGGGAATGATTCAGCAAGGCAGCATGGAAGTGATGCTGTGAGAGATAGCCATAATGGACCTCAGAGTCATTTCTCATCGCCTGAGCTGACTCATTTCCTGTGGATTCAGATTTTAACATTTCTTGGCATATCTGCCTAGTCTGTGAGATAATTACAATTGTGTTAAATGGCTGAAAGCAATCATGGTTAAATGCTGCTGCTGGCAATGTGACCCCACCCCAGGTAGAGCAGTCCATGGGCAGAGGGGCTCCTCTCCCCTGAGCTGTGTGGATCTGGCTGCAGTCTCCAAAGACCACCTGAGAGACGTCTCCTCTTGTTGGATTTTAGTTGTGGTGGTGTCAATACAAAAGGAAAGGCGACAGCTTGAATCTCAGATGGCTCCAGTGAGTCTGTAGGGTGCTCTGAATGTGCTTACCTCATCTAGTTTTGAGGAGATGTAGGATTAGTGTTTCAACGCTGTATCTGGTCTAAGTTTGGGCCCTGACTATTTCTCCCTTAAGAAAGCTGGCTGACAGCCCTGTGAAATGTTTTGTGGACAAGTTTCACACAGAAAGGAAAAGTTAGGGAGTCTGCATCACTTCAGCCTTTAACCTTAACCCAAAAAATTTTAATAATTAATGGAGCTGGACTGATTTAATTTAATTTCATTTAGATTTTATTCCCTTGCTAACTAAAGTAAGTCTTTCTCCTTGAGTATATAAAAAAAAGCCAACAAAAACCTCTGTTATTTCATGTTTCTTCATAAATTTATGAAATTAGCCAAAAGATTTCTCTATTCTCTTCATTCCTTCATCTGACTCAAATAAATTATATTTTGCTTTGAAAAGTTCTCTAATATTTTGTAACATAAGTAAATGAGTACTGGGGATAAAAAAAATACATGTTACAATTACATTAGATAAAACGGAGACAGACGACCACAATCAGAAGTGTGCACATTTACCCTCCCACCCACCAGAGAAGTGGGGTCTTGTGGAAGGACAGAGGGGCAAAAATGAGGCTGGTACAACCACAAAAAAAAAATTTGAAGAAGTGAAAGAAAGCGTTTCCCACATAAACTTCTTACAGGAAGGTAAGGCAGAAACATGCATTTCTAAACACTGTAAAAGGAGCTTAGAAAGTGAAGGTGACTGCTGAAATCCACCTGTGCTGCATCCAAGACACATCAGCTGTGGTCTGAAGCTGGGAAGTCTCCCATGACCTGGGAGATTATCCTAATTGTTGCTTCAGAGCAGCTGAGGTGGATCTGTGATGTCTCCTTTGCCTGAGATCAGTTGTGTGGTAGATGTTGTCACACACAGAGGTCAAACAAAGGTGGCACAGAGGATGCCATGTCTGAGTCCCTTTTCCTGGCCGTGGCACAGCTGAGCCACACCCTGAGGTGCACAAACTCACTTTCTCCAGAAAGCATGATCAACTGAACACACACTGTTAAAATAGCTGTTTTCTTAATTGTGAAACCTATAGATATGAACAGAGAGGCTAAGTGGAATAGTGAGTGTCAGATGAGAAGGAGGAGATGCAAATAAAAAGCATATCTGACCCAAACAGGGGGCTGCAGGCAATTATGGAAGATCTTAAAGGAGGGGAGAAAACGTGGGAGGTGCCCTGTTGACACTAACTCAGGGGTCACTTGGGACCTCTGGGTTTGGGACAGTAAAGTTATCAGTACTATAAAGCTTCTTAAATTTCAATGGTGAAAGAAAAGGCAAGGGGTGCTGGGGGAATAAAGGATGGAGCCAAGAGTCCACAGCAAGGGCTGTGAGTCACAAGGGAGTTTTGTTTGTTTTCCAGAAGAGATAAAAGCATTGTCCACTTATCTGAACAAACACAGCAATGCACCAATTATTCCTGAGGAACTCATAAAACATGTATTAATGACTCTAGAGTGAAACAATGGAATACTAGTTCCAGCATGCATATTTTCTGATGTAAAAGCCTTCATTTAATGTCTAAAATCCTAACTTACAAAGTAGCCTTTAAATAAAGACTGAATAATCGGTAAAGAGCTTACTGTTGAATTTTGACACAAAGCAATAATACATATCTAGGCCTGGGGACTTTTTCCTCCTAGACTTTAAGAAAAGTTAAAACATCTAATAAGAGAGGCTGAAGAAAATAAAAATGAACATCACAGAATCACAGAATGGCTGGTGTAGGGAGGTACCTCTGGAAATCATCCAGCCCAAACCCCCTGCTAAAATAGGTTCACCTGGAGCAGGTTGCATACAATCTCATCCAGACAGCTTTTGAATTATCTCCAGAAAAGGAGAGCCCACAACCTCTAGACAGTCTCTTTCAGTGCTCTGTCACCCTCAGAAGAACAAAGGTTTTCCTCATACTGAGATAGAACTTCCTGTGTTTTAGTTTGGGCCTGTTGCCCCTTTTCCTGGCTCTGGGCACCACTGAAGAATCTAGCCATTAAGATAAATATTTGTATGAATTGGTAAGACCCCCTCTCAGTCTTCTTTCTCCAGGCTAAACAGGATCAGCTCCCTCAGCCTGTCTTCAAGAGAGAGATGTTCCAGCCCCCCTAATAATCAGCTCCTTGTCTTTCCTGTACTGGGGAGCCCAGAGTTGGACACAGTAGCTCAGATGCAGCCTGAATGCCACACCAATGTGATGGGACTTGAGCCCTCACCCTGCTCTGAGCCCTGTCCCATGCCTTCCAGGTCCATCTGTTTATCTGCACCCCAAGAGAGTGAAACATGTTCATGCTGTTTTACTCAAATGGACCCTTAGTTTACTTGAGATACCCCATTTTTTATTTATAAGAGGTGGTTTTTGCAGTAAGTCTTCCCTACTCTACTGCCACATTTACCCTTCACATTACCTAGGAATTTAGGAAATTCTTGCAGGTCCTTCTGATGGCAGGTGGCAATCCTGGTCCCTGCCAGAGGACACACTGGTACTTGCATCTTAACTAAGGTATGACATTTCCTGTCTGAAAGACTTTAGAAATTCTGGAGAAGTTCGTGCAAACCTTCCAGCAAATTATGCCAGATTTCAGAGCATGTGTGTGATGTCTGAACATATCCAGAGTAGGACTACCACTGACATTTTACCCTGTGCTCCCTGACCAAAACCATTCTAACGTGAAGGAGCAACAAACCTGTACTTCTGTCAAAGCACGAGTAGAGTATGTGGTCCCTTGCTGCTCAAAAAGCATCAAGCTGCTGTCCACTGCCACTAGCTCCATGCTAGCACAGCACTTGCCTCTGGGCTTCTATCAGCAAGGTCAGGTCAGGCAGCACAATCAGAAGTCAGGGGGATGTGAAACACAAGCAGTGCTGCACTGGGCACCCCCCAGACCTCCCATCTCCATCTGTGGGGTGCACTTAGCAACCAGCAGCCAGGAAAACCAAACAACAGGTGCTGCAGTGTGAGTTATATATTCCAGGACAAAAATAACCTCCCCAAGTAGTGCTGGCCCCGGTGGCCACCCTAATCTATTAGAACCTTCTAATATTCTGCAGAAACTGAGCTTCTGCCATTTGCCTTCCACTGGTTCAGTGGCCTGCACTCTTCCTGCAATGCAACCTCAGAATGTTTATAAGGATATGTATTACTGTGGTAATGTTATAAAAATAAGAAGATATTTTTCAAGATTATCTTCTATACCAGAACCAGCAAGGCAAGGCAAAGCAGTGACTGGCAAGACGTATAGCAGGTGTCACAAGTACTGGAATGTGTGTATCTTTCCCAAATTGAAGCCATAAAATGTTTTCTGAGAGGCTTTCAGGGTTGCAGAGCCTTGTGGATGCCTCTCCTGTAATGGCACAGCTTGCCAGCATTTTAACACAACTTGCAAGCGTGGAAGTGGAGGCATGGTGCAGCTGCCCCAAACCCATCAGTGATTCTTCATTCCCCCATTCATATTTTGCTGTTAGGCTAATAATTGCACAGAAGTGACAGCATAATAATGACCATGGCAGAAAGTCCCACAGATCATTGGAAACAAAGTTTCATTTTTACTTCAGAGAGCTTGAAATCAGCTTCCAGAGGGGGCTCAATGTAGGCAGCAACTTGTAGATGATTCTTCAAGCATAGTCAATAAAATGGGTCAATTAAAGGAAAGCAAGTCCCAAGGGAGAAGGAGAGAAAAGTAGAAAACATTAACCTTTTCTTCATAATTCCTAAATTAATTCAGTTGCCATTGCAGACTAAGATTTGCCTTGATTTCTTTCTCTGCTCTTCTGACCCTGGACGAGGCTCCAGGTTATCCAGTCTCCCTTGCCCCTGCACAGAGCCTTGCTCTGCTCACAGGGAGCCTCAGACAGTAATGTTCACCCACAGAAGGTTAAAGCAGGCTCCATGGAATCCAGTTTACCCTTTGTGCAGGTGCAGCAGGGCTGGGTAAGCAATCAGCTGATTGTGGACTGAGCTGGTGACTGGGCTGTCAGTTCTCTTCCCACCCCTGCTGCATCAGCCCCTTGTGTGCTGGAGAGTCCTCACTAACTTGTACAAACTGACCTTTAATAAATCGTCCTCTCTTTTGTAAATTTATCCTGCTCACACACAGATTTGCCTGCTGGGGTTGTGCATGACCTGGCCAAACATAAGCTGTCTGTAGCCAGATCTCCCCCCTACACCAGTTTGGTGTGGCAATCTCTGGGAGCAGTTAAAACCAATTTAATTATATCTCTGTTGCTGTGGCTGACAACCATAACCATTTTTTATTTCCTGGCAGTGACAGAATTTGTGTTTGCTATTTTTTTCCTTTTTCCCATTAAAAAAGCCTTTGGTCTCTTGATATAAAAATTTCACCAAATGCAATAAAATATCCCCTTATTATAACTCACATAAGACAATACCACTAAGCCTGGGATGCTCTTCTTCCCATCTCAATATTCAGTAGAAATGTAAATTGGATATCTGATAGACAAGACAGTAGGATTAGACTCTTACTTCCTATGCAAAATGAAGAACTAAATCTGGATTTTGGTTAATAAGGATACATAGATTGTACAGTTGGCTAGAACAAGTGACAATTTAGCAGCCTCTCTGTACAGCCTGAAGAAGGTGGCATTGCTCAGTTTGTACTCTCCTCCCCCCAAAAATGAGTGAAGATCCAAAGACAGGGCACAAGGCCAGCTCTCTGGAGTGCTGTCTTAAGCCTTTGCTGCTCCAGTCAATGTTTTAGCATGATTGTATCAGGGAAACCAGAGAGAGAAAACTCTTTTGTTCTTTTTGCCAGCTCTCAGTTAACCTCTGAGCCCTTTGGATTAGCAATATAGTGAGGATGTGTGCCTCGTATGTTTTTTGCTGACTTCCAAGTTGCTCTGTAATGCTTCTTTCTGGGAAAGTGAGCAGTGAGGACTGACTTTAGGGGAATTGCAGTTTGATGGACGTGGGATGTTTAAATGTTTGGAAAGAAACGTCCTAATTTTCTTCTGATTACTCTTTGTATACATGCCCAAAGACGTGGCTGTGGGCCCACTTAGAGCTAATAAATGAATACATTTGAGGCAGTGGATGTTTTTAAGCCAAATTTAATCTACTCAAACACTCACTACAGAGGTTTGCTAGACACACTTTTTGTAGTAAAAGCGACATGGACGAGCTGGAGTTTTCATTCTTCATTACCAGCTCCAAGTCCTGTCCCTGACATTCATATTAGATTCAGATTCAGCATTAGCAAGTCAGCTGCCAGGAGCCATCAGTGTCTCTGCCTGGCATCTTTTCCTTCTTTCCTCCTGAGAGGAAAGCTCCTTTTCTCCAGCTGCCCTCTGAGGGATGCTCACTCACCACTGGACATCAGCCCTGCTCTCCCCCTGCCCCAAAGGACACTGTTCCGAGGTGTGACACCCTGCCCTCTTCTGTCTTCATCAGAGAGCCCAGGGAGCAATTAAAATGCTGTTATAAATCATAGTTATTAGCCAAGTGACTCATCTTACAGCACTGAGAAGGAATCTCCAATCTCATGAGTGCTGGGTGTCTCTTACAGAGAGGGCTGGGGTGTTGATGAGCCTTTATGGTATCCTTATCTTGCATTTCCAACAGCAAAATCCAACCTGTGTTTTAGTTGTGCTGTTTATATATCTAATCAAAGTGGGCCAGGAAACGTGGAAGACAGCACCAGGGCTGCCTGAGAAACATAATATTTGTCAGAGAGCATTAACTCAGCCTCCCTCTTTCAGGGAATGATAGATGAAGTGTGCCTGAAACTCTGTTTAGATTATGTGAAGTAATGCACTGGTGGTTACATTCATCCCAAGCAAATCATTTTCACTCACTTGAGCTGCCTTACAGAATTTTCCAATAACACTTTAAGCAGCCTTAAACAAAATGAAGTCCTCACGGGTCACTCACGTGGGAGTTCCTCCAGGAGCCCACTTGCATACAGACAGGTTCAGAGGGCTCTACACCTAAAATAGAAGTGGGTCCCAGGCTAAAGCCTGCATCAGCATCAGTACCAAAGTTTGAGAGGTGCTGGGGCTGCTGTCCACGTCCACTGTGCAGTATTTAATCTGGTTCAAGCAACAGAGAGCCTGACATTAAAGAAACCACAGCAGCTCTTTATGAAAGGATAGGGTGACCTTCATGAAGGCTCTGAAAACTTTCTGAATGCCTGTGGTCACCCGTGTCAGGGCAGTCACCCTCTCTCTGCTGGGAGCTGTTCCTTCCCTGAGTGGCATCGTCCTCAGGTAATATTCAGTGTGGGGGCATCTCCTGGGCTCCTCTGTTCAGGGACCATGCCTTCCTGTGGCCCTGCCAGTCCTGCAGCTCCATGAGCTCCTGGGAAAGAGGAACAAGCCAACGTGACAGTGCAGGGAGCCCATGGCAGGTCACACACCAACTAAACTGCTTCTGGAAGGACCAGAGCCAGCCTTGAGACCCATTCCTGCTTCTGCACAAAAGTGAAAGGGTTGCTCTAAAGCTCAATACATCTCTTACTGAAGCCCAGGGAATCTTACTAGAGGTAATTATGGCTTGCTCAATTTAATAATTATACAGAGATATATTTCATTTGCACTCAGTGCCAGCTCTAAGATGAAGTGAATATACCTGCTTAAGTTTAATTATTTTTTAGGGAGGAGTGCTATAATTTTCAGGAAAGGAATGCAATTAGATGATGCCTAACAATGTTTCTTCTAGCCTGCATATTTTTAAAGTGTTTTGCCTTCATCTTTTTTTAAAAGGAGCCTTTGTCATTATCAGCTCCTGCTTTCATATGTGCTGTGGCCCCTGCAATTAAGAGTTCTGGGGATTAACTAAAAAGTCCCATTTAAGACTTTTCAGAAAATACTTTGAACGAGAGGGGGAAACCACTTAAGTCAGCTGCTTCTGTGCATGTCTTTTTGTGCTATGAAATATGACTTCAAAGAAAACCCTTCTGTTTCCATTTCAAGGTCTTTTTGTAAGGCAAGGAAGATAGGCAACCAGCACTGGAATGCTGCTGCTGGGAGATTTATTGGAAGTCTTGAAGGGCTCGGTAGACTGGGAAGGTAATTTTTGTATCCTACTGCACTCAAGACTGATTTAATTTTGCGTCAGTTCTGGAACTGCAACCAGAATATGAGCTGTGAGTTTATAAATTGCTCCTCCGAGTGCCTGACCTTGCAGGGGAGGGGAATCTAGAAGGAGTTAGAAGATAAAGAGATCTTGTACAGCCAATCAAACACATTTCATTGGGTTAGTGGACCTCTTGCTTGTGCCTCATTTCACCCTCAAGCACTCTGGATTTGACAGGATGCAATCTCCTTGACAGCATCCATGCTGCAGGGGTTCCACTGTCTATCAGGGTACATCTGACATATAGATCAGATTTTTTGAACAGAGGGCACTACAACTGCAGCAAACAATGCCTACAACAATCATTATTAGGAGCATTTAAAAAATCTTATTATGACAATATGTATAAATCATTAACTGAAGTGGAATTTCAAAGAAAATGTTTAAGGGCAGCAAATTTCATTCAAGTAAGAGGAAAAAAAAATATGTTAATTGGTTGTTTAAATTTGGGAATATTGTCTAAAGAAGAATGTCAGAAGTTCCACCATATGAATGATTTAAAATATATTAGACAAAGATTTGGAAATGCATTTAAAAAGCAGTGTTCTTTTGGCCAAAATTAAAGAGAAAATTACCTAATAACACTGTAGGATTTTTTTGTTGTTCAATTCCAGCTCAAAAATCTATGATGCAAGTTCTGAAAAGTGTAAAATCTATGAAGTCCCTTTGGAAGCTGAGTTTCATTTCCAAAGAAAATTTTATTAGAATAAATTGTGCTTTCTTGACATTGAGTCATTGCTGTTCCTAAGATATGAAGCAAGGGGTGACTGCCTTTGAAAGTAACTTCAATAACCTGTGATTCATATGAATTCTACACTATAGTTGCCATAAGTTTTGCTTTCTCTACAGCTGATCTCTGAAACAAGCAGAGTGGGGTTTAAACGACACCACACATATCAAAATAGCATAGTCCTATTGTAAAGGGTGTTAATACCATGACATGGCAGATCCTCCATGTGATGCATGTATGACACAGGACAGGGACCATCAGCTGGCAGCTCCTGACCTGTGGCTGGCTGACTGGTCACATGCTGCAGAATCCAATCATGGTTTCCATCTGATATTTTTGCCAAAAGAAAGCTAAATTATGCTACAAACATTGCCTGAATATCAACTTACCATGTAAGCACTCCTTGCTGCACCAGGAGTGCTGTGCAATCAGTAATGGAAAGCCAAGTGGTCCATAAACTATGTCGGTGAGATAGAAAAAACCAAAATCCCCCTGCTCCATATCAAATCAACAAAGCCTTTCTGTATTACATACAGTTCATTTATAAATGTCATGTGTGATTAGCAGTGGTGGAGCTGTCAGGGAAATACATTTTCTGCCTTTATATTTGCTGCCTTGTCCATTTCAGTGCTCACTTTGAACTTTTATCTGTTGAAGGAGTTATCTCAAGACCAAGGTGGAAGGGAGACCTTGTATTACCTTTTCATTCCCCCCCACCATGTCTTGTTCATTTACCACTGTGAACCAGAGGCAAAGAACAATTGGCACAGTCTTCCAGGGAGAAGTGTCTCCAGCATTGAGATATGTCACTGAAATGGGAAATTCCCTAGAGAGGTGACAGAAAATGCAGTATATACACTGCGTATATTCTGCATCTTTATGGGATCACCAGACACTGTACATCTGTGACTATAGAAACATGCTAGTCTGCCATATTCTCCTTCCTCTCTTTCTGTTCTCCTTTTTTTTTTTTTTTTTTTTTTTTTTTTTTTTTTGTTTAATTTTTATCCTCTCTTAGTGTTCCATCACTTTTGGGATTTTTGGGTGCAGGGACAGATGGGTTATTATTTGTAACTGATCTATTGCAGCACTATTGAAAGGGTCTGCTTTCCAGAGCACTTGTGAACATTTCCCAGTGTGAAAATCCCATGGGAGATAGCCTATCTGACATCATCTTGGAATCCTTTGAATTCATTTACTTTATTCCCACTGGCATTGGGGAGTCCAGGTCATGCAACATGCTGTAGAAAATGTCTGACACAGTGGTTGGTTGATTTCAGCTGTAACTAGCAGTGGAAACATCAAATGGAAATTACACATTTTTTTGCCTCAAATGGGGCTGAGTGCCATGCTTTTCACTGTCATGATGTGATCATACCTTCTGCACTTGATTGTGGTGACATTTTGTATTTCGTATTCAGAAGACCAGAAGACAGTAGAACTCAAAAGACCACTGTTTAGTCCCCTTTAAATTGGAAGCTGATCATTCAAGTGTTAAATAGGACTAATTGAACCCCTAACTGTAAAACACACTCAAAAAAGAAAATATTCCCAAAAAGAATTTATAAATAAAGTTTTTGTTATGTGCATGCCTGTGTTTGCCAAACATACCTATTCTAGCTGAGAACTGCAGAGAGGCCACTGAAAGCTCTGTAGGGACTAAGTTAAAAGAGATGACACAAAGCCTAAAGCTTTATTGTTACACTTGAGTTATTGATGCCATTTTAGAGAGACAAGCTCTCTTCCTGACCAAGCTAAACAGAATTTATCACATCTCCACAGAGGACTGAGATCCAGTCCCATCTAAGATCCAGCCTTCTGTTTCCATAATAAGTACTTAATTCCAGGTGCTGACTTTTCAGCTGTCTTCTCATTTGAGAGGGTTATGTGGTCATGTTACAAACCAAGAAAATGTAATTACGAAAGAAATATCAGAGAAACAAACATGACATCGCCTGATGCATGTTTAGCATTTCCCCCCATACTCCATCCCGTTTTGAATCATCTCGAAGAGATCAAGAGATGCAAAGCAGCTCTGAAAGGCCATGTCTGTCCAGGCAGAGGTTACCTCCATTAGGACCCTTCACTAGACAGTTGTAAGTCGCCTTCAGAGGACACCAGAAGGCCAAACTAAGAGCACACCTGGTTCTGGTGAGATGGAGCTACATCTCTAAGGCTTCAGGTGTTGCTTGTCCTCGCTGAGAACACCCATCCCCCCCAAAAAACCACTGCCCTATTCCTTTGAGAGAAAGGTGAGGGGCAGTGAGGAAAAACAGTACTGTCAAGCTCAGTCCTCCCTTAATGGAGTTTATCAATACATGAGAAAATCGCCCACAGGATTTAAAAACTCTTGCATTGCAACAGCTGCTTTAATGAGATTTTTGTGGATGTTCGGTGTTCAGATGCTTTCTTTTGGTGAGATTATTAATGACATGTTCTAAATGAAAGTGCCAGGCATAAATTTAGCTTGGAAAAATGTTGTCTTTGCTAGGTGCGTAGAGCTCTGAACCATTGCAGTAAATTGTCTACAGTTGGCAGACAAATGAAATCTCCAGGCTGTGTCTGTACTGGCTGTCTGTGCATGACACTGATGTCTCCTTTCTGCCTGCCCATACTCAGGCTTATTCCACAAAACTGAAATATTTTTCCACTGTCTACCTACAGCGTCTGCTGCTGGCACACTGTCAAAGTAGTAGCTGCTGCATACTCAGCTCTGCAAATATGTCTCTTTTGAAAAGGCTATTGCAATTGCAGTACTAGCTGGACTGTTGACATGAAAGCTGAATTAACACTTCCATTATTATTTAGACCTGTCATGCTCAAGAGAACGTTCTGAGCTAATATGTTTTTGTATGCAGCAAAATTCAAAAACATTATGTTTAAACTGAGATATAACTTGATGTTAAGTAAGCATCATCTCCCATCATGGTCTTTTGCCCCAGTGGAAGCCTAGCAAACAGAAAATCTTCATGGAAGTGGCTCCAATGGGTATCATTAGATATTGGCTGACACTGATTTTACTCCCTTTGCATATGTGCACTTTATTTTCAGATGTGTTTTTAGGAGAAATATGCCTCTTGGGATACTGTGTGTTTATAACAGCATTGAGAAATGCCCTATGCACTGACAACTCAGCAAGGCTTATGCAGAGATAAACATATTGAAATAAAGCTACTTCTGTGGCCACAAATTGGAAGATCTTTTCCATATTTATTCTTTACTTTTCCCAGTATATGTTGTGTCTCTTTCATAAGCAATTTGCAGTGTGGAGTTATGCATGCAAAGAAGAAGAAATCTGTCTTACAGCATTTTATGGAAGAACAAAACAACTTGTCATTTTGGTATTACAGGTCTCCCAATTTACCAGCTACTTAATATTTCTCTTTTGCCCCTCCAGTCGAATTTCTCAGGTGTAACCTAGGATGTTTGACAAAAAGTATGTTCTGGGGAAAAAAAGAAAAAAAAAAGACCCACACTACTAAGGCCTTGAAAAATCTTTCTTTTGGCTCTGTGCTATTACTATTTCAGTTTTCAGATATATATTTTTCTTCTCAAAATGAGCAAAAACGTTACATGATATTCTGCTTGGTTTTTCCTCTTGGCAGTTACAAGGAACTTTCACAAGTGGTTCTGATAAGTATTAAGCATTTTCGTTAAAATGAATCATGTCAACTATTAAAAGAACGAAAAGGCAAACTTAAATAAATATTTTGGGTGAAGGAGGGGAAACGTTTTGAAAATCTTCCTTGTATTTTCCTGGTATCCGATCTTTTATGATTTGTCTGTGAGCAAGCTGAAAATCTTTTAGTTGTTCCTAGCTGAATCCTGTTTTGCTTTACCAGTCTTCCCAGCTGTTTATTCAAAACTTTAAGTGATCCTTGGATATTTTGCTAAACTATTATTCAGTCAGAGGATGAAAAGTCTGCGGAATGCCATGGGATTATTATAACAGTATAATTAGCTGCAGACAGCTCTCTTCTCAACAGCTTTGAAAAGCTCTTCTATCCATCTCACTTACCCAAGTAATTAATTAAACACAGCTGCAGACTAGAACAACTGTTGCAAACAAAAAAGAAGTGTTTTCCATTTGCTTTTCCTGCTCACTTCTAGGCAGTAGTAAAGAGGAAGCCATGTAGGAGCAGTTAGCACAATTAGGGACCGTCTGCTTTGCCCCATCGCCTGAAATCCTGTTCCAGAGGAGAGAAGGGCAACAGCATCTGTGGAGCACAGCTGTTGCTGTGGCCAATTCATGCCTGAAGCAGGGGGAAATCTTTTAAAATCACATGACTGTGTCCTGGAAATGACCCAAGGAGGAAAAGCCCTGAGCATCCTTGCCAAAACTCCTGTGTCATGTCTTTTTTTACACAGTGTTAGAAACAAAATACATAAGTAAGAAAAAATGAAATAACTGGAGTGGTCTGAGTTTGGAAGGGAATTGGCAGAAACCTGGAGCAGGTGATTTTAATACTTTCAAATGTTCCTGGAAGCCAGTGGTGCTAAAAAAAGAATACTGGAAATGGTGCTGTCTTCTCAAGTGCTAAATGTGGCAAGCTTGAAGGTACAGGGGTCTTACAAGGAATGCTTTTGGGGTAACTAAAGTAATCCATGGAAGAAAGTGACTTTTGAAAGGTGTATTTTCTGTCCAAGTAGTGATCTATCAGGCCAAATCTCTGAACACTGTATATTGTCATTGTATTGTCAGAGTTATAAAATAAAGATATCATTAAATGTGAACAGCAAAGCTGGGCTAACAGACAAGCTGAGCAACACTGGGCAGCCCTTTTATTCTTTCCTTTAAATGGCATCTACCTGCCAAACATAGCAAAAACCACAGAGAGAACTTAACTGTACCACCAACAGTAGCCAGTGTTACCTGATTTCTGGAACAAGAAGAAGCTATAGATGTAAAGACTTGAAGAGCGAATGGTATTTCATCTTTGTGGTTTTTTCATGGATTAGGTGCTTTCCTAACAGAAAATTTAGAGAAGCACAAGAAGCAAGGGTTAGTTTTTCCAGTGGCGTCTGGGGATGCCCATGTGGTGTCACAGCCTTTGCATTTCACAATTACAAATGGCCTACTACAGCACAAAGTATTTTATGACCTGTTTGATTGCTTTTCCACAAAATGCCAACACTGTCAAGGACTAAAAAAGTGCTATATCCAGGGTTTAGCTTTTTATTTTTATTTGCAGTGTATTCAATGGCAGTGATTCTAGTTTAAAATGAAAAAGGGATTTGTCCTGGAAGAGGAAACCATTTATCCTGACAAGGCACAGGCTTTGCAATGTGTGGAATTTCATCATCCATGGACCATCCAGCTTTCATCACACTCTCCATGATGGTGAAAGTCCTGCCTGCTTGCCGTGAATGAGTCAGGGACTATAATGAGATTTCCAGAGGCATGGCTAGAGCCTACAGCTCTTTCCAGACACTTCTGAAGATATTTTAAGGGCATTCTAGACACAAATATACTTGTCATGAGTTCCTGTGCAGACGTGAGGATGAGAGATGCAATTTAGAACATCAGTGTTTGAAAGCAGATGTGTATACTATAAATAAGTACTTGAGAGGATTTTGCAAATTTTTATTTGTGAATCGTAGAATGGATTGGGTTGGAAGGGACCTTGATGAGCATCAGTTCCAGCCTTCCTGCCATGGGCATGGGTAATTTCATTAAACTACGTTGCTCAAGTCCCACATAGCCTGGCCTTGGCCACTTCCAATAATGGAAGACCCACAACTTCTCTGTTTCCTGCATGAGGTGGTATGAAAAGACTTGCCTCTTTTCTCCTTTCAGAAAAGAGACTTTGAGAAACCACAGCGTTTTTCACTGGTGAACTAAAGATACAGTAAATGAGGTATTTGAGAGGTAATGCTGGAAACAAAATGTAGGACTGCCTGCCCATGTATCGCATATCACCAGTGGTACTGAGTAGCATTGTCTTACAAGAGAGGCTCAGAAAACCCAAAATCAACTAATAAAGAGCTTAAAATGCAAAAACAGGCCAAACCCAAGTGACAGCCCATAACATGCTGCTTCAGGAGAGGAGGCATTCTTCAAATAATATATTATCAATAGGTAGCTGGTATTCAAATGACACAGTTCTGGATTTCACACAGGCAGCAGGAGGGAGAATGCCCTGCAGGAAGCCATCACCCTTCCCAAGTTCCTGCAGTGGTGTAGCCAGTAGGACCCCAAAGCTCTGTGCTTTCTAGCCTTTGAGCTCTGACAAAAATGGGGGTAGAATAGTTTGCATACTCCTCAGAGCACACATCCTGCATTTTTTTTTCAGACCTTTCTTTAGTCAATGTTGATGGTTAATTCCATTCCTCCTTGTTCTAAGTTAAAAAGCAGGCTATATCTGATCTTCAGTAATTTCCACTATTACAATGTCATTTATGGGCTCTCTATACATTTAATGTGCACAGTGACTTCCTTACAGGATGTGGTAATAGAGACTGAGCTATCTTCTTACAGTGTTTCCCTTCGGGCTAGTTTATAAAGTCATGCCCTGGAGGCTTAGGATAGGAACTCTAATTCTCTTTGTCCAGCATCCCTCGTGTTCCTCCTTCATAAGAATTTAACTGCACCATGTTTTAAATGAAAGGCCCTATTCCATTTCTTGCCTCAGAGTCTGTACATTTGATTACATTTGATTACATGTGATTAATAGCCAGTATTTATTTTCCAGTGTCCCACATACAGCTTGGTTGGCAGTGCCTCTGATGGGGACTCTCATTGCACTTTTGCAATGCAGCAGCAGCTGCTGATGGCATCCCTCATTGTGATTCTCACCACGTGGCAGGGAAAACGTCATTCCCAGTGCAAGCTGGGCCACCTTGTTCTACTGTCCCCATATTTTGTCCTGGGTCAGGCTGAGTATGATGACAGGCAATTGTCAGTAGTCACAGTGCACAGCCATGGCGCAATTCCTCAGGAAAACTGCTCTGTCATCTCCTCCTGCTTCAGTCACTGCTGCCAGGCAGAGAGCAAATGGAAGGTAAATAATCTGTGTGTCACACATTTACAGGTGAAGTGGTGATAAATGTGTCACTGCCAGTGCTTTCCCACTTCCTTCCATAGAAATCAGGTAATCTGATCTCAAACTCTCCAAAGAGAAAAACCTCAAGGACTGAAATCCAAGTATTTACTTGGCAAATGGATATGCCAGCATCAGTGCAAAGTCCTGTTGATGCTGATATTACTCTGTTTTCCTTTGGAGATCTCTGATTCTGCAGCAGTGACGGGGGCACGCACTGGCCTTGGCCACCCTGCTGAGGCTGGCAGATAGAACAGAGGTTACAGCAGCTTTTCTAAGCTGAAGGGTGTCTCAGATCATCCACCTTGCCCAACAGGCTGTAAAATGTGAGTTGCAAACAGCTCGCAATATAGTTTGATCCTAAAGTCAAAGAATGGAAACGGCTTAAACCTGGAATCAACACTGCATGATGACTGTTTTAATTATAAACACGTTGAGAAAGCATTCAGAATTTAGTGAATTCAGAAAAAATTAATCAGCTGCAGGAGATTCAGCTCATATATGCTTTTGAACAACTTTATCTGGCTTAATTCAAATATCTTGAAAAAATAAATAAAGCAAAATATAAATGTATTTCAATTACTAGCTCTGTGCTTACACTTTGTGCCAGTTTTTATTTACAGTGAAGGGGAAGAGATAAAATCTTGAGGTGGATCCTTACTGCCTTAGTCACCATATTCTGGATGAATCCATTTGCTACTATACACCTGCTTAGCTGCAAGTATTTCTTAGATTTTGCCCTTTGCTCTCTGCCAGACTATGGAGAGGCATATTAAAAAATAGGGAGCATATGCTGTTTTTAGAAAGTTTTGATACAAATTTTTCAGCCTGTGATGTATTCTTTTAAACGTTCCCCCAGCAAGTTTTTATTGTATTAATGTACTTAAGATTTTATTTGCTCTTCAAGAGTATATTGAGATCTCAAAAATTTGCATTAACTATGAAACAAATATTGTTTGGCAGACAGAATATGGCACAAATTTTTAAAAAGATAGAAAAAGAATAGGTAAGAAATGAAAAAAGATGTACTATCCCAGAATTTAAAAATATGGAACAGAAACACAGGGAAGTCAGACACCTGTCCAAAACCACCCAGGAAGTGTGACAGAATCAGAAATTAAATCCAGGTCTTCCCCATTCAGATCCAGAAACATGTGAGCAGCCTGACTACCATAGCATATACCATAGAATTTGAGATCTTATTCGGGACAGCTTCTGCCAATGCTGAACACTGCACATGTCTCAGCTGACACTTTCTGGGAGATGTGCTCACATGAAAGTGAATTTTTCATCCTTTCTCCACATATTCTAAATTAATTAATTAAGCAGGCTGTATTTCAGTTGTGAGCTTGCTGCTGTTCACAAAACAGCTCAGGCTGTCCTCTCATAGTTCATGATGTCAACAGGCCCCTTGATTGAAATACAGCCTTGAAATCCACCTCTTTCTTCCAGACTCCAGTATATATTATTCTTGTAGTTTTTAAAGACAGCTGTGTGAATTAATGAACTGATCTGAGAATCGAGGTTGGCCAAGAGCACCATTTAAAAGTCATGCAGATGACCTCATAAAAACTGCAAAGAATGCTTACAGCTTGCTTGTAAAACAAATCTATTCCTTAATAACTCAGAATGCCCACATAATTCAGTACACATTTTGACCCGAGTGAGTGCTTCATAAGAGAAGATGAAAATTTCCCATGAAAAAGACATTTAACCGGTACAGGCAACTATAAACTTTAATTGATATTTCACAGTATGTACAAGTTTGCTCTCCAGGGAGTGTAGAATATCATTTTTGCACCTGCACTCGAACTGCAGTCTTATAGTATTTCAGCCATTAAGCATTTTTCATTAAAGCACTTCATATAGAATTAGTATAATCTGATTTTAACAAAAGCATTCTATATATAGGTTTTTCACACCATATTAATGCATAACTGTTAGAACTGGAGAAGCAGTATTCTGCAGGCAAACCCCACGTTTCTATACATGGTCATTAGTTAGGGTGGTCTCTGAACTTGGACCACTATTTGTAAAACATATTTATGATAATGTATTTGACTCTACCTGAGAAGAAAGGGATTTCTAATAAATTAAGGGGGAGTTTCTACTCTTTTTTTCGTTTTTTCTTGGTGCTAGATTTCCCCAAAGAAATGCAGAATCTAGTGAAATAGCAATTTATGCTATAGCACAATGGTATCACATTCTTTACAACTTCCATCCTTGGCAGTCATAAAACCTAACAGTAGAAAGGGTGTTTGCATATTGGGCAGCAGAGGGAATATTTTTGGATGGCTATAACCTAGAAAATCTGCAGAAATATTTGTCTTATGGCTTGCATTTTATAGCTGTTATCTAGCTGGCAATAAGAAGTGAACAGCTGTGCAGTTTTAAGATGTATGATTTTAAAACAATGAACTGGAGGCCTTGCTAAAATGGTTCAAATTAGACGTGGGTAGTAGCAAACATCACAGGACTTTTCACCTTGTGCTGGAGACAGAGACTGATGTTGAAAGTGCTCTACAAGCTCAGTGAAGGCAGCACCTCCTTATTCATTTTTAAGAGACTCTGGAGAATATCTGCAGGTTTGCATGAAAATACTTTCTGGGATTTTGTGAATTTTTTTACATGCTGTTTCCTTCAGATAGTTCTCACCCCAAAAACACTTCCCCCTGCAGAAGAGCTAAACTTCATTGGCATTACTCACCATACAGTTGACAACAATTTTAATGTTTGAGCAAACATCTTAACTGAAAAATGGAGAAACTAAGGTAGAGGGATGTACATCTTGGTTTCACAAATGTCAGTAAATTACCGAGTTTCCATCACACACCATGTATGATTTGCACAGGGCTGCAGAGAATTGTGGTTTGCCTATGCCTGTGATGAAAATATGAGACACAGTTTGTGTTTAATGGAGGTACAGGGAAATATAGTTGTTTTGTATAAAAATAACTCTCTCCATACCCCAGAGACTTACAGAGGAGGTGGATGAAAGTGTGACTGATTGACTCGCGATAACCAGCTTCAGACCACACACAGGAATTGCTTTAGTCAAGGCTTTTTTTTTCCATAAGGCAAACATGAAATACAGTATAGGATTCACAACAGTCCAGCAAACAGTAGGCAAACACTGCAACAAAAAAACCTGGGAGGATGGTGTGGTACAATTTCCCACATGAACATTTCTGCCATCACTTTATTCAAAGAAAGTCACTTTGCTCATGATGGGGAACTGGTCAAATCTATGCTTACAGAACTCATTGTACACAGATAATCTACATATTCTTCCTTCCATTGTCCTGAAGAAGGTTTTAACTTTCACAACCACAAACACAATGAACAAAATCAAATTTTAGTCTGGATTTAGCATCAGATAAACAGCTTGAAATTTACCACTTTCATGTAATCTCCCAAAATGCTTTGAAACAAAAAGCCTGTACCACACATGAGAAAGTATAGAAACAGCCCATGGGGTTACACAACTGAGCTTTAGCTGTGATCTTGTCAATATTTTTTGTCCCTGGCCTTGTCCTATGCATGTGAATACTGAGCAGCCTACTCCTTCCCTATGAGTCTCCTCTTTGTGCATGGGCCAAGGTTTTATGGCATTTATACTTACTCTCACAAGACATTTATCCTTCAGGAACATTTATACTAGGTGACTTCTCACATTAAAGTTTTAATAATGATTGTCTTTTTTAGCTGAGTTTTCTACCAGTGTGTTAGAAACAGTGATCTTGCTAGGAACATTAAAGATCTCTTCAACTAGAGAGACAGGTAGATCTTAGAGGCTACTCAGCAACCACAGGGCAAGGCTACGTGTAATGGGTGCTGTTTTGCACCACGTAATTAATGGTTTGTCTGAAGTTTCTTCTGTCTTCACTCACAGCCAGGGTTAAAAAGCACGGAGATGAATTTTCTCATGTTTGGGCATGGTTGTTTATTAAATCTTATCTAAAGTACAGAAAGTTCAGCAGCACTTCTAGCCACCTGCTAGAAGCCAGCAAAATGGAGGTGAATCCAGCTGCTACAAGGTCTCTTCAAGCTAAACAGTCCAATAGAGAATTAACACCTATATTATTTATATTTTTGACCCAATAACCAAACTCCCATGATCTCCAGTGCAGCACCAACTGTCCAACCAGAAACTACTACCTGAAACCATAAAGAAGAAGAAGAAGAAGAAGAAGAAGAAGAAGAAGAAGAAGAAGAAGAAGAAGAAGAAGAAGAAGAAGAAGATCAAAAAGGAGATATCACCCAAATCTTGTCCCATATCTATTACTGTATTACAAAGACCTCAAATTTAAAACCCTTTACCATGTGAAATCATACACTTCTATTTAACTACACACCCATGACTCTAACTCAAATCACTCAAATTTGGAAGCCTTCTCCAAAGCCTCAGGTCAAAAGCAGTGCTCTCCTGGGGGTCAGTGCCAGAAACCACAGAAAGCTCAAAAACCCCAGGTTTCTGGGATCCAACAGCTATGCTTCAAAGCAATCCCTGTACTGTACACCACCAGTACATATCCACACTGATCACTTCACTGTCCAGGACTTGCTGGGTTCCTCTCCTTGTGCTGGGCAGCCTAACAGAAATACATCATACTTGTGAGATATTTTTCTCTTGTCTCAGACGATTATTTCCCTCTGTGGGACAAGGGAAGGTTACAGACCCAAAGCTTTTCTGAGGCTCACCCAAACAAGATCTCTGGCTCTGAACGGTGATGCACATGCAGGTAATGGCTGGTGGGAGAACACAATCTTGGGCAAACATGATTCTGTGGAGCCTGCAGAGGTCCCAAGGCAGCTCATGGGCTGCAGCCAGAACAAGGTGTGAGGGCAGCAGCTCACCTCCCTGAGACCCACTTCTCAGTCTGAGCTGACATGGTGACATGATTGATTGCAGCTCAGGAGAGGGGATTGCTAAGTGCCTAAGAATGATTGTTGAGTGACACTTATCCCATAATATATTTGAAGATAATGTACCTCCCAGAGCAAGATGAGGGGAAAAGACAGTAACAGGACCAAGCTGGGGCTAAAAGCACTTCTGACAATGGTTCAGTGAAAGTGTTCTGTTTGGGGTTTTTTTGTTTTTTTTTGTTTTAATGTAATAAATCTTACACAAAGGAGCAGTTAAATTTTTTTTTTGCTGGTTGAGGGTCTGATGCAGTCATTAAAGAGACTGGATGGAACTTGGAAAGCAGCACAGCCAGAGGCCCCCACTGCTCTCCTCCATTTGGTGGCAAAAACTCCACCCTTCAGATGTGTGATCAGACCTACTCACTCTGGAGTTTGTGGGTGGGGGTTTAAGAGGGTTCTAGTATATGGGAGCCCAGGTAAACAATCCTTTTATAAATATCACTTGTAAGGAGAGGAAATTACTTTCATTGCTCATAGAATTTTCAAACAGCAAAAAATACAAATGTTGTCTAGCAGACAAAGCAAGTCATGTGAATTCAACTAGCAATACAGCCTGTGGAGGCCTTTGGGAGATATTAAATTTGGGGAATTTTGTTCTGTTTTAGCTTCTCTTTCAGCAGCTACAGATAAAACTAGCTCCCTAGAACATCCCAGAGAAGAAAAATTTGCAAGAAAAATTCTGAAGCTTATTAGCTCTACTTCTTTAAGTGCTTGAAGAGTATGTTTTGTGGACAAACTCAAATCTCAAATATGTGACAAAAGAGTGCAATAGCCATGGCAGCAAAAAGCATTAGAGGATATTTGGCTGCATTGTATCACTTGCTTCAGCAAATCCCTCTGCTGCCTCTGTTACTACAATGACCTCAGTCTTTGCCTAGGCAGGTGATAATAGATGGAAATTATGGATTTCCAAGGCTGTTTTGATCTCTCATAGCAGGTAAAGCACAGAGAGGTTCTGACTTCTGCTGTCACATCTCGGCACTACTACCATGTAAATGCTCATTATATGTCAATAAAATTTTATAGAGGGGCTGTTGTAGAAAATCTTAAGTCACAGAAGTTGAAGGACTAAACATCCTTGACTTCAATGGACTCAGGATTTTAAATTCAAAATCTAATTTTTAATTGGTAAAATATTTGAAAACAAACTGACTTTATTTCTAACATGGTTTAAATTTTAAGCTGTGCCCCAAAACAGATATATATAGTGTATGCAAGTCTGACCATCTCTTGTTGCTGACATTTCTGTCACAAACCACTTTATTATGCTTTTCATGCCTTTGTGAAGACAGAGACTAACATAGTATTCTCTTACTGTGTTCACTGTCTCGAACTTCAGTTGCTGATATTCTTTGGAGCAGCAATGGTATATGGCTAATGTAAGGCGATTTGTTAATAGTAAAGGAAAACAAAAATTTGAGGAGAAAATAAAGTGTTCAGACCAAACTATTCCTTTTTACTTGGGGCACCTTTTTTAATTACATTTCTCATGCATCTAGAACAACTTCATTATTATGCTGGAAACTGAATTGATTATGTACTTATTCCCATATTTCAAATGTTAATTTTTCTTAATTATGTGTGAAATGAGTTTATCTATGGAGTAATCAATCAGTTCTGTCCGTTTGTACAGTTCACATCTGTGATGGTAGCCACTTTTATAAATAAGACACAGTAAATTCCATAATCTGTGAAATAATTTTAGCCCAAATGAGCATTTTGTGCCCTTCTTTCATGGAGATTGTTTGAAACAAGGCACACATGTTTCAATAGTAACTGTACCCTTACTGAGAGAGACAAGTTTTGCATACCCTCTTAAATCAATCATTCCTGCATATTTGAATTGGGCTGGGTACAGCAAGCTGAGCAGCTAATTTAAGTCTAGCTTTTTCTTTTCTCAGGATCAGGAACTTACATTTCCCCTTTACCTGACTGCATTTTTTTTTTTTTTTTTTTAGCTTTAGCCACAAGTTCCTGTAACATTCCTTACAGAAACACAGCTGCTATCTATTGAAATATAAGTCATTGTTCATGGATAGTATTAATAATCCACCCTACTGGTGAGATACATAATTGTATTTGCCATATGTGAAAGCAATTACAATACTTTTTATAGAAGAAATGCCTCCAAGTGTGTGCTTGGCGAGCTGAGCCTAGCCTGAGTTGTGTATTTGGGGGCAAAACAATATTTTCTTCAAAGTAGCTGTTGATTCCTACTAATGGGCTAATATTGAGAACTTTAAGTATGCATATAAATAAAAAAGATTTTTGCCATGCTGATTTTCTTGCTACAACCATTTTTTTCCATACCAAGTTTTTGGCTTTCAGCTGACATATCTTTCCTGATTCCAGGAAAGATATATCAATCTATTTCAGCTACAATACTGAAGTCTAATATTCAGATTTTATTTTCCCTTTAAAAAATTAAATTTTATTTTTTCTGTTCTTGAGTCAAGTCTTATTTCATGCCAAAAAAGATGAGCTTCCTATTGATATGTTTTTAATAAAGGCTGCTTGTCAAGCTCTGATCTCATTTTCTCATGGCATTTCTTAGCCTGAAGATTTATTCATAGGCGTTCCAATAAGAAGCTACACAATTTAAAAATGTCAGGAGAAAACCTTCAAGAAGATGTCTTCCTGTATTAATTTAAATTCTTTTCTCAAGTCCTGTCTCAGATTGACAGGAATTGTAGCACTTGGGATATTTAGTGTAAGGGTGAGAGTTTTGGTCCTCTACCCTTCCCTGCTTTTTTGGAAACAAATATTCCATAACAACACTTCTAGGGATCTTTTGCTCAATGCTGTGTAAATCACTTCAATCTTTTTAATAGGATTTTGACCACATAACTTAATACCAGAGGACAGCTCTCTTATGTTAAATATGAGTAAGTCAAGGCTTTACATTTTAATGCATCCTTTATGCTTATTCTGCTCTTCTGCTGTAATGATTCAGGGCATTAATATATCATGTTGCCACCTAACCAAGAATACAAGAACAGCTTTGTAGGGTTGATGTTTTGTATTATTCCATGAATCAATTTAAAAGAGGTTGCCAAAGCGTCTGCCAATCTCCCATAGGGTGACTTGGAGTTAGATTCTCCTGGGCTTTAAGCTGCAGAGTGTTGAGGAGCTTAAACATTCAATAGGAACCCAGTGTCTGCCAGAAGTTAGCAAAATGAGGCTTTTAGTTTATTCCTGTGACAGAGGAACATATTAGATGTAGTCCTGGAGGGCTTCAGGTTTCTGTCTGGTATCTCTGTAGTTTTATATTCAGATCAAACAGTAATGATGTAAATTCCTTCCCTACTGCCTACAAACTATTGCAAGAAGGAAATATTACTTACAACATTAAGTTGTAATGCACATATTAGATATACTCTTGCATTTCAAAAAGGATTAAAGGTGTATCAAATTTATTGAGTATATTTTTAAGACCTACCTCTAATAAAACAGGGCATTTCCT
The DNA here is from genome assembly GCF_052056855.1 of Sturnus vulgaris. Lineage (NCBI taxonomy): Eukaryota > Metazoa > Chordata > Aves > Passeriformes > Sturnidae > Sturnus > Sturnus vulgaris. Next base: position 124,473,692 of record NC_142243.1, on the reverse strand, counting down.
AGCAATATTTAAGACAAGCATACAGTTCTGTAGACAAGCTTTGCGTCAGCAGACTTATGTCCTGCTAAAGAAATCTGCATTTTCTGAGAGGCAAGAAATTCTCTGTTGTTCTTTTCAAAGAACTGTATTTTTTAAAGTAAATAAATTGCATGCCACTAGATATGCCCAACAAAGTTACTTAAGGAGAAAGAGAATGAGGAGAATGAAAGACAAAACCACGGGACCACCAGATGGGTAAGACTGGAAAGGACCACTGGAAGTCATCTAGTCCAACCCCCCTGCTCAAGCAGTGTTCCCTAGAGCAGGTTACTCAGGATTGTGTCCAGACAGATTTTGAATGCCTCCAGAGAAGGATGCTCCTCAACCTCTCTGGGCCACCTGTTCCAGTACTCAGTCACCCTTACAGTAAATTTCTTCCTCATGTTCAGGTAAAACTTCCTTTGTTTCAGAACATGAGTTTTTCATATTATAAAAGATATTTTGTTAACTAAAATAACATTGAATCATCATTTCATCACAAACATGCTTGTCTTTGTATATTTTTCATGACAAATTATTAGGTGTGCACCTGCAAAGGCAGGCACTTTTCAACAGTGTCTTCCCAAGTTAGTGATGCAGCTTTCTCCATTTTTTTAGCAAAGGCTAAAGTCTGTCAGAGATCTCCAAGGCATCAATGTGTTACAGATCTCACTGTTCTGAGTATGGCACTTAATTTCCCTTTGGATAAACAAAGTAAAAAATGGATAAATACTGCAGAATAAAATGCCTTCAAGCTATCAGAGTTGTGCCTGCAGGCTTGAATCCACACCAAGAAAAGAAAAGAGAGCTAAAAATTGTGGCAAAAGAATTTTATTTGTTGATGAGTTGGCAATGAGAGATTAATACCACTGACAGTGTAGCATTTTAGAAGGGCTTTATGAGAAGAAACACTGCCACTTTAAGAGCTTGGTTTAAAACACTCAGAGGTATTAAAATGAATTATTTAATGAGTGTTTGTATCACAACTAGAGGTATTTTTTTACCTATAATTCACAGTGAGCATAGTGCTGCCTTAACCTGAGTATAACAATACACTGAACTATTGCTGGACAGCAGCTTGCTGCTGTGTTGCAGTTCCAAACAAAGTCAGGCATGAAAATGAACTTGTGACACTGCTGCCATTTTAGTGCACAGTTGCTGCTGTATCTGCAGAGCAGGTTCCTCAGGGAAGCAAACAGCCTCATTTTATCCTTAAATTTAGGGTCCTGGATTCTTTGTGGATAAATATTCCAAATTAAATCTGAGGAAGCCACATGACTGTTTGCATAACAGTACATAATTTTTAAGCAGGCAGTACTTTCAAGGCTAGTCAGCCAATTACTGTATAAAAAGGAGGCTTAAAAAGAAAAAAGAAAACATAATGTTCAGAAATCTATTTTTCTCATCCATTAGAGTCTGGTTCAATGTTTTAAGATGTTGATACAGTGAGAGTGGAAAAAGTATGAGGAGCCCGGACCTACAGAACAGTTCATTCAATATATCTGGAGTCTCTAGCAACTGCTTTCAAAAAGACAGAGAATAATTTAAAAACCCTAGGCAAATTATATATTTATTGTATATTTGGAAAATGCAAATGGAGAGGGAATGGTGACTCTTGCAGCAGCCTGGCTGGGGCACCCTCATTCTGCTCTTTAGGCAGTGAGATCCTCGGCAGTACTCTTGTTTGCATCCTCACAGGCTGAGGCAAAACCTGCTCTGGTAGAGCTTCTGTTTTCAGAAATAAAACAAAACTTTACCACTAACTCCAGTGAGAGCCTGAATACTATTTAAAATCCTTCTTTTTTGTCGACTCATTTGTTCCACCTAAGACTGTAAAAGAGCTCAGCGGTATGGAGTTCCTTGCACTAAGCAGTCTTTTCCTCCATGCCTATTACAAGAATAAAGATGTTTTCTTTGGCCAAGAAATTATTGTTTTTACTTGTGTGCTTTGATATACTTTCAAGGTCAGTTGGAGCTGGCTTGTCTGAATTCACAAGAAATTTTTGATTAATTAGCAGAACTCCATTTAAAGATGTTGCTAATAGTTGGTAAAGACGAATTAAGTCCTTTTAAAGGAAAAATCGCTGCTCGGCTAAAAACAGAGAAACTTTTACCTTACTTCACTGAAAATGAACTATATGCTTTAAAAAAGCAAAGGGAAGAAGAGTGCTTATTTATATTAACTTACAAATCTAAAAGATCAAAGAATTTACAAATAATTTTTAAAAAAATCTCTTCAACAATCTGCTTTTAACTCATATTTCTGTTATTTTAGTGTTTTAGGCTCTGTAAATATTACAATAACCATAAATATAGTGAAAACTAAATTTTTAGCTGATTCTAATAAAAAGCAGGTAGGCTTATAAACTTCCTGTATCATGGAGGAATTTTGGTTTGATTGTTCAGGTCTATTAATTTTCTACACCAGTGTAAATCCTTAAGCTGATGCAGCTATAACTTGTCAAGATCAATTTCTTTTGCTTAGTCAAATTTAAACAGATCTTAACATCTGTTTGTGAATGTCAAATATTTAAACCATTTAGAAGGAAAAAAACCCATAGAAATTAACTGAGTTAAGACCTTTGGTCCTGACTTTCTTCAGATCCTTCAAAATACTGTATTTTTAAGAGATTTATATTCTGAGACTCTATAAAACACAACAGCGATTTTGTAAACTTGATGGATTTGGTATGTAAAGACAAATAAAAATCGCATTGGAAATGTTGACTTTTACCATCTTAGGGAAGCCTGCCTTCCCATTTCTTCCTCTGAAATACATGAATTGCAGGAACTCCATGTTAAATATGAATATACATGATAATTGACAGAGATAAATTGGAATTTATGCAAAATCCACAGGATGCTTCTCAGCATTGCAATGTGGAGATAGCTTGAAAACAAATTATCTGTGAATCACTGGCTCTAGAGAGATGGTGTAGTCAACCACATTCCTGGATATATTTCCATCCACACAGGATGCTTCTGGCACTGCCATGCCAGCCAGGGAGATGATGATTGGAAGGAATAAGCCCCCAGAAGCATCTGGCCTTGCAGCAACAGGAAACTGATCTTGTGGGATCCTACCTGACAGCTACAGCAGCCATGCGAGTCTCAGACTCTCACTTCCTGCCCCTTGCAGAGCCTGAGCAGTCTTCCCAGATTTACTTTTTGCCACAATTACCATGCTCTTACTGGCCCAAACCCAGCTGGGCCAACTAAGGCATGTCAAGCAGCAATTTACTTCAAGTGGGAGCCTAATTACCCCCATGAACACTGGTTTTAGGAACCTTTGTATACACCCTTTAAAAATTATGACCCTATAGCACCAATCAACCAATACTCTCCATCCTACAGTGTATTTCTAGACTTTCTTTTGGGAATCAGGAGAAAAATAGATGTCCAAGACAAGCACTTTATGAAAAAACAGCAATTTTATCAACATCTCAAAACATTCCTTACATGTAGATAGATGCAAAGATCTAAAGGTACTTTCCAATATAAATGATTCTATAATTCTATGAATGAAAATAAGATTTCTGAAAGCCAGTTTAGTCTACCCACACAAAACTTATGTCCAGTATTTCATTTAAATCAGATTTTACCTCCTTGCACATGTGCTTTTAAGGACAGAAATCTTCATTATCCTAAAGTCTTTGCCCCACTTCACAAAAATTGCTGCAGAAATTTGCTCCAGAAGAAAGCCATTCCCCCACCCTGTTGCTTTAGTGCCTTACAGGGTTTGATTCAGTTTAAAGTGACAAGATGAGCTTAGTACAGATGAACAGAATTATTTATGCATCGATTCATATGCTCTAGCACATATTTTTTGTTTGTATCTATAGCATGTAAGGCATTCCTCTTTTATATAAAGTCCCAAAAGCACTCTTAAAGTCGGCTGCCCCACAGTTTCTACTATCAAAGATCAGAGAGAGTACACAACATATTGGGAGCACTAAGGAGATAAGATACTGCTCTTTTACTTTCTTTCATATTATTCATTCCCTCCTATGGGTGTCATGATCTCCTGGACAAATACTCTGAAAGTCTTCTTCCTGAAAGCACCTTATTAATCTTGCCAGAGCTGCACTTCCCTCACATCTGCCAAGCCCAGCTTAATTTCTGGTTAGTATTCCCTTCTTACAGCATTCTTTCACTGCTCCAAGCCACGCCTTACATGTAGGGAGTGTGTGGAGAGTGAATAAAACCAGTACTGGTTTTGCACAGCTTCCCCAGAACTGCTGGCAAGAACACGGCAGCACTGTTTCCTCTGCCCTGGGTTGATGTTTTATGACAACTGTGAACTATTGCTTCAGTAACTATGGTGTAAGCAGGGGCTGCTCGACACATTTCAGGATTACTTCACTTTTCAAATTATCTTCTTCTGTTATCTTGGGACAGCTTTGCCTTTCACTTGGACTGCTGTAAATTTAGAGTTATTTCTATTTTCTAGCAGTGTAACTGAGTAGAGATTGACATTTCTCATTCCTGGCTTGACTAATCCACCATCCTAATTTAGTTTTGCACCTTCTGATGTTGAGGAATCTTTTGGGCCCAGGTTGGGTCATCCACAGCCATCACTGTGGGTTGCATGAGCATGCTTGTAACTGGCTGCCACTGCAAATCTTATCTGTCTGTCCAGTGGGTCTTTGCATGAGGGATGGCAGACTCACTCCTCTGCTTGATGCCAGAGCAGGAACAGCTGGGATGGTCTCCAAGGGCAGACTCGAGGGATCCAGCCCAGCCTCCTGCTCCTGTGCAGCACTGAATGCACAGCAAAGGGGCCTTTCCTACCTCACCACTTATATTCCTTTTTCAGAACCAGTTACACCCAGTTTCAGCAGTACTTTCAGTGGAAGGCTCTTGTGTGTTCCATATCAAGGGACAATCAGGTTCACCTGCTTTGTGTTGTTCTGAATTTCTCTGTAAAGATCACAGGATTACACAGAATCACAGAATATCCTGGGCTGGACAGGATCCCCAAGGACCACTGAGTGCCCACCCTCTTGAGTGAATGTCCTGTACAGGGACCAGTGACCTTGGTGTCCTTAGCACCGTGCTCTGACCAACTGAAAAGTGGAACAGCAGCGACTCAGCCTCTTTCCACAGATTCCAGGGGCCTCTAATTTCCCTGTGTTTGACTTTTTGCTGTCTGCAGGTACCAGATCCATCTTGGGGATCACTTTACTCAGCCAATTAGTCCCACTGATTGAAAGGGACTAGTGCTAACTCTGCTTAGCACAGAATTAAGTCCCTGGCCATGCACAGCCATGTAATTTAGGTCCTTCTCAGTACTTTCCTTACATATTAAACTTTAATAACCTTGCTGTGGCAGGAGTTCAAGTCTGCTAGCTTTTAGTATCTTTCTGAATATTAATGTCCATTTTCAGTCCTGCTGCACAGGAAAATGTCTGGTGAAAAATGCTAATGATTTGCATTTGTAATTTCTAATGCACCAAATACCATCAGCTTTTCTCAGCAGCTTTTTGGTTTGCTCATTCATCCACATTTCATTAAGAAAATCTTCAAAATAAATTTTGTTGTGTTTTATTATGACAGTCACCTGAGGTGAAATTTTGAAAATTTACAAACATCAATTCTAAAGTGTACCCAGGGGTCCCATTTCCCTGCATATGAATGCTACAAATACTTTGCAAAAACACAGAAATATTTAGAGTTGCACATGTGTCATTTATTGTGAGGCAGCAAGTAGGCAATTTAGCAGAGAGTCACACACAAACATGGAATCTATCCCTGCTGCGATTTTGCCCCTGAATAAAACACATGCTGAGTTCCATAAATCACTTGCAGGATCTTTGCTTAACAAGTGGTGGAAGTTTTGACTGAGGCCTGATAGGCAACGTGAAGACAAATTGAGCAACACCATGGTGAAATTAACAATTAATTCTAGAGCAATCCTTTTAGAAGTGCTTCTTGTGTGCTTAGTCCTTGTCGGATTAACAGGTAAAGAAACCCATTAAATATGTTTGCTTTTGTGAAAGAATAGGAAGTATGTGATTCAGTTGAAATCCACAAAAGTTAAGGAAAACAAAAATGAAGTCAAATGAGGAGCTCTGTCCGTAAAGTTGGAATCCAGATCTAAATCTGAACTGCCCTAAACTGAAAGAATTTTGGTGCTCAGGTGATTTTCATTTGATACTTAATCCTGAAGGGAGATTTTCTGCTCAATTTCCATACACAGCTGGAGATTTAAATCTACACTCAGACATGCAACTCATGGCCATTTTTACTCTTCAACCTAATACTCTGATCACTTTTCATTTATAGATTACTGACAGTATCTCTTACATTGCCTCTACCAGATTCTGTGCTGGGATTGGATCATAGCAATATATCTGCATATATTATTTATACATTCTTCTATAGGCACCCAAAATTCAACATAAAACTAGACATACCGTAAGCATTCTTTCTTTGCTTCTTAGGGATCCATGATTATATTTTGGATTTCATATTTCAACAGTTATGATAGCTTGTGTATGCCTGCAATATCTCTTACCAGGTAGATCCAACACAGAAGACATAGAAGTATAGATGCTGCCAAGCATGGTTACCAAGCCAAAAGTCTGAACTTTCTACTGAAAGTAGTAGACCTAAATTTGATCTTAGATCATCCTAGACAATTAGATCGTCCTAATTGTCTAGGATGATGAAAGTATGTCTCTTTCTTTCTAAAAACTGATTGATGTTCTCAAATTCAACACTATTTTATGTTTTCCAGGTAAAAATTTAACAATTTTTTAAATAAAATATTTCATCAGAGGTCACTGGACTTTTATTGATGTATCTAGAAATAATATTAGAGAAAAAAAGACAACAGTGAAACGAAGTTAGCTTATTCTTAATGGGTTGCAAAGCGAAAGATGACTGTATTTAAACAATGATCCTGATTCTTAATTGTTAAATAAGGAAGCTCTGTTGTGAATTTTTTCATGCAATCCTCAATGACTACCAGAATATAGATGTAAATTATTGCCCACATTGTACTTCAGAAAATAATAGGTAGAAGAGAATCTTGCCCTAATAACACATTCCCCAGTAAATTCAGTTCAAAGTATCCCATTATTCCATGCAATCTATATGTAGATATTTTAGACATTAAAATGGAAAGCAGCAGAGCCAATGAGAAGGTAAGATATGGGATCAGCCTGTGTTAGTGTTTGACAGGGTTTTCTCTCCTTATCTAACCTCCTGCCCATTTTAGATCTTCAAGTAGATGCTATGGCTCATACACTGGTAGACTGCCCAACTATTTGTCTGTCTATTTGTGCAGGTCCCAATGATAAATTACCCATGGGCTTTCCTTCTCTAAGTTCTAATCAGTTTGGAGCACCTTCATGCACTGGTGAGAAGTGAAACATGAAGGAGCATCTGGAACTAACCTTGTAACTGTGATGTAGCACAGTTTTAACAGCAGTCTCACTTTATGATAAAATACATTAGTGGAAACTAAGAAATACTGCCTACTGGAGCTCACAGTCTCTAAATTGTCTGACAGTCCCTTCTGAAATAACCATTCCCTGCTTTTAGTGGTCCCCCAGATTATTTCTACTGTGAGTGAAGGCAGAACCAGGAAGCCTCAATAAACTTCATTTCTTATTTGTCATTCTGAAATCAAAAGTCAAAGGGTAATGGACTAAAAAACTAGAATTTTGTTTTTAATGATCTCGTGCTATTTGAAATTACATATATAAATGTATAAATCAAGCAAAGTTCTCAGATTCAGGGCATCAGATTCCCTGATGGTTATAAAAATAGTCCTCTATTACCTGGCATGTTTAGTTAATTACTTTAAAACCCATAAGTTTATTTATAGTTTCAGTCAAATAACACTGCTCCAGATTCGTGTTCATGAGCTAAAAGATGGGAATTGGTAAACTTTCATTTCCAAATCATGTAAATGGTGTTTTGTTTGTTTGTGTGTTTGAACATAAACAGCCTACCACTGAAAAAAAAAAAAGTAAAATAATTAATAACTTTTATAACATGCCCTTTAAAAATCCACAAACCTGTTGATGTGACCAGTTTCACCAAAACAAAACAAAGCATATGCCCTCTCAAAATGTATCTGAGTCACCCAAATATTGCTGACTTGCTCCTTGTTAATGATTCCATTTGCTAGCGTGGAGTTGGAAGGTGCTCTAATTTAACAGGGCAGAGCCAAAGGTTACATTAGCCTGGTGTGGGCAGACATGGAGCAATCAGATAGAGTTGCTGGGAGCAGACAGAACTGAAAGGAGCACCTGGTCTGGACTCCCAGCAGTGCATTAGTTAGAAACAGGAGAGAGAAATAATTGCAGCACTAATGAGCCCCAGGTGAAAAGACTATTCAGCTAGACGTGGGCCTTTCTTTTTTGTTGGGTTTTTTCTGTGGGTTTTTTGGGTTTTTTTTTGAAAATGAGAATGTTTTGATTGATGAGCCAAATTGTTTGGAATTCCTAGTTGTTCATTGCAGTAAAACACAGCTTTTGTGTTCATTGCCTTAAAACTTAGGTTGCTCACTATTAAAAACCCATATAAGGATTGAAAATGAAAAAAATTCCAGACACATACTGGACGTCACTTGGTGAGATAAAGCTCTATATCATATCCTGCGTTTGCTGAGTGTTTATGAGTCAGAGTAGTGCAATGAGATTCCTTGAGAGTTAAAAATGGCTAATTAAGCACTTAAAATAGAAATTTTCATATAATTGCTTCTTCTGAGAGTTTGGATTCCTCTGTTTCTTTCAACCAAATTATTTTTTAGTGTGTCATTAAAATCACTTTTGATAGCCACAAATACACGTATTAAATTACTTATGTGTCAGCGTAGACAGCTTTACTCTGTCAAATTATCAGTCTACTCCACATGTTTATGTGTGGTGTGATTTTCTGGCTAAAACCAATGGTTGCTACTCTTTGACAACATTTTATTCTTTTTTGGTTAATTTTATGTACAATTATTTTAAATTTGCTGGCAATAAAGAAAGCTGGAAAATACATATTCCAGCAGAGGTGACTGTAAGAATGGATTTTCACTCATGAAATAAGAAAAATGTCATAGTTTTGGATCCTTATTTTTAAGTATCATGTAGCTTTTGGCTGCTAAGAGGTTCCATATTTGCTTAATTATGGGACAGATTTCGATTTTAATCACTGTGGTGGAGAATTGTGTAAATCTATATTAATGCCTCAGCAGAGTCACAGCAGGTCACCTCCACAGAACTGAAGCTATCCAGGTACATTTCTAGAAATGAGATCAGAATGTGGCCATGGGTTTGTTTTACAGTTTCCCCAGAGTGAAATGATCAAGCCAGGGCTAAAAATGGGCACTTGCTTCTTGCTTTTGCAAGGGCCTAGCTCTGAATAATTTAAATATTTTCCTGATACCGAAATACAGAATATTTCCCACTGTCTACTCTTGCTGACTTAAGGCAAACCATTTGCACTATGTTAAACTATGTTGAGAAAAATCTCCTTGACACAGAGTGAAAGAATTAAACATGAAAAAAAGATTTCTCACGAACTTTGGTTCTGACTCAAATTGCATTTATTTATTCTAATTCATATAATAATTTTGCTGCCTGTACTTTAGCACGGAGAGAGAGCTTATTTTGATGGTGCAATGAACTAGAACTTACTCAGTTTGGGGCTCTTGTTGTCATTGCACAGCTGCTTAGGGCCATTGGGGTAGGGAGATTTATAAAGGCTGCCTCAAAGCTGGTAGGTGTCACAGTTCTATGATTCTGTTTCTGTGATTCACTTTTTTGGCCAATGTTTTTTCAAAGCAGTTTTGAGTGGCAATGGAATAATCATGGCAGAATTCAGGCCTAGACAGTGACACTTCAGTGTCTGCTAGCACAAGGTGTCTCATTGATAAAATAAATCTGTGGACCCCATCACTGCTGTTGAAAATGAGGAAATGGAAACCAAAAGCCTTAAAATCAGAAATGAAACCTACATGGGACTGGGCAGATGAGAATTAAATATTAGAGAATGTCCATGATGAGACCTTTCCAGTGTGAGATTTAGGTCTTTTGCTAACACCAGATCAAATCAAGGGGAATAAGGTCAGGGAAATTCACTTTGCATTTAGTGAGGATAATCCATCATGATTCTTATAACAGAGTGCATTCATGATGAGCAGTTTGAAAACAGAGTATACCATTTTTAGATGGAAATATTAGAAAATGCACATGCTGATAAGGCTCTTCAATTTAAATAGTCAGGGAGCTTAAATGGGCAAAATCAGAGATATGAATCATTTCTATAATACAAAATAACTTTCTGGTCTTCCTCACAGGAGAATAGTGACCCTACCAAGCATTACTAACTTATCTGGACTTGCTTTGCTTCAACCAAAAACTCAGCTGCCAGACAGCTGCGAAAGATCAAGCTCTTTTTTTTTCCTTGACATTGAATTTGAAGGGTGAATCCAAAGGCCTAACAGATCCATTCCATTGCCAAGGTTTTGGGGTGGTTTTTTTTGCCAGTCGATATAAGTACACATTGGATCTTCAGAAATTTCTCATTACCATGATGTCAGTCAGCCAAAATATAATCTGCTCAGCAGCAGAACTGTCACACACTTGCTCCATTTCTGCACCAGATGGATGGGTTCACAATAAATTCATCTTGGTCCCTGGACTGGAAAGCTCACATAAAAAAATGACTTCTTAGAGGTTTTTTGTTTTTACGAGGTAGTTCATCCCAGTGAGTTCCTAGTTGTCTTCCACCCAGAACAGAATTGCTTGTATTCACATAGTGCTCTTCCCCTCCCTACCCATGCAGAGCAGCAGCTTGCTTTCCACTGCAAGCACTAAGCTATAAGCCTGCATTTTGTAGCCTCTCTACATCCATCTGGACATTTCAGGAAAAATTTTCTTTTCCCAAGAATGCTTGTCTTTACTTACATCCAGGCTCATTCCCAACTTCTATTGTTTAAATCTTCAGCTTTGACTACATTGTAGCTGATGATTTTGTCATTCTCGTAACAACTTTGGATGAAAATCCACAAAATGAGTCATCTGAACCAGATTTACCCTTGCTAATTTACTGGCTGCTGTACAGAGCTGGTTGATGAAATCTGACTGATTCAGATGTTAACTAGAGGCGAAGTACAAAGTAAAGGATTTCTGGAAACAGGGATTTTGTTTTTACATTGAAGAATCTTCACACAGATAACCAAAATCTAAGTTAAATTAAATCAGTTCTTATACTACCAATTAAAAATTCATACTGATAAGTGTATCCTGTTAAAAGAATAATGCTCATGTTCAGTTCACAATGATACTCCAGGGAACCAGCAGCAAACTGCATGCCCTGTATCAAGGAATGTATTGAGCAATGAGATAGGAGATAATATAAGACTAATATAATTTAATATAAAAAATTATCCTATTAGAAGCATGATGAGATCTCAGCACCCCTGGAAATGAGGATATATATTTACATAGAGTAGTGATATGGTCCTGGCTGCTATGTTATACTTAATTAGATTACTTATTGCAAGAAGAATATTGAAAATGTTTCACTGAAGGATGACAAAGTGGCTAGCAGCTGGATAAGTAAGTTCAGGCACTGATTTACATCAGAGGTGGATTTGGAGTTTTTTAACCTTTAGCTGCATGCATGAAAGTATGTTGAGCAAAATTTCCAGGTTCAGAAATTTGAAGTAAAATTCAGAATAACTTTTAAAATAAAAACTGCTTTTGCTTTGTTTTCATTTGTCTCTTTATGTAATTTGTGCTTCTGTAGATAGAATATTTGACTTGAAATTCATGGAAGAGCTCTAAGATATAAAATTGATGTGAATGGTTATGCAAGTATTGCTGTATCTAGAGTAAATGTTTTTTTGTTGTTTTTTTTCAGAGTGAAAGAAAGTCAATTTCAGTTTCAGCAATGATGACACTTATTTTAACTTTAAATAAATCAGTGGGCAATTTGTCACTGGGCTAATGATCACTGTGAATGTGTATCACTAACACCACCCACTTCCCCATCAAACTCATGTGTTGCACTGTGGAGTGCAATCTCACACAGCTAAAGGATACTATTTTCTCTAAAAATCCTGAAGGAAAAGTAGGCCTAGACAAAACATCTGTGCTTATTATAACTGTGGAATTTCTGTACTGGGGGAGGGGAAAGAGCTTTGACTGTTGCACACTAAGTCCACTTATGCCTGAAAGTATTTAATCCTTATAATGAAGATAATTAGGCCTCTAGCTGTTGTTTAATGAACATTGAACATTTCAAATACATATATTTTCTGCAAAACCTATTATTTAAAATCCAAAATGTAACTCATACTTAGAAAACAAACTTGCTCAAAAATAAAAGTCATAAAATCAGAAAGGACAAAGAAAAATATAATTTAAAAATATAATTTCTCAAATGCAAAAAACTCACCTTACTCATATTTATTTTAACTGAGCAGTTAAAAACACTGTGATACAACCTTATACATAAAGGAGAAACAAACAGTCATAGGGGCTTCACAGATGGGTATTTGACAGCCCTTGTCTCAAAGACATCTGCCATGGACACAAGTGTCATTATTTTTCCCCTTAACAAGAGTTCACCTAATCAGAAGCAAGCTGAACAATCTTTTTTTTCAAGTTGCTGTAAATAGAGGGGTCAGGGAGAAGGGCATGATTTTCCCTAAGCACTTCCCTCCCTCCTTAACCTTGCCCCAGACTGTTGGGAGGTTTACAGGAGTTCTGGTTCTCCTCACACTCGACACAAGGAGTTGGATGCTCCCACTGCACATCCTATTATTACTCAGACTCGATTTTGCTGCAGATGCACAGTTACAACCAGGGAGATAAGATGGGAAATAATTGAGAGTACGACAGCTGCAGCCTCTGCCAGGGTACTCAAATTTCTGGTAACTAAGTCCCAGGAAAGACATTTTTCAGTCACTCGAAGATAACTTCTACAAAAGTGATCTTTCCAGTTTGTCTGTTTGGAAGCCAAATTTTAACCTTCTGCTTATAAAAGTTCTTTAAAATTAGTGTCTAGGTCTGCTGAAGGACACAGGAAGGGTGGACCAGTTTGTGAGAGTACAGCATGATGGCTCTGCGAGTTAACTAATTGAAGGGCACACTTTCCAGGGGATGGATTTGGCTGGAGTCCCAGCCCAAACAAAGAAACAATCAGAGCATGGGGAAGGGGAATGCTTTCCTCCAAAGCTGATAAGTGTAATTGTTATACCTAAGGATGAGTTCACTTTTATGCCATGGATTTGATTATATTGACTCTTGTTAATCTAGCTGCAACTGATCTTGTTTGAGGGACTTCTGACTGAAGCAGCAATCATTTGCCTTTGCTGGGAGAAAGTGAGAGGAACTGGCAAAGGAGGGAGGTCTTGCATTTTCAAGCTTTGATTTAGCAGTGCAGGATGAACTCTGCACCTTCAAGTTTGGCCTTTACGAACAGAGCCAGAATAAACTTCTCCTACACTACTTTTAGTCCCATTCCTTTAGCTCTAGTAAGGGAATTAATAGTTCTAAACTCCAAAGTGAATGTTTGGCTCCTGTAAACACTCTTTTTAAAGGACATGATGTTCATCATTCTGTGTTGTACTCCAGTGATTTCACAGTAAATATCCTTGTAGGTGAGTCTGAGAAACATTTCCTCATTGTATAAGTAAGGAACTTGCACCCTTTAACAATACATGTTTTGCTTCCACACGTTTATTCTGTGACAAGAAAAAATATAGAGATGTATTAGGAGAAAGTATTCTGCTAGTCAGCTCAAAATGTAAAAATCTGTATTTGAAAGGGTTTTAGTATGGATTCTCTGCTCTAAAAATTTGTTCTACTCAAATAATTCCCATCCCAATACATCTAGTAAAGCATATCCTGGTGGGCTGAACTTTTTCAAATATAGATATAAAAATTAATTCAATGTGGAAATCCTAATGTCTGGCTATTTATTTTAACCGGATTGATACAAAAAATTATCAAACAGCACTGTGACAGAGAAGATAATCTTGCCATGAAAAAGCACCATGATGTATTTAGAAACTGCTTAGACTTAATTTCAACCAAAGAAGAACCAATCATATGAAAATACACTGACCCTGCTTATACCTTATATCACAAAAGGAAAAATATTAACCTAGTCGCACTCCTTTATGCTGTTGTTCATCATTCAAAATAGTAATCTAATTTTTGATTTATTGGTTAATATTATTATTAGCTTTAGGAAAAAAAATATGAGGTTGGTTTGGCTCAAAAAATTACCCTGAAATTTTATCTGGTTCTAATTTCAATTGTTAAATGTTGAAAAGTAAATATATTTTTATCACTATATTTGGCAGTGCAAAGAATTCCCAGTTAAAGCTGGAAGGAATCAGGGTAAAGAGATCAGTTAGGAATGCAGCAGTTTAATCTTAAGAGTATTTATATGGACTGGATGTTTAATATTACATTTTATAGTTAGTCAGTTGTGTGTGCAATGCACTGAAAACCTTTTATGATAGCCCATAATAGTCTATGCATAGGGTGACTCACCAAACAAATTCAAATGGTTTTGTTCTTTTTGGTTTTGGTTTTTTTATGAACATGCAAAGTGATGAATCCTTTTGATTAAAACAAATATAAACCCTTAACATCCAAGACCTGAGTCTTGCTAGAAAAATTTTTAAATAAATGCACACTGCTAAAAGTCAAATGTTGAATAAAACAAAATCTTCTCAGCCTAAAGTGAAATGCTGAGACAAAGCTCATAATTTCTTGGCCTTAGTTTGTCAATCCCATGCCAACTACCTATTCAACAGCTGTCCTAGCTGTCTAGGATATGTGTAGGATACTTGCATGGAACAGCTGGATAGATCAGAAATCTTAGCTATTTTGTTCCAGTTTTTCAATTTAAGGTTTATTGATCAACACACTAGGAACATGAAGCACACAAAGCAAAGTTTACCTTGCTGATCAGCCACAGACTGCAGAATCTTCTGGAGGACACTGAGGTAGTGCTAAAGATCAGCCTGCCTTGACACAAAATCAGTGCATTCTTGCAAAATGACTGAAGACATCTGAAACTTTGTGCAGCACTTGTTTGCCTTTCCCTGCTCTGAAATGACATCACTTCATTCTTTGCACCTAACAGATAGAGCATGGGATTTAAAAGATCAAGGGAAAAAATATCCTGCCACCTAGAATAACCAAAACCAAATCTAAGCTACATTATATACAAGAAGTTGAAAGGAACATAGGTGTGTGTGACCTCTGAGGCTCTCTTTTGGGAAGGCCTACTGTGTTCACTGAGATTTTGTCTGACTCTGTCCAGGGTCTGCTTAAATGAAACAAGTTATAGCAGTGAGGCTTTGCTAGTCCTGTTTGCTCAACAACTGTTAGCACAAAATTTCTGTACCTGGGTTTTTATTAAATTTAGCACTCACATAGTCTTCTTCTGCTAGTATCAGTCTTTCCATGCCATGAGATTACAATGCAATGCACCAGGGAAGAATAACTAAGAACAAAACTTATCAATTTACCTTAATAATAAATTTTGTTATTCATAAATGACCAGTGACCTTCTGAACCTTCCACTCACCAAAACCAAGAAACACAGGTGTGCATGCAACTCTCCTCTGGAAAAAAGAGCAGAAAAGAAGGAAACCACATGCAGAAGGAAAGAAAATAAAAACAAACCACATCACTTTGCTTACAGTTCTTCAAAGTGTTCAGACTGTAAGACTGATGTGTAGGTGTGTGACATGCTTCCTTCTGGGATATTGGTTCCCTGATTGTTCAGACTGGAGGTTTGCTGAAATGCCCCATGATGCTCACACAGCTTGCAGACCACCTCACCTTGAGCCTCATCCCCATGCATGGATCATCCCGTGGTTTGTATGAAACCAGAGTCCCCTGAGACTAAAAGTGCTCCCTGATTCTCCACTCTAGGGGCATGTATCTGAGCACCTACAGGCTCATAATTCTCCCAGTTATGTGTGGGCAAATTGGAGTGCAACAGTAGAGAACATCATCTTCAAGTTTGTAGTGTTATCTACAGTAAATCACAGTGAATTTGCAAATATTTGTATTTATGCATTTATTAAGTCTCATTAGAGTTTATGTGGCAGGGAAGGAAGTACAATTCCTCAAAAATTCCTAAACAGAAACCAAAAGAAGTATTTCCCAGTTTCCTGTCCAGGAACCATTAGTGCCCCACACAGTGTTAGATGCAATGTCAAGCTATAAAAGGCATAGATTTTTTGTGTTTATATATTTTAATATTTAAATTTATGTGCATTTGATGCTGCAGATTGAGGAACAAGATATGAATAAACTCTCTTCTGTCAGAAATAGAAGCCAATGTATGTGGTACCATAAAAAGAGAACAAAGCAGTATGATGGCTGGGAAACAGCCTTGGAAATCAAAGTTAGATTCAATAGTAACTGAATCATGGTCTTTTACTCATTCATCTCAAATGATATTCTCAGTCCTATGCAAGGCTGAGAAGACTTGATTTCTGTCCTAAGGACCTTAATGTGTAACCAAATTGACCAAGGGAAGAAAAAACACATATCTATCAGAAAAAACTAAACCTAGCAGCTTTTAAACCCCTTTGAGTTGTTTTTTAAATTTTCTCAGAACAATAGTCTTGTGTTTTGGGGCTATAAGCAACTTTCTGAAGAGGAAATTCAAGGGAGGAGAGGAGAGGAGAGGAGAGGAGAGGAGAGGAGAGGAGAGGAGAGGAGAGGAGAGGAGAGGAGAGGAGAGGAGAGGAGAGGAGAGGAGAGGAGAGGAGAGGAGAGGAGAGGAGAGGAGAGGAGAGGAGAGGAGAGGAGAGGAGAGGAGAGGAGAGGAGAGGAGAGGAGAGGAGAGGAGAGGAGAGGAGAGGAGAGGAGAGGAGAGGAGAGGAGAGGAGAGGAGAGGAGAGGAGAGGAGAGGAGAGAAAATCTTCTATTATGTTTGGGCAGTAGCCCAGGAATATGTGAATATGTGGAGGAGGACACTCATCCCAGAATACACTTCAGGCATAGCCCCTAAATCTCAGTAAATTGCATCTGGATTCTTATTTGGGTTCTCAGTTGTAAAATAGGCTTAATTTTAAAGCATGACAAAAGGTCATTCATCATCTGCCAAAAAGCACTTAGTTTTTGCATGGCAATATGAGAGTATGTGCAGAGTTATTGGGATGGATGATTTTATTGGTGTGCATTTTTTGCATTTTGTAAAGACATAAACCTTCAGCAGAATCTGGAGCAAGCAATTTTTCTAATCTAGTCAGGAGACTGGCTATGCCTCGTTTCCCAGGGGCATGAGGATTACACATCTGTAAAGGATACTACCATTCTCCAGACTCCTCAGTACAGTCCTTTAGTTTAACTTCCCTTCAGCACCTGCTGTAACAGCACTCAGAACTAGTCTTGAGGGAAAATATCTGTGTAAGATGATGACTTCCCATATAAGTAAGTGGGAGTAATTCTGATTCATATAGTGCTTTCTATTTATACTTATTTGGCAGAAGGAAGACCTTTGAATTGGTGACTTTAGTTCAACAAACTTCATCACAATGGAAGACTTTAATGTAACATTTTACATGCAAATCTTTTTCAGACCATCTCTTTGTGTGGTCCGTAGGGCCACAAATATAACAATAATCCCTTCCAGCTTCAAGACTGATGAATCTCATCTAGCACTCCTAAAACCCATCAGCTGGTTTGATATTAATTTATTAGTCTTTTAGTAATTACTTACCTCTCAGAAATGCAGAGGACTTCTTGTTCACTCTCTGAACAAATCCAGAGACCTTGGTATGTCAGAAATAAAACCTTAGGTGAAAGCATAAACCAAGAACTTTTAATTTGGGCTAGAATTTTAATTTATTATTGCCTCTTTCTGATAGTTTGGCATTCTCTTTGTTCAGACACTATGAAAAAAATAGTCAGAAATATTTCCAAACATTATTACCTACTAATATCTCAATTCAAAATTTTACCACAGTGCATTCTGGGAATTAGGCCAGCTATCAAAACCTTTACTTAATTCATGATTTTATTTCTCTGTCACTTAAGTGCCACTTAAGACTTTAAAATAGTTGTTGAGACTGGTAAGTTTATTGTACATGTGCATATCCATTACTCTTAGCTATCAATACCAGGAGTTTGACTCTCTCAGCTGTGGTGAACCTGACTGTTATGGGTGCCACAATGAGCCAGTTCAGCTTTTCATGGTTTATCTGCCTTCCTCTATGGCCAGTAGGTAAAAGGACAATATTATTCTGATCCCTAATGATTTGGCTACTTCAGGACTAATTTTTTGCAATCTCATCCTCTGCAAGTGATTTTATTTTGCTCATCTGAGTAATGTTGTCTGTAGACAAGGGAGTCCCACAGATTTGTTCGAATGAACTTTTCAAAACAGCCATTAGATAAGAGCTATGAGTAACCATTTTCACTTTCAAAAGGATGTGTGGTCCAGCCCAAGGGGTTTCACTTTGAATGCTGGGCTGTGGATGCCCTCTTTAGGAGTCCAACCTTACTACAGTTGTTTGTTGAGATGGACAGTAAGGGCAGGATTGTTCTTTCCCAATGGAGGTGTCTACAGATGCCTTTATCTAAGCTAGTGTTCTAGACTCCTATAGTATTCAACATCGAGAGACCAGTTAAAACAAGTTATTGTTGCTCCACAGTCAGCATTGGTGCAGCCTCAGTGTGAGGACTGCCTGCAGCTTTGGATTTGACAGCACGAAAATGATATAAAAGTATTTTAATGTTTCAAAGTAGAGCAAAAGGGTGAAAGAACTAGAGGGCTTGATTTCCGAGGAGCTTCTGAGGATATTGGGTTTGTTAAGCTTAGAGGAGACTTAGAGGTGACCTCATTGTTGTCTACTTCCTCATGTTGGGGAGCAGAGAGGTATCTGGTGTCTGGTGATGGGACTCCAGGGTATGTCTTAAAGCTGCTTCAGAGGAAGTTCAAACTGGATGTTTTTCACTGGCAGGGTATTCACTTGAAGGGGCTCCCCAGGAAACTGGTCATGGCCCTGAGCTTTTAGTGTTTGAAGAGCACTCTTTTATCTAAACTTTAACCTCTAGGTTGTTCTCTGTGGAGTCAGGAGTTGGACTGGATGATCCTTCAATTCCCTTCCAACTCAAGATATTCCATGATTTTATAACTCTATGGCTGGCACTTTTAAGACATGGTGAATTTCATCCTAATGTAAATGGTTAAAACAGGTTGTCCTTTTGCCCAAGAATTGCCTGTTTCTCTGTAATGTAGAGCAAAAGGAAGGTACCTTACATGTCTGCATTGCAGTCTTCAAGTCCAATAAGAAATATATTCACAGAAAGTTACAGCTAGTGCAAGAGATTGACTTCTTCCTTTATTTTTTCAGACTTTTTTTATTCTCTGGAAGACCTCGTTTGCCTGTTCTTCATCTTGACAATGGTTAGACAATATAGCACGGATGTGTACTGTTGTTTTCCATTTTTTGTGAAACACACTTGAGCAGAATTCCAAGGAGAGGGTTTGTGATCAGCTCAAAGTTGGTTCAAATTAGGGACTCACAGATTAATCTGGATAATGATATATGTATTTATGATCTTGTGTCTGAGTTATAAAGAATAAAGACAGACTATCTAGTTGAAAGGAGGGAAGTCAAGACTCAAGAACTTTGAGAAGCCTATATGGACAAGAGAATACAACCTGTATTGTCTAAAATGTATGTAAAGTTATATCCAAAATGAAACTCTAACTTCTTGTTTACCTCTCTTCCTGTCCATGTCTGGATTGTTATCTGAAAGACTGATTTTCAGGTATTAGATTAAAAGACGTAAATTCAGATTTATTTCTTGTTTGTTTCTTCCTTCTTTAAATTCATAGGCTGTAGCATTGATTGCTGTGTGAACACATTCATACTTTAGAAAAAGAAATGCTTCCCATACACTTTGAAACATTCTCTTTCAGAAAATATTTTGTATTCTATGGAAAATTCCTATGAGGATTGCAGGGCACTTGAACAGGTTTCCCAGATAGGTTGTGCAGTCTTTTACTTTGGAGATATTCAAAACCACCTGGACACAATCCTGAGTGATATCCTCTAGGCTATCCTGCTTAATGACCTTCAGTGGTCCCTCTCAACCTCTCTAATTTTGTGATTCTGTTATGGAATACAATCCCAAACACAGGTTTTGCAGCTCACATTTTAAGTCACAGCTTAACACCTACCTGATAAATTGTGTTCAATGTTTAGGCACCTTTAATGATTTTGAACTAGGTCAATATTTTATTCAATCTTTTTAATTGTAAGTATTTGACAGAAACTCTTTCATCACTTGTAATGACTTAAGAAGACAATCTCTTCCTGGCTTACATATTTTTGTTTTCCTTGACAGAGTACTAGACTTAATTACTCTGAAGACCATTTTGGAAAATAAAGATTGTTAAAGAGTAAATATGAAAGCTTGAGGGAACGTGTGGAAAATGTTTTTGCTCTTGCAATCTTCCAGGTGCAATATATTTCTATCAGAAGTTGTTGTTATGACTCTGCATCACTCCTATATTCTGCATCACAGCACAGATTGTAAAGCACTGTGCTCTGAACAGGGAGATACAATTTCCTTCTTACATCATTTGCCTCTTTCATTGTTTGATTTTAATGGAATTGAAGTTCCCACTTTCAAAGTGTATAATTCACCCTTAAAAGGTTATTTGGTCCAATATTTGATAAGCAATATGCTGTGCAGGGAAGAGATATGCTTTACTCTCTATGAGATACAGGTCTGTGCAAAAGCAAACTAGGTATTTTTGTGTTTATACTTTCTGTTTTTCCCTACTTAAAAAAACCTGTCTTTTTTTTTTTTTTCAGCAGCAGAGTACATGAATGAAAGGGAAATCCTTGTTTAAATGCTGAGAGACAGAAGATTAAAAGAAATCAGTAAGTTACATGGGAACTCGATACCATTAGAACTGCTATAAAGAGCAGAATTTTCGTGTCTATATAGTCTTAATTGTGGTTCTTTAATGACTGACTGATGCAGTGACTGTGCAATAACTATTTCACTGCTTATGGAGATTTGAAATTAACACAACACAACAAGAATTTATGCACTTGTGGATATTTTCCCTCTTATGCTTTAATGATTGATTCAGTATTTATTTGAGAAAATATTATTTTTAAGGCATAATAAAGAAACATTTAAGAGGGGGCCAGTTAAATGAGATACTCAGATATCAACTTCTCCTTACTTCAGAGATGATTGATCGTGTTCACCTCTTTGGGACAAAGCTTCTCTTGCATGCTTTCAGTTACTTTTCCTACAAAGTCCTCAATAATTTGCTTATTCCTTTGCTGAATCAGGCCCCCAGTCTGTCCTTATTCCATCATATTCTCAGACTTGGGAGCTCTTAATTCCTACATCAAATATAACATTTTTGCATAAAAAACTCGATCTTTGTTGGTACTTTTATACTTCTCTGAATTCTCTTTGAAGCAGAAAATTATTTCCAGTGGATTTTTTTCCTTGAGATAATTATTTCTAATAGCTAGTGGCCTCAAGAATATGTAAGTCATCATCATCCATCCTGTTCTCTTACAATTTCTTTCTGTTACTTGATATCCCAGCTCCTGCTGTAGGAATCTTTCCTCTGAGTTCCTCTCTCACTGATGCTTCTCCTCTTTGTCATTCCCTGTTCCACAACTTCTTCTTTCTTGGGTCTTGGCCAGCTTGCTCGCCTATGATCTTCTACTTTCTCTTTCATCCTCATCCCAGACTGACTCTGACTGTGTGACTGCAGATCCACTGACAGCTATTAAATACACAGCAATGCAAATCAAACCCCATGAGGAGAGCCAGCTAATTATGTACTGACTCCCTTGCTGGTACCAAGACTCAGTTTCTCTCATCAATCATCCCCAGGACTCTCCTGATTATTAACTCCTCTTATGTGTAGTGACTCTCCTCCATGCCCTCTTTGCACACTCTTCCCTTAACCTCTTATTAATTTGTTGAAATCTTCCTTTTGAACATTGGCAGATTCATGGATCCTCTATTATTTTGAGCCAAGATGCAGAAGTTCAGCTTGATTTACCTTCAACTGCCTTTGGCCTGTTTTAAATCCACTGCTGCACTCTGCATTCTCTGCAATTTCTCACTTTGGTGTTAAATCTTCCAGTCATTTGGAGATTTTCCCTTGTATTCCAGTGTTCTGAACCTTCTTCTACATATCAGGGCATTTGGTAAGCTAGTTTCTTCTTTGCCATGTTTCTTCTGGAGCTCATGGAGATTAGATGTGTGATTATATGTATGATCCTGGTATGATCCTGTACCTTGTGTACAAGTGACTTTTGAAGAGGCACAACTCTGTGACATGCCTCTGTCACTCGAAAAAGATATTGCCAAGGACACAAAGTTCTTGAATACTCCACAGCAAACCCAAAACTTTCCAAAACAACGGTGGGATGGGAAGTTTCCAGAGCTAACTTGTAAAGAGACTGTGCCTGAGCATGAGAAATGAACCAAGAAAAACACAGATTAATTCATTTCAAGAAGAAATGGTCATTTAATCTTAAAAGGTAACAATAAAAAAACATTGAAGAAAATAACCCTCCTGCTGAATTTTCTCTCATTAGTCATTAGATATGGCAGTTGCTACCTTTAAGCTCACTGTTATCAAAGACAACCTCAAAGAAGATGAGATCTGGGCAGGGAATAGTCTGAGGGCAATTCACACAGCAATGGGTGACCAATTCCATGGCAGGGACTTCAGCTTAGTTACACTCAAGTTTAGCAGATTGCCAAGAAAATGAATTGTAGGTTGTACTCTTTATCCTTGTCTATGCTGATCCTGGACAATATAAAAGGCTTCTCATTCACCTATTTAATGTTATAGGAAAATGAGGGACTTAAGACAGGAAAATTAGGTTGAGAATCTATTATTTTTGCATAAATCTGTATAAATTGAATGTGTCTGCAGCTGTGAAAGTTGGATTGCAGTGTATTAGCAGGACATATTCAAAGAGTATGAATATGTAGAATTCATATTCATATGAATAAGTAGATAAAATCCAGAACAGGACACCACTGAAACAGTATTTGTTAAAAAGGCCTGCCTTTATTTCATTACCACTTTTTCTTTTTTCTGCATTAGAATAGAAATAAGAACGATTCTGAGTGCTGAAAAAAAATCTTGAAAACTAGTTTTAATAGAGTGTATGAAATGTGTATTTTCTTAATACATAAGTGCATTTCCTGAGATAAAAAGTTATTATTTCCCAGTCACCAAATTCTACCTCTGTATTGTATGAGGCCAGGTTATACAATGCGCTTAGCTACACTAACCTTAATCAGTAAAGCACAAATAAAACAATTCTTAAGATCTGATGCTTACATCACTGAAGTAAACAAAAAGCACAGAGGAAAAGAAAATGGTGCTATAAGACAAAGGAAATAGAAGACAAGAATGCAACACACAAGGACTATGCAAAAGCAGAACTTAGAGGAAAATTAAACAGCCCATGATTTCTCATTCTTCTCATCTCTTCATCTCCTTTTAAAAACCAGGAACAAAATAATATATGTCTTTCCTCCTACCTGGAAAAAAGTCAGTTCTGGTTCCTCTTTTTCCTTGTTAATAAATTTGAAAAACTAAGGGGAGAGAGATAAAAGAAATCAACATGACTCAAAATATTTACATCTTTTGTCATAAGAACAGAAGAAAGCAACAGCATAATTGTGTGTACCTAAGATAAGCTTTAAACTTTCTTAATTTACTACACTTCTCAAGTTCTGCAGGAAGGTCTTGTGCTCGATGTTCAGGTTCTTGGGGGAATGAAAACCCAGAGCCATTCTGTTTATTAAAGGCCTGCAAACTCCAGCCTTATATAGCATTGTGTGCTGTTTGAACACTCCTTGCTGGGATTTCTTCTTCATTCTCATTTCACATGTATACATCGCAAAAAATAGAAAAAGAGGTTACCATTAGTTTTAGCATCAGTGGAAAGAGTTTTATTTGGGCTGCATGGCTATCAGAAAGCAGCTGAAAATCACAGAGAAGCTGACTACAGCAACTAACTCATGTTAAATAATTAGCATGGGCCCACGGAAGCCTGGAGAGAGATTGCTACTGACTGTAGCTTCCAAAAAAAATCTCAGTTTGGATCAGAGTGGAAATGAATTAATCTGTGTTTTTCTTGGTTCATTTCTCATGCTCAGGCACAGTCTCTCCCATTGGTTTACAAGTTAGCTCTGGAAACTTCCCATCCCACCGTTGTTTTGGAAAGTTTTGGGTTTGCTGTGGAGTATTCAAGAACTTTGTGTCCTTGGCAATATCTTTTTCAAGTGACAGAGGCATGTCACAGAGTTGTGCCTCTTCAAAAGTCACTTGTACACAAGGTGAACCAGGATTATACATATAATCACACATCTAATCTCCATGAGCTTGTCTCATAGCAATGTACTAGATGACTGCTTTGAATGTGATCTAGGCTTTTTTTAACTAAAGCTTCAAAGTCTCAGACCAAAATATCTACCAAATAGTTTCTACAATTCCTATATTTATCATCTTTGATGCAGAATTATTTTTCATTATAGCATGAGCACTTGAGCTAGGTCTTTAAATAGAAAGAAAGAAAAAAAAAGAAAACCCTACATCAAGGTTATCAAAACAATCCTTTTCAGGAAGCTTGCACAACTTCACTTAGGAAGTCAGTAGCCCTTTATAGCTTAAAACCATGATCTTCCTAATATCTTACAGTCAATCCAGGAGGAAAAATCTGTCTATGAAAATTCTTGTAGAATTTAGATAACTATGAATAAAATAAAACTTCATAGGAATGAAAGCATTAAGCTTATATGTCATAGTAAAGACAAACTGGGAATATACACTTCTGTCAACAATTATTGAAGGATTCGGTATTCCCCAAAAGAAATCCCCTACACTGTTATAAAGACTAAATAACATTTCAAAGTGGTTTTAATTAGATTTTGTACTTAACCTCTTCTGCAACCAGTACTTTGTAAATCCCTTTTATTTCCTGCTACCATGCTCTGACACTGCTTTCTTATGAAAGACTAAGTAAACCAGCTGTGCTGAATATGTGAGCGATTAGGGAATAGTTTACTATGAATTATGGATTTGTTAAAGGAAAGTGGTTTATATCTGTTCCAGTGTTTGAAGCAACGATTTAAAACCTTCCCTTTAACTAGGTTCTGTGACTTCATGGACTTTCAGCCTATAGAAAATACATGGCTGATCCTAGGGTGGAGTACTTTCAAAAATGTCTTCTTACATTATCTTTGTTCCTGGATGAATGCTTTATCCTAAAAGGGTTATTTACAAAGATTTGTGCTTATATCTGAATTCTGCCATGTATTCAAGAAATTCCTATATAACTGCAGAAATTCAGACATTAATACAGACACAGGGCACTGTATTAGAGAGTTCTGCTTATCTTGCTTAATACTATGGTGCTGTTTTCATGTGAATGCTAGATGCACGAAATTTCCTATTTTCTTCACCACTCATTTCCATTCAAAGCTTTCAGCCCTGAAGCCCACAGCTTTCCCCATGCTCTGCCAGTTTGGGTAATCAGAAAAACACAATCCTGGATACACTCAGGTAAAGTACTGTTGGTAAAATATATATGTACTATCACTATCTACCATACTGTTTTCAGTCAAGCTATTACTTGGTTACCCCCCTCAAGTTTGCTTCTTCTAGACAAACTTATTGATTCCTACAAGTTTGAGGGCTATTATTTTTCATTTATTGATTTATTTATTGATTGATTGATTGATTAGAAGAACCATTTGAATTTAGTTTTTCATTATGGATGCCAGATCAAAACTCTAGTTCTGAAATTCTATAGTATCTCAGCATTAAGTTGGTTTTTTTAAATTGCCTTACTCCACAGGCACCTCATCATCTTTCATCAGTGATGGAAACAAAGGGATTTATAATGCACCCAAAGGCTAGCAGAGAAGAATTACTAAAATGGAAGATACCTCACAGCAAACTCTCCACCAGCAGTCCCCTCATAAAGACCTTTTGCTTCATGAACCTGCATGGTCAGGAGAGAGATGCTTCACTGTCAAGGGAGGAGACTTCAAGATTCCTAAATTAAAATCAAGTTCCACCTGGATGCTAGAGAGAGGCCAAAGCTATCAATAGCAGGCAGAGTTTAACAGAGTCACAACATCCCTATTTACCAAACAGGCTGCAATATTCCAAACTATTCTGAGAAAAATGTTGAATTTCAAGTGCCTGGCACCAACCCAAGCCTGCAGTGAAAATTGTGTGGAGAATCATGTTAGGGACAGCAGCAGTCACTTTAGGGAAGAAGCTTGCCAACACTGATTGGAGGTGTGCCATGGTTGCAGCTTGCACCTGGGCTTTCCCTGCCCCAGACTGTGTTCCACCCTGGAGTGGTGCTGACTTACCTGGCTTACCTTCCTCCCCTGATAATGCTCCCTGTGCAATACTTAAGTTTTAGTTCTGATTCAGTCTACCTGACTCTTGTTTACTCATTCCAGAAGGAGTAGCTCTACTGCTGTAGGCCCAGTCAGTCAAGCAAGTAAATTCTTTACTGTGGGGATGGTGGGGCACTGGTTGTCCACAGAAGTTGTACATGCCCCATCCCTGGAAGTGTTCAGGGCCAGCTTGGATGGGACTTTGATCAACCTGATCTAGCAGGTGTCCCTGCCCATGGCAAAAGGGTTGGAACCACACGATCTTTAAGGTCCCTTCCAACCCAAATTATTCTGTTATTCCATGGTGATGGACATAGGGAGGGAGATGATACCAGCAAAATGAATCCACTGCAAACTGACTCTTCTCTAACCCTCTGGCAGGACCATGACAAAACCAATCAAAGTAATGGACAGAACAGGTCATTACATAAAAGAGATCCATGGGTCTATATCATTTGAAATATATAAAATTATTTTTATTCAGTTCAACTTATCAAGACAAAAACTCAACATTTCCTTTTGTCATTACTGACATTGGAAAAGAAGAAAATAACCTGCACGTACTTTTGGAAATATGTTCACTGATACAGAGATCTTTTTTGAGTGAAATGGATGTAAAGTCAGTTATTAAATAAGTATCCTCAATCCCAAAATATTTATTAGGGCACAGTATGGCTGAACCATTCAGTTTTGTTCAGTTTGGTTGGAAGGAGCCCTGAGGCTATGTCTATTTTAGTAAATTAAACATTCTAGTGAATTAAAAGCTTTAGGAAATCTTCCCAACAAGTCAAACTCAACAGATTATGTGGTTAAAGGGTTACAGGAATGGTTCTAGTCTGGACCAAGGATCATTCCTTCAGACAACTCCCTGCCATCACTTAGGAAAATTTGCAGGTCATGGGCACTTCCTGGTAGGCAGCTGCATAAGACTGGCCTATTTTGAAGGATGAGAGGGTTTAATAGCATGCACATGTTACTCTGTGATAGTTGGCTTCACAGAAAAAAAGACTTTTTTGTGTAATTCTCTATGATAAGTAATGTCTTAGAATTTTTTTGTCTTGCTAACATCTAAGTTACTGAGATGCAGATGAGCTGACAGGGGTATGATGTCTCCAACAGGTCTGTGCCAAGTGACAGCTCAGATCTCTCCTCTTATCTCTCTCCACCTCAGGACATCAGGAGTGCCAAATGGAGACTTGTGCATTTCCCCGCAGAATATCCAGTTCCTGGCCTCCTCATTTTATACCCAGGAGTGGATTCCAACTTGTGACAGTTCAGAAGCCCATTTCTCCCCTCACAAATCCAAAACTGAAAAACCTGGTGTGTTAATTTCATATCTTGTTTAGTCAAAAGACATTTTCTGCTAGTGCTTGGTGAAGGTTTCAAGGTGTCTGGGTGCCTGAGCTGCCCTCTACCTGCACTGGGAAGATCCCCAGGAGTCCTTCCTGCAGTTGCTCAGCTGTTCCTGGCTTAGCTCCTGTAAGTCCCGTTTCAAGTCAGTCTTTTCCCAGCTACTGTTTCCTGGAATCCCTGCGGCTGCAGCAGCTGTTCACTTCTCTTGGTCTCCCTTTTCTGGGAGAGGTTTGTCCTTCTCACCAGCTGCCCTCTCCCGTTCCCTGAGCTATCCAAGTCCCAGCCCCACACCCTCATCTCTTCCCAGTTCTCCTGCAACCACTTTCCCTCCACAGCCAGGCAGGAGGGAGCTGGCTCTGCCTTTGCAGCTCGCTCCCCACCTTTGGAACGCCACCATCTCCCTGCCTGTGTAGAGGAGGATCCCTGTCACAGTCCTGCGTGGTCTTGTCCAACATTACACGCTTGTCCAGAGCATTTTGTATCAGCAGGAAGTCCAACTGAGAGAAAGGAGAACGATGTGAGAAATGCTGAAAAATAATTTATCTCTTTTGCATAAAAAAATATAAGTTTAAAGTGCAAATTTGCTGGTCTAAACCCTCTTGGGTTTAATATAAACTGCTCTAATAAGCAATACCCTTTTTGGCTGGCAGTATTCTGCATACAGAGAGCAGAAGTGTGCAATTGTGTTAATTTTTATAATTTTTAATTATTATAGTATAATTAAAACTGATTCTGTGAAACTGTTATGTTGCAATAAGATACCTCCTGAAAATTCAGTCAAAAAGTCTAGTAAACTTAGTTTTTGAGTACAGCTACAGAAGCAAAGACATGGGGAATATCTCATAAAGTTGTTTTTAGAAAAACAAAAATATGTTACCCAAGAAGGAATTTATTGCATACAGCTGTTTCAGAACAGAGTTATGGTTTTATCTGAAACAACTCTTTTTAATATAACATGCTTAATTCTATTTTACTAGCTTATATTTTTCATTTGAAATGCTTGTTTATTTCAAACTCTGCCTCATATCAGAATATTTTTTGCTGTAGTGATTCATCACTTCAATAACTGAATCATATTAATGGTCAATTAACCTTTCTGCAAAGGCACTATACCAGGTTTCATAATACTGTCTTCCAATGTGAGAAAAAAAACCCTACATACAGATCTGAAATAAATATTAATTTGTTAAATAATGTTTGCTGAACTCTGGATTTTAAAAACGGGTCTTTTAGTCTTCACAGAATATAGGCAATAAAGAACATTTGCATTCCCTTCATAGGTAAATTTTTAGAAGAGGTACAACTTCCTGCTAAGGGCCATTTATAATTGAGGGATTCCTGAAATTAAACAGTTAGATGCAATAACATTTGTTCAAAGTTGAGAAAGAAATGGCAATTTGCCACATTCTTAAGATCATGTAATTGAGTGAAATCTGGAATTTAATACCTCAGCAGATGACAAGTTCAAGGATGACCCTGTTTTACAAAAGACCAGTTGGAACCCATAAAGCCATCTGATTTTGAGTTTTCATGTGAAACGTTTTAGAGCAGCAGGATTAATGAATGTATGAGAATGTGTCCTTGGATTAGAATGCATTCCTTTAGAATGAGAATAAGAAATATGAGAAATATTAAAAAGAAAACAAATGCAGCATTGTTAATTTCTTGCTATGTGACTGAAACACTTGTAACTAAGTGTCTATAATATGACTTCAGTAGTGGCTCATTTTCTCACAATGCACCTGCATGTCTTGGAAACAGTTGTAAACAGTTCATGATTCTGCTAAGAGACAGAGCCCATAAACTGCCATTAAACTCTGCTTAGTCTTCTGTAAGTGCTGCTAGATTCCTCTTCTGGAACTAACAAGATAATAAATATAAGTCTTCTCACGTTTCTAGTTTAGACCACAGCATTTTCTATCTAAGAACAGACCTTTGTAAGGAGATGAAAAATATCATTTAAAGGCATGTGGAATTGTCATGAAACCTTGTATTTAGGGAACAAGTTGGAATTTCGGGTTAAATGAACACTAACATCACATCTGCCAGATCTTTATCTGACAAATCTTTATCTCCACCTTACATTCCTTTGTTTTCAGCTAATGTAAGAATACTTGATAAGCCCAGGGGTTGGTGAGAAATGTTTTAGGTCACTTAGGTCACTGCTACATTTATTAACAAATAAACAAACAAACAAACAAACAGAAACAAAAAAGAAAATAAAAATCTAAGCCAAAGCAAAATTTTCTCAATTGTGAACTTATTTTAAGTTCACAGTTTGCTTCAAAGTGTCCCAGCTGTTCTATTAGGTAATTTCTTGGCTAAAGATCACTCTGTTAGTAAGAATGAAAATGTTCACACTCTCTAATGACAAAGCATAACTGCTGAAGAAAGTGAATTATTGCAAGCATTCAAGATGCCCACGATGCTAACTTTTTCCCATTACTCTATCTGTATCCCGAGCCAGAAAACAGAGCACAACATGTTGTTGGGTTCAATATTTTA
The DNA here is from genome assembly GCF_052056855.1 of Sturnus vulgaris. Classification (NCBI taxonomy): domain Eukaryota; kingdom Metazoa; phylum Chordata; class Aves; order Passeriformes; family Sturnidae; genus Sturnus; species Sturnus vulgaris. The sequence goes on along the minus strand of NC_142243.1, from coordinate 124,443,396 downwards.
GCAGTTTATATAAAAAAGAAGGCAGCGTCCAAAGTAACAGCAAAAATCCTTCTGCTGATTCCAGAAAATAGATGCTCTCTAAAGAGTGGAGGGCTGGACACTACACTCCTCTAAAACTTGCAGGATGTATTTACTGCCTCTTCTAAGTGCCATAGGTCTGACCCTTCTGGAGTTTTTTTTTACTAAAGCAAAGTTCACTTTACTAAAATACTCTATCAAATAGGAAACATCCCAGCTCTCAAAATTCACTTATTTGGAAAGACACTACAAACACCTACATAGTGGAAAGCACAGGAGGAGTTATGGCATCATTGGCGGTCCATGACAAAAACACAGGTGGGTGTGTTGATAAACATGTTCAAGCCGCAGCTGCTGCTGGTTCTGATGGGAAAAATGCTCTTCTGGGGATTAGGAATATACTGTAATCATGCCAGCCAAAACATGCATGACAGTTGAAAAAGAAAAGACAGCAGCTATGTAAATGGCCATGGTAACCTAAGTGCTTCTTTTAAATTTGCAAAAGAAATACCTTCTTTAAGATTTTGTCTTTTCTTCCTACTGCCAATGTCTTCATAAGAGCATGAAGAATAATTATAGCAAATTTCAAATGCTTTTTTAGTAACTTGCTGGAAAATTATTTTAGACCTGCTGGGATTTAATTCATAAAGCAGCCTGAACTCCTGCAGAGCAGAAAACATGTACCCCTTTTTCCATTAGACTACTCAGGGAGTAAGGGGTGCTCATCCTGAGAAAGGATACCAGAGTCTATTCTGGGGCAATGAGAGATGAAGCATGCACTCATTATTCTTTTACCACAGAAGACATTTCATAGCACATATGATATGCATGGCTGACATAGAGTAATACTATATCTACATTTTTCAGGCAGACAGAGTAGTTGATGTGTCCTTTTCCAGGGCAGATGTTTTCCAGATATGCTATTGTCACTCATTAAGATAGTAAGTAAGACTTGTATGAGTTATGGTATGGTAAATACTATATATGCCAGCTCATCCGTAAAATACTATGAATTTCTTAGATAATTCTCATTTTGGCCAGCTTTAATCATTTCAATATGACCAATTTCCTTATGAACCCAGCACAACTTTTATATATACCAGTGGCAGTATAAGCACTGCATGATAAACAAACCGATTGGAATTTTTATGGAGTTTTTGAGTAAATGTGTTTATTCTATCCTGATCATAGTCCTTCACTTATGTCAGAGGAAATGGAAAAAGCTGCAATATTTTAATACCTTAATTGCATTATCAGCAGGGATGAAATGGTACAATTACATCCAAATATATTGTACAGTCTAATACAGTTTGCTTTGTTTTGCTGCCTTTGCCACGATAATGACTGCAGAGCAATCTTAGTGGCTTCTTTTTTATTATTTGATTTTATTTCGGGAATATTGAGTGTTTCTGGATAGATTCTCCAATTTGCTAGGATGGTGCAAATATGTTTCTGCTCCACAGAACTGTAAAATTGCTGTTCTCTATCATGGCTCTGTTGTCCCAAATGATACAAAACTCGGCTTTCCAAATCATATCATTGTATTTGCAACCTCTGTGCTGCATCTAGAGTGCAAAGAGATAAAAGTGATTATCATCCCCAGGCTTAAGGAAAGCTTGGGGAGCTGGAACACACCAAGTCTTCAGCATAGTTCTGTAGCCTCAGCTCTGAGACTTCATGGCAGTATAATGTGTGCATGTTGTTGGAAAGAATTTAAGCTCTTTGTTTGTTTTTTTTCCAGAGGGAGGTTAAAGCGTTCAGTCTGTATCAGGCCTGGAGAGAATATTAAACCTGTAGGTACATAACGACCTGTCACAGATAAAGAAACGTGGAATTACATCCAGTGCCCCAGGCTGAATGCATTTGCTTCCATCAAACCTGGGGAGCTGGCACTTGGGACAATTTCAAGGAGTGATTCAAGCCTTTCTGCTCCAGAGGCCACACCTTCTGTAGGACAGTAGTGCATGACTATGACTCAGAAGCTGAATTGCCAGCATTCTCCTGGAAAGCTGGGAGGGGTGTGATGCCTTAAGTTTTGGCATCAGGCAGCTACAGAACATCTCCCTCCCTCCTTCCTCCCTTCTTTTCATCCTGTAGGAGATAAATAGTGGCTCAGGAGACTGCCTGAGTCGGCTTCTCTGTCTTGATATTTCCCTCTTGTCAGAGATGGTCAGTCTTTTTCTGAAATGGCTGTCCCCCTGTTGAAGGGAAGGGTGATCCTTTGTTTGGCAGGTTTGGTAGCTGTTTCTAGTTTAGATCGCATTCAGACAGAGTTTACTGCACAAAATAAGGGGTGGTCTCTATCTCTTCTGAAAATTGTCTCGTGTAGTTACCTCTGCAGTCACCCACTATATCCATGTAGTCACCATCAGATCTTTGTAGAATCAATGCAGACAAAACAGCCATTCAAGTGTCAGTCAGCTTGCCTATCTTAGCTGGATGTTTTAGGAGGAAATTAGTAATTTAAATACAAAGCAAGGTTTATTATGCCCCAGAAAAAGCTGACAGCACCATAAATTATCTTCTAGTTCACTGTTCGTCCCTTTAATTACTTCTGTTTTCAGACGTCTTGAATTTGTTTCTTCTTCCAATGGTTTTTGCTCTTTCTTTTCTACTTCCTGAGCTTCTGTCCCCATCTGATACTATCAGCCTTCCTAAGAATTTTCCTTGAGCCCTCCTACTTTAGAGCAATTTCTCCCACCCCCTCATATATTCATTATTTCTCTGTCCTTTCCCCAAGTCCCAGAGGTCTGTTTTTCACCAGGTCTTCCAACTTCATTTGAACACTTCAACTTCATTTGAGACTTTCAGATGGTCCTGCTACCCCTGCAGTGTCAACAGTTAAAAAAATGAAATCTCCTCCTCACCATTTCTGAGATTGGGCTCTTTATAATGACATGAAGTATCCCAGAAGGTTTTAATAGTTTCTGGAATTCCTCCTCCACTGAAGATTGGGTTTCTTGACTCAGATTTAGGTACACTTTTCTACACTAAAATGAATATTCTAGACATGATCATGGGTTGTTCACACAGCTAAAACAGCTCTACTAATCCAGTTTAGAACACATCTTGCTTTCCCAGTTTTGTCTTGCCCCTTGCTGGATACCATTTCTTTGACAAACAGAAAGAAAAGATTGTCAAAGTAGTCAAGAACCATTTACTAAGTACTACTAATAAGTAGATTTGTGTTCACTTGGTAGCCATATCTTTAAACTAATTAGGCAACTAAAGCTTCATTTCACATTTAGTGGCTCACTCCATGAGAGGGAACATCTTGCCCCAGTTTCCATTCACCAGAGGCTCATCCTCCCTAAATCCTGTCAGGGAATGAAATATATTTGCACCTTTTTGTGGATGTTTTGTTGTTGTTGTTTTTGTTATCGTTAGTTGGTTGATTGTTTTTGTCAGAAAAAATTATTAGCCTTTGTTCTCCTCAGTCAGAGATTTTCAGCAGTCTTGACCTTGCTCTGCTTAAGTAAAAAGTGATTTTTTTTACATGATGATGCTAATATTACACTCTTCTCTAGAACTACACTTTCTTAGACTGTCATGGAAGAAATACTGAACTAGAGCATCTTCCTCCAGTTACTGGGTTGAACCCAGGAGAGTAATAGTCATTGTCTGGCCATATGCAAATCTTCAAGCAGCATCAAAGGAAAAATATAAAAAACCAGCTGGTTGGAGTTGTTTCTATAATATTTTTGTCCTCTTGGACAACCAGCAAATGTTTTTTGCAGCTCTTGGTGACTTGATGCTCTTCAGGGGGACCAGTAGATCTACTTGTGAGGAGGAGCTCAGTTTGTTAGCAAACCACACCAGATATTTGTGAGAAACCACATTTGTGACTCATATGCACTCCTATACTTTCTCTCAGTCATGAGCAGATGAATCCCCACACAAAATGTGTGATAGAGGTAGGGCTTCAAAACCTGCAGCACAAATTATTTTGAAGTTTCCGTTTAGAAAATCACTTTCTAATGCAACAGCTCTGAGTGAGGTGCCTTGTCCAGGTGGAGTCCATGAAGTGTTTGTAGGACATTTTTAAATGTGGTCATCTTGTAATGTGCTGTGAGTGAATTTTATTATGGCTATTCCCACTCCTGAGATCTCACTTCATGAATGAATTTATGGAATCTCTGCTCTAAGTTTTACTGCACAGGAGCTTCAATAATAAAAGTTACTGCACAACACATGTTCAAACTGATTGCAGCTCTTTTAATGTACAAATATATGTGCCTAATTTGTTAGGGATGCTGTACTTAACAGATTAAAATATGTTAGTTTTCACATGTATACATTTACAAGTGCAATAATAAAGAAGCAAAAGTAACAAAAATTTGGTGAAAAGAAGTTGATTTTATGAAGAATCAAAATCATGCACTTACTGTAAGTAATTCCATTTTCAAGTCTGAAAACAAAATCAAAGCTTAGTTATCTCAGTAGTCTTCCTTCCTCACACTTGTTGCCATTAACACACATCTGGCAGACAGGTGCATGTTCTCAAAATCTGGGTTTTCTCAACGTGTCTCAGATCAATCTCTAAGGATTTTTAATCACTGTCAGTATAGTCAGGCTCCATACTATTCTCAATTAAAAATGTTAAGCTTATTATATGGTATTTGTTTTTCAGGTCAGCTTTGAAGAGTGTTCAATTAGGCAATGCCTCTGCCTCCTGCTGCATCAATAACATATCTTCAGAGTAAACACCAGCTAGAGGAAAAGTCAAGTGCAGATTAGGAAGTATTACAGATGCCCAAGCATCATGGTTTTCCTCCACATTATTAATTTATTTGTCAAATTAAATTATAATGATAATAGATTTTGCATGCAGAATTACCACTTGACTCTTCAGGTTTCTCCCACATACTCTTGCTGCTACTTTCATGTACTTTTCAGTATTAGATATGATACAGAGCAAAGTTTTATTACTGATTTACATAATCAGAACATAATTTCTAGGCTGTATACAATTCTAGCAGACAAAAGGAGAATAGCTCTAGGAGGAATAGCTCATTGTGTAGAAAAACATATTCTGCCACATTCTCTTCTGGCAGGAGAAATTACTGGAATTCAAATTACTGGAATTTCCAATGGATAAATGTAGAGGGTGAAAAAGTAGGTCCATAATTATAATGATAGAAAGTAGGTACATTGTAGAAAAAAATTAAATGTAGGGCTTCTTACTCAGTTATAGTGTTCTAGCTTCTTCTAAAGAGGCTACTCAAAATGCAGGAGAATTTTTATCCATGTAATCATTGGATACCCTGTTTGCATGTGACTTATGCATGTGACAACACTGAATATTGCTAGTACAATAATTTGCCTGTCGAAGATGTATCAGTGTACAGAAGATTTTTAGGAAGTGGATTTGTGTGGAAATCCAGCACATATAGAGGCCCAGTTAAAATCATGTGCAGCTTGAAGTTTAATTGAGCCCATTAATATTCTTTAGTAATGTTCAGCACTTTCAGCTGTTTGCAGTGCACAGCTCAGGTGTATTGAAGAGCAAAACATCAACTAAACAATCAAGTGTTACCAGAGTGAAATCATCTACTGAAGTCTGGAAGTTAATGGTACTAAAGAGACAGGTTATACAGAGTCAGGCTTTGCACCACACAGCACCAGTGATAAAACTTACATCATACCCATTGATGTTATGTGCATAGTAATTTCGTCATTAATATACAAGAATTTTCCATATAAGAATTACCAAACTGTACTAACCTTTAAAGATCTCTATATGGTTGGTCAGTCTTTTATCATTATTTTGCTCTACTTATGAACATAGGAGCTACATCTGGAGCAAGTCTGAGATAAAGTTACTTATAATCTTCTCTCTCTCTAAAAGAAAATGTACTTTATTTCACTGCAACAGGATAACCTACTGCATTCTTTTCCCAATTCAACATTCCTTAAGCTGCTAGTAGCAGTTTTTAATCAATTGGTGCAGGGGTGTAACTCAACAGATTCCTCTGACTGACAGAACTTGGATATATCCTAAACTTCTGTTTTTCACGGTCCCATAAATTATCGTTATTCCAGACTATTCCTACTGTATGTATAACTACTATGTCATGTCCTCTCTAGCATTTATAGACTCTCCTTTTTTATCTTTTCCCAAGCTTATAATGAGATACAAATAATAAATTTTCCTTAATGGTAACACAAAGAGAAAAGCTCTTGGCCATCTTCCAAGTTTTTCCAGTTGTGCTAAGGTAATATCTACTTTTATGTCCTTTCCCATTTCTTCATAAAGGCAAAAATGACAGCCTTGTTTTCTGGTTTCATTACAATTCATTACACAGAGAAGAAATAAAACCCTTTAGGGTGGTCTTTCCTCTCTTTTGAATTTCTGTCCTTCTTGCAAAAAGCTAGATATTACAAATTGGAAATATAGTCCAAACTGGGGTATTAGTAAGTCTCATGAGTCATTTAATGCATCATTATGGAATAACTGGCCAACAACTGAATGCTCTTTTTTTTACCTGAGTGCTGAATTTGATAAATTTACAAAAAAAACCTAGATGGTTTTTCATGAATGTAAGCAAGGAAGTAAAGGATATATATCAGGGTTGAGAGTGGTCCCCAACAATCCTTTTTAGGCTTCGCAGATATTAGGGCAAAAGTGGCAAATATAAAAGAAGAGAGGTACAACAACCACAACTTAGTAACATAAAACAATTTAATGATAATGAAAGTAAATGTGGGATGAGGCCCAAAAATCTGAATACAATAACTAAGGGAACAAGGTCTCTTAAGGAGCCAGTGGTCGAAGCCCAAGATGAAGGGAGGTCCAGGGTATAAATTTGGGGTAAGAGAGGGGGTGGAGTTGAGGTAGGGTCCAATGGGTATAGGGGAAAGTGGTGCAGAGGTGGAGTAAGGGAAGGTAGGGTCTAATGGGCTAGGTTGGGTTGAACTTTGCACCATCTGGGGGCCAATGGGGATATAAGGAAGGGAGAACAATCTAGGAATTGGGAGTGGTGATAATTAACTGAGAAATGAGGGTTAGGAATATGTATGAGGTATTAACATGGGCAATCCCGGAACTCCTTGGCACTTTTTTTCTAGGGTCACCACAACTGCCTCCCAACAAATGCCTCCCAAGGTTTAGGGTTGGGATACAACCCCTTTACAGCAATGGTTGCCTGACTTGGAATACTGATCTGGCTGATTCCCATAGACTTACTAGTTCTATAGATTTCACTGCAGGAGATGAAACACCTGCTGCAGCTGCTGTATTTTACCACTGTAAGATATAAAAAGGGAGAAAAGTCTGATGTTTGCATATGGCCACACTGCTGGTCTGTACCAGCCTTGGTCCAACACCCTCAGTGCAGGGCAATCAGCAGCAGCCACTGTAAAAGAAGCTGCTCTGCTCTCATCTTACTGGGTTGATTTTAAGGAAAGGAAACTGAGAAAGTGTTTAAAGCACAGACATAGTAGTATAAAAAGCAAGATTAAAGCATTAGCAGACTGTAATGAACTGTACAACAAAACAATTTGCAGCGTCTCTTGGCAATACTTTCTAAGCTGCTGATAAGCAAATACTAACACTGTTGAACAAACAACACTGACATCTGAAACATAAACAGAGATATGAGGGTGATCCCTTTGTGGAGAAAAAAAGTTGTATCTGTTTAAAAAACAGTTACTGCTCACACTGAAAAATCTAGCAATTGTCACAGAGGTTGGAGGAATCATTACAAATGATTTTGAACTTTACTGAAAGATCAAGCCAGGAGAACAGTGCTTCAGTGCCATGTGAGGTTCATATTCCAAAAGCTGTCAAGCACCAAATAAGTGAGGCACATCATGAATTAGGAGCAAAATAAACAGTTGTTATACTAGTATGCAACTTACTTTCAGAAACATCTCCTAAAAAAGGCAAAAACCTTTTGTTTACACCTGCATTAATAAGGTAAAATACTTTGTACAAGCAACAAAGCTTTGTCCTGTAACTGATTAACAGAGGTTAAAGTATATATAATCTTAACTCCATAATCCTAATATGCCTCCTGAAACCAATAAAGAATACTTCCAAGCCAAAGGACTTAAGGGCTATATTTTTATTTTATTAATGTTATTATTCATGTGATCAGTTCATTTTAAGCTGCCTATCAGCCTCTGTTGCTGTTCTTTTGTCCCTGAGGAAAAGTCATTCAATGGTTACAGAATGTATATGAGTCTAAGGCTGGTCATGTTGCAGTAGATGTATGTGTAGTCCTGACAGCGACATAAGACACCATAAACATTAAAAAGGCTTCTTGCCAAAAATATAATGAAATAAAAGACCAGCATACAATGTAGACAACACAATCACTGTGAGAAACTGAGTGAATTTATATAGAAATCCTCAAGAAACAATGACAGAAACAATAAAGTCAGGGAGGATGCTTTTTACCATAGCATTCAATGAACTTTTAACACATTTGACTACTGCATTAGGTGTCAATCAGCTCAGCCACAGATCCTAAGTGAATTTCCTTCATCTCCTTGATAAATAATTGTAATTTGAATATGGTGCCATTTGTCTACCAAACATAACTCCTGTCAGAGTTCCACAAGTGTTTAGTGATGCTCCCTCATGAGTTTTTCTTTAAGTTACTTGTGAAAATATACAAAATCTTAAATAGGTCCTGAGAATGAAATTATGACAAAGTTCAGTTATGTGGGAAGACCAACACAATAATACTGTCTGTAGATAGTGCATTTACACACTGGTACTCAGTAGCTCACTATGCTTGTCTTGTGTAGAAATAGCAGTACATGCACAGGAGTGTGACATCACATCGAGTAACTGCTGCTAATAGTGAAGTCATCATTATCATTGATGAAAGTAAATGAATGAGAACTGTCTGTGTGTGTCCCAGACAGGATGAGAGAAAGCAGAATGAAAGCAGAAGGAATGCAACAGACTGAAAACACAAGGCTGACAAAAATTACATAGATTTCTTGTCACCTTTTCATTAAGTTACTCCCTAAAAAGCCAGCCATGTCTGTATAACCAAGAAGTTGAAAGTCACTAGCTATTTTTTTAGTGCAGGAATGAAAATTAATGTTCTTTCCAAAAATCCACCTGTTGTCAAAGAATCCATCTGGCTAACTTGGAGAGATCTAAATTATCTCCAGGTCAGAATCAGGGAAAGTAAAATATAAAATGCAGAAATACAACCACCGCAAAAGTATGCATATATATGGATGTGGAGACAGACGACACCAGGGACTCTTGGAAGATACAGGCAACATTGAGGGACTGACCCTCAATGAAGGTAACTGAGGTTCCACAAAAGGTGTTCAAGTTTTTGTCCAAATTGGAAAAAATAAATATATCTTCTTGTAGCAGAGAAGAAAATATAAGCACTAAAAAGCTGAGATACTAGGCCATAAAAACTATGTCTACACCACTCTGCAGGAGGAGACTCAAGAGAAAAAGGAAGTTGGGTGTGGTCCCAGATGTGCCATGTGGACAACCTGCACCCTGTCTGAAGGCAGGCAATGAGGAGAGTCATGCCAGCACTCAGGCCTGGATGTAAACGACACCTAAGATGCTTTTGGCTACATTTGAGACTCTATGGCTTTGGATTTGCTGTCTGAAAAGATAATGTGGTCTTTACAGACGTTTCAGGATGGTCCCCAATATGCAGCAATTTCATTGAACTGAATTAAGCTAAGTTGGCTTAGTATAGTTCAAAGAGACATGTTAGAATTTACATCAATAATCAAAAATCACAACTTGTTACCAGAACTGCTTTGGAAATGCAAGGCATGTCTGACAAGACAACCAGCCACAAAAACTTTATGGATTATATTTCTACAATCACAAAACATGTCCTGTTTGAATTTGGATGTAGGATACCACTTGAGAAAAAAAACCTGAATGTTAGAAATTTTGTTCTTCCAGCAGTCAGACAAAGCAATCCAGGATAGTTTTGTGAAGCCAGAAAAGAGACAAGGGTTTACTTAACTGTGAAAATTAAAACAGAACAGGCATTTTAAGCTTTGGCTTGACATTTCAATTCAGCACTCTGCGCTATTTTATTTTGACTTAGAGATGATTTTGTGTGTTGAAAAGGGTTTCATGTGTCATCACAAATCTTCATTGATGACAAAATATTTTGAGGAATAAGACTACTGTTGGGATCCAAACCAGCTTATGAAACCACACTGACAAACAGATGTGCATATGTCAAAGATTTATATTAGGAACAGTGGTTTAGAAAGCTTTCTTCTCAGCCAAGCTCAGTGCAAAATTATATTACAAAAAAAAGAAATCCATCTCCAGAAGGAAAGATGCATCCAGTTTAGAGACATTACTCATCCTGAGGCTCCACTGGAGTCCTGTATAAATGCAACAGCTACTGCTTGGATTTCCTCAAGAGCTGTTTTTGATGTCCATATTGGCTGGACCTGACACAGGAAATTGATTTTTGGCAAGACACTCGTCATAACCACAGCTATTCACCCAAGCCAAGCCAATGTTAATTTTTCCAATCCAACAAATCATTTTTTTAATTTTGAAATAACAGAAGGAAAATTCATCTTTTGAAACTGACAGAGGTGAGGAAAAATATTGACTCTTGATGTCCTCATTTGTTTAGACCACACAAATACAAATGTATTCTACAGCTGTTTAATCATGGCTTTCTGTATTTCATATTGCAGTTTCAACACAATCAATTTCACAAAATTATATCTAATTAAATTCATATATCTAATTAAAATCATCCAAAATAGAAATTGCAGATTTTAATGGATAGATAACTGTTACTAGCCCACAAATCATGCTAGGTTTGCCTAGCCATGAAGGTGCCTTCAGTAAAGATGTTAACCATCAAGAGAAAAGAGGCAAAGTGGGTGGAGATAGAGGAAAATATTGTTCAGGTCTTCTCTGTAGCTAAAATTCTGGGGAGAGTATGCCAGTAATTTTTCTCCTGGGAAATAATAGAAATGCGCTTATGCAAGTCATCCCACAAGTGTGGTCCTTCTTTCAAGAAGACTGCATAATTTAATATTGATGATTTTACCATTTGTGATAATTATTTTTTTTCTTCTTATAAATTATTCCTATAAAAATCTTGAATAAATAAAAAGGGGTGAAATTAAAAGCACTTTGCACCACTCACTGAGTAACACTTTGAACTGATGACTTCTAAAATCTGATTTCTTAGTCTGAATGAGACTATGAACTGTTTTTTAGGACTTTATGAAAAATAACTATAAAAAGTAAGTTCAGACATAAGATGTGTCCAGTGATGCAGGGAAGACTCCTCAACATTTTTTCTTCCTTTTTTACTCCTTCCCTGACTTGCCATGGAAATCTCCTTCACCCTTTGAAGAAAGATTTTTGAGAGGTCTGTAGAGGTCTGCAGATTTATTACTGCCACCCAAAAGGCTTTTTCTCAAGAATAATTTATATTTTTTAAGCTTTAAAATTTTCCTTTGGGTCAACCCAAATAAAATGTTCTTATAAACATCTTCAGTGAAGATCTGATTGCAGTAAAGCAAGCTGCAAGAAGAGAATCTACTTTCTGGCTTATTTGTCTGTTCATTGGTTAGGATTTTTTTCCTTTGTTCCATGTAGTCATCTCCAGACTTGGCTACCAGCAGTTTTACACTAGATGAGAGAATTATCTCTACTTCCAGTTCCAGAACATCTCATTAAAGGGAGCGATGAAAGATCAGTGGGCTTCAGCTTGAACATGTCAGGGACTTTTCTTGGTCTTGAAATATAAAGCAATAAGACTATTAAGAAACAAATAATATTAGGGAACAGCAGTCCTTTGCTTCCAAAAATAAAATGTTTTGACTTTTTAAGCAGAACAGAAATAGCAGCAAAACAAAACAAGTCATGTAAAGTGATTCTCCATGCACACTAAACCATTTGGATCTTTATGGGCAATCCCCTGAATTGCAAACCTCAGAAGGGGACAGGAAAGTTCCTCCTGCCTGCAGGGACAGACATTTTGGTGGCAACACTGAATGAAGAGGAAGCAAAGCAGCCTGGGTCTCTGATTAAGTGATGTGACTTGCAAATTCAGAGTGACTGAAGGTGCTGAGAACAAACTTATATACACAATGAAGGATAGTTAACCACTTGCTTTGTATCTAGATGAGCCTCGAGAAGTAAGCTTATTTCCAGCTTACTTGTATATCAGAAGCATTTGAAAGGGGGTAGCCAGAAGATTTTTTGATTCTGACATCCCTTGATGGCCTACACAAAAGTGATACACTTTTTATAGAATACTAGTGGCTGACAGCTTTGTACAGGAAAAATGAATAAGTGATTGTACATACAGAACTAATGGATTTTCAACTGTTTTCCTGCAGAGCTAGAATGCTTACATGCTTTGGAGTCAAGACTTTGGGTTATCTGGTGCAGGGCCAGGAGTTGGACTCGATGATCCTGTGGGTATTTCATTCTATGTTTCTATGGTTCCATATCATAAAAGATCAATTACAGGCAGTTCAGATGTCCCCATTGTATAGAAAAGTACTAGTTTCAAAAATTGACTTTTTTCCTGACCTTCTCTAAAAACCCATAAGCTAGCCAGACAATTGAGCAAAAATGTTTCTATTTTTGCTTGATTTAAATAACCCCTTTTTACAGCAACAAAGCACCCAAAATATTCCAGTGCTTACTGATGATTGATAACAATAAAATCTCTGTGATGGAAGTTCAATTATAGGTGTCTCCAGGGAGAGAAAACTGGTACACTAAATCCTTGAAACCTGTTATCTAGAAACAAGGGGTTAGTCAACGGCAACAAAACTAGTAAAATAAAGGAATTTTTGTTAAATTTAAAGAAATAAATTCTCTGCAGTCCTGATTGCAATAGTAAAAAAAAGATGAGTAAATATTTCAGTAATGGGAGTGGAATCTTCAATGTATACAGAAAATTCTTGGCTGATACTAGTTAAAATGGTGAAAGGGACTATGCAAACCAGCATAAGATCTTTTCATGATTTCAGAGTAAGACATAAACTGTACATAGGGAAATTAATTATTTTACAAAAAGTTCATGGAGTAATTTCCCATGCTAAAGACACTACAGGGAAATTATCCAAACAGTTGGTCATCTTGAAATTCTGTTGCAGGTCATTCCCTTTCACTGTAGCGTCTTTCCAGAATTTTCTTATAGTGCTTTGTGTCTTCCTTGAAAAAGTGGGTAAATGCAGAGGTGGAGGTAATTATAATGCCAGTCTAGGTACACAGTGCTGTTCTCTCTTGCTTTTCAGATGGCAAAAAATGTATTCTGCCAAGCTTGATGTTAATGGTAAAGGATTAGAACCCAGACAACTGTGTGATCAGACTCAGCCAGCATGGGTATATGAAAGGCAGGTCCTGCTTGACCAACCTGATCTCCTTCTATGACAAAGTGAGCCAAGTTAGTGAATGAGAAGAAGGCTGTGGACATCTTTTACCTGGGCTTCAGTAAAGCCTTTGACACCATTACCCACAGCATTCTCCTGGAGAAGCTGGCAACCCATGTCTTGGATGAGTGTACTTGTTCACTGGGTAAAAAACTGGCTGGATAGACAGGCCAGAGAGGTGGGGAATGGAGTTGCATCCAGCTGGTCACCATGGTTCCCCAGGGCTCAGTATCAGGGCCAGCCCTGTTTAATACCTTTTCAGTGATGCAGATGAGGAGATCGAGGGCACTCTCAGTCACTTTGCCCAGAAGTTTTCAGATGCTCTGGCCCAAGTGAGATGAGAGTATTGATCTACTAGAGAGCAGGAAGGCTCTACAGGGGGTTCTGGATGGATGATGGACCAAGGCCAGTTGCATGAGGTTGACAAAGCCAAGTGCCAGTTCCAGCCCCTGGATGACAACAACCCCCTGCAGTGCTACAGGCTTGAGGCAGAGTTCCTGGAAAACTACCCAGCAGAAAAGGACATGAGAGTGCTGGTTGACAGCTGGCTGAACATCAGCCAGCTTGTGCCCAGGTGGCCAAGAAAGCCAGTGGCATCCTGGCTCGGATTAACAATAGCGTGGCCAGCAGAACCAGGGCAGTGATTGTCCCCCTGTACCCAGCACTGGTGAAGCCACACCTCAGATACTGTGTGTGGTTTGGGGTCCCTCACTACATGGCAGACTTGGAGACACTGGAGTGTGTCCAGAAGCTGGTGGAGGGTCTGGAGCACAAGTCCTGTGAGGAGCAGCTGAGGTAACTAGGGTTGTTTAGCATGAAGAAATGAAGGGTCAGGGGAGACATTTTCTACCAGAAAGGAGGTCATAGCCAGATGGGGCTCAGTCTCTTTTCCCAAGTAACAAGTGATAAAACAAGAGGAAATGGCCTCAAGTTGCACCAGAGGAGGTTTAGACTGGATATTAGGGAACATTTAAAGGGTTAGCAAGCATTGGAACAGGCTGCCCAGGGAAGTGGTTGAGTAACCAGTCCTGAAGGTATTTAAAAGAGGCGTAGACGTGATGCTTAGTGGTGGACTTGGCAGTGCTACATTAATAGCTGAACTTAATGGAATTAAAGGCATTTTCCAAACTAAATGATCCTATGACTTCTGTCCCAGATCACAGCTCAGATGAGGACTCAACAACCATCTGTCAGTTTGTACTCTGTCCAGAGCTGAATGTGACCACTCCACTGCCCCAATCCCAACCCAATAATCATAGAAAATAGGGCACACAGGATTTACTATGTACACTCAATGCAGACAGCACAGTCTGCACATATGGTTAAATGTATTCTGCAGTAGTCTGAGTCTCCTATGAGCTTCTTAATCCACTCTTACTCTGCTCTTAAGTTAATGAAATTTGTCACCCCATGTATTTAATTAGGCTTTGCTGCAGAATGCTGGGACAGTAAAAGTGGACATAGATTCCAAAGTCAGCTCATGGAAGAAAAATCTATCAGGGTCCATTGCATATAAAAACTAAACTTTTTGCTTGGAAAATTATTGAAACTCAAATTATTGGCTGTGGAGAGGACTATCACCCTGTGCTTGCTCTTTGAATACACTTTTCTAGGCATTTGCTTTTAGCAACTTAGACAGGACTGGATTGAATCGACCCTATGTCTCAATATAATTTTTGTCCTAATTAATTGTCTTCTTAATTTAAAATAATCTTAATTTTTGATGTGCTTAAAAGGCAAGACAGAGGGTGGAATATGTTATCCTCTTCCAAATACTTTATTCTTCCTGAATTTACATTTAAAAGGGTATCATGTATGAAAATGAGCATCATAGCTGCTTGGAAAGAGTGAACAACACCATCTTGGTCAGATAAAATTATTCAGCACAGCAAGAATGGGGTTTATTTATTACATAGCCTGCTCTACTCCAGTTTTGCTGATCATGATAACATTATAGAGACACAACACAAGGAGAGACACGTCACAACCCAAGCTAAGCTTCACCTCTGCTGAAAGGCAAAGTTCTCCCAAGAAAGGTCTTTCTAATCATATTTCCTTCCACTTCAGGCATGATCTCTGTTTCTGCCTGGCACTGCCCAAGCACTGACATCTTGCTCATCTAACGAGCACAGAGAAAGAAATAGATGCCAGTGCAGTATTTCATTAGGCTGCCTTAAGAATGCCTCCCACATTTTGATATTTCATGTAACAAATGTAACAGGTGACATTTTGACCTACAAACTGTAACTCTTGCCACTCACTTCTAACTGAGTTGTGATGCCAAACTTTGAGGTGGCTGAAATCAATTAAGATTAACTGCACCCTAAACAAGGTTTATGTTAATTTATCTACATCTCAAATGCTACACATAGCTAAGTACAAAGACACTAGCTATGTATCTTGGATAAGTGATAATTTGGAGGTAAAGAATGGCAGAACATGCCCCCTTCAATCTTTCTATCACCCTTAAACCACAGTGATTTACGTAAAATCATGTAAAGTATTGGTCTTATGTATGTTGGTCACGACCTTATTCTGCTCACTGTAGTTGGATTTGCTCCAGACAGATGGAAACTATATTTTTTCTTTTAATGTAGGATAAAACTAAAAAGTAAGTTATTTACATATACTTGAAGTGAAACATCCCTTTGAATACTTCTGCACTTATTCCCTGGAAATCATCCATCACTACCACAAGTGACTATTTCTAATTGCAGGGAATTGCAGCCATCATCTATCTTCACCTACATCTTAGTTTGGCACCAGATGAACCTTAACTTGTTAAACCTTTCAGATGTTTTTGATAAAAACAATCTGTTGTTTCACTAAAGGCATCATGAGGTGTCTTTGGACCTGACTTCCAACATTTCTCCTTATGCCAAGGATGTAGGCTTTGCTCCACAGTATGGTACAACAGATATATTTTCCCAAATTAATAAATTATAAAATTAATAGATTAATAAATTATCCATCCAGCCCCTTCCCATTCTGCTATTATATAAATTTAATAATACACAGAGGTTTCCAAACACAAATAATAATCTTTTGAGACTACATAAATCTCTGCAGAATTTGTTTTGTAAGTCCTGTTTCTATTCAGGATGAGTCCTTCACAGGATACTGCTTTGAAGCTTTTATTTTTGAAGTTATACAAGAAACCATACCTGTATCCTTCCTATTGCCTCCGGAAATGCTCTTTTAGATAAGCAAGTTGAGCACTTCAGTTGTCTTTCCACGATATGACGAATAACACCTCTGAATATAATGGTTACACCTTCAAAGGTCTGTTAGTTGGTCTGGTTGTTTTTTTCTGCTAGTCTGGAATGCAAGAGCCTGATTTTTTTTACCACAAAATGATGTCACAGTTTTTTAAAAAGCACTCTTTTCACTGACAGGAGTGTTCAGTGTTTGAATAACTGATTATAGGCATCTGTTTGAGGGGAGAGGTTTATCCACAATCTACTACAAGCCTGGAATCTGATGAACCCACTCAACCTGGTGATCATTCCCCCAAGTACAGCAATAAACATATCTGCTGTATCCATGCCCCACCAGTTCCTCACAGACCTGGAGTCACTCATCCTTCACCTTACTCTTTCATTTTCTGCCAGTAGCAGCCTAATAGTGCAGCCCTTCTTTTATATAGGGTCTATGTGACAAGTGCCCACAGAAGCAGAATGCACAGCAGTAAGATCAGGATCAAGATTGCATCTTAGAAGAGCCATGTCTGTAGAATCTAAAAATCATTGTCAGAACCATGTTATGTCACATATCTCAGATCCAGAATTAACCCAGTAGCGATCAATGTGGTCACTTGCAATTTTATCCATTTAAAATCTAGGTGCATTATAGGTCCACGATTTAAACAGCTGGAAAATTGAATATTATACTCAGATATCCAGTATTCTGTGAGGGGGAACAAAGAACAAAGTGATGCTGTCTCTTACAAGAGGAAAAGCACCCACCCCAATATGGCCAGCACTTGGAGCCTGAGTGCTGGTGAGGTAAGGTGTGGCAGCTGTCCTGCTGGTGTTCAGAAGGCTGCCTTCCATAGCAAATTTTTTCCCTAGAGAAAATAAGGAATAACTTCACCAACAACTGAACTGCTGTGACTTCAGTCTGCATGCCTTGTGTGCCCTTCTACTGTTAATGACGTGATGCCAGAGTGACGGAGTTCTCTTTGACTCTGGATAATTGTGGGCAGTGTTTTTCCTCCGGCTGCCCCCAAAGTGGTCTCACCGGCTGTGTGCCCCCGGCTGAGAGCCCCCACTGCCTTCACCAGCGGCTCCGAGGGCAGCCGCACTCCTCCTCTGCTCTGCTGCAGCCCTGCCAACAGCGAGCGTGCTGGAGCGTTCAAGTATAATGAAGTGCTGTGCTGGTGTTATCTCTCCCCATCTCTTCCGTCTTGCTCTGGTGGGCTTCCCTCTCTGAGTGAAACACAAGGAGGAGACTAACACAGTGTTTCCTCTTGCCTGATGTTTGCTTGTTATTCCAGCTAATTTGCTCCAAGAGAAGAAATAAACCCGACTTGAAACAGCATGGTTAATTCTGATCCTTTTAGACCAATTGCATATCTCCTGGCACCATTAAAAAAATAGGATTAATGAAAAATTACTTTTCTCTCTCTGTCTTTTTTTTTTTTTTTTTTTTTTTTTTTAATTAAAGGAACCTCCCGCCTCCCCCTCTTCAATCCTCTTCCTCCCCCCGACTGATTGACAAAGTGAACAGAATCCGTGTTCTCACACCAATGGGTATCTATTACATGAGAACTTTCTTCTGGCGCCAGGAGGTATTTAGAAAGTTTGCCTGGCTATTCCACAGGGGAAATCCTGCTGAAAGTTGGGGGTACCTGAGCAAAATTCACTGCTGGCCAAAATCCGGGCAAAGCAGCGATCACACTCCCTAATGTCTCGTTAGGGTTTTTGCCCTAGAAATTCCGGGGAGAAGAAGCAACTAACAGGCAGCGGTTTCTTTCCTAGGGGACGATGTGCTCATCTCGTGCTGCGGGGCGGGATCTCCTTCGGGTCAATTAATGGCTCGAAGGACAAACATGTGGGGGTGTTTGTTTGTTTGTTTGTTTGTTTAGTGGGGTTTTGGTTGGTTCGTTGAGTTGGGGGTTTTGACGGTGGAAGAGTTGTTTCTCTGTCTTTTTGGTTTTAAATTTAAAAGCATGTCCCCGCTTATGCTGAGCGAGAAGCACGAACCCTCGCCACAGCCCAGGCGGTAAAACCAGCCCCGCAGCCGTCGACGCAGGACACCAGTGACTCACTTCAGTCCTGCAACCCCCTCCGGCCGGGTTTTCCTGCTGGAGCCGAGGGTTTTTTCCGCCGGGCAGAGAAGCCCCCGATGGGAAGGGAGAGCACTGCCCACCCCTGCACCTGGAGACCGCCCCGCCGGCTCTTGGGAAGAGAAACGGGACAGCCCCAGCTCGCAGGGAGCGAGGAGAGGGGCGGAGAGGAGGAGTTTAACCTCGGTTTGTAGTCCCGTCACCAGGTGAATCATCGAGCATGTCCCTTGATGGCAAGGTTTGCTCTCGCTAGGCAAAATAATTTCTAGTAAATACTTTTTTTTTTGTTTTCCTTCCAGGGGTTCATTTATCATCTCCTGTTTGCTTTATTTGACATGGCTTGACCCATAGAGTAGTATTTGATTTTGTTATATGATGGAAAGCCACTTTAAGGAAAGTCCATCCTGTTCCTAAGACACACACACTCATTTCTAGTAATTCCTCGGTTTCTGCCTTCTCCCCTGATGATTTCAGGATCCCCTGGGCTAGCTCACACGGAGTATCCCCAGAGAGGCGGCTGCCAGGGTTCCAGGACATGGGGCACCACGGCGCTGTCATCTTAGTAAAACGACAAAAAAACCAAGGGAATACTTTAATGGTGCCTCGAGCCCTGCTAGACCTCTGGCTAAGGACAGGGTACCCGGGGCACTGGCTGTAGCAAAGACCATTCAGGTACAGGCGTTTTAAGTGGAGGCAAGATTGTTAAGGGAATGAGAGACAATCACACATTTTTCCCTTCCTTCATTCGGTGCCTTTACCGGGGAATCTGGGCTAAGCAGAGTCGTCTTTGCTCTAAGTGGCATTAAGCAAGGGTTATAATTCATCCACCTGCTTTTCCTACTAGACTAGCCATCTCCATCATCCATCACTTCGTGGCAGAAGTCTTGCACGCCCTTCACACAGCCTGGATGTGTGCTGTAAACGCTTGTGAAGAGATGAAGACGAACATATTTGTCAGATGCTTTGTCAAGGCATCCCGCCTTTCTCATCACCGCGGGAAAAATGAATAAGAAAACCCTCATCACATTTAGGTTTTTCTGAGAAAGTAATAGCGCACTTCAGATGGGGCGAACTCGGCAACTCTGCTGAGTTCGAGGAAAGGACAAATGCCAAAACACTTTATCGAGAACACATCATCTCCCTCCTCCACCCTGCTTTGTCGCTGCCAACATCCCAGAGGGGGAAAACCACGGGGCTTTTAGCAGTTCGCCCTCCTATTCTCGGAGATGACCCGCGTTTTACAGACTTGGTCTCCGGTCATTTTTTCTCTTTTGTTTTTCGCTGTAATTTATTCTGAAACTTAAGGAAGGAAATGAGAGGGTTATACCCCCTATGCCTCATCCCAGGCACCCGCCGGGTTGTTAGGGCCGCGCTTTTGTCGCGGGGGCGGCGGCTCCCGGGCACAGGCGCCTCCCGGCCTGTCCGGGGATGTTCTCCGTCCTCGCTGGTCCTTGGCTGCGACACGAAACACCCTCACTTGTCGCAAAAAGTCAGGAAGAGATCTGGTTTTCGTAGACTCCTCTTTGCTTGGTTGTATTTATTTACCTAAATACCTGGTGGAAGAGTGGAAGGAAAAATCCCACTCCGTCCCAGTGATCCTACCCAATTCAGGGATCCCCCCTTGGCGGAGAAAAACTGATTTTTGTGTCCTCAGGGCCAACAACGGTGGCAGAGACAAAGCTCCTTGGGAAAGGCAGTCTCTGCAGCTTCTTCCCATGCAGGAGCTGTTCTAGCTGCTGTTCCAATCCCTTTACACACACACACACACCGGACTTTGCAAGCCCAGGCTGCCCCTGCACCTCGCCCAATGTGCAGACCGTGAAACAGGGAAGGACGCCGACCTCGGATTTCGGGCACAGTTCGTGCTTTTACCTTTTAACGGAGAAAGGGAAAAGGGACTGCACCTGATAACGGTAAAGCATCAAATGCTGCCTTGATAGACCAGGGGCTTTCCCTACTCAGCTCACAGAGATCATAAGGGATCAAAGTCTTGACAAATGGAACCATGATGTAATGCCCCGGCCCCATCAAAGACTTTATCCTGAAAATGATATCCTCGTCAGGGTCGCAGAAATTAGCGGTTTGATAGATGTGAGAGGAGTCAGGTCTGCTCGGTTACACTGGGTGTAAATCCGAAGTAAGCCCTGACTTCAGATTTACTCCACTGCATTTCCCATTTCCTTTACTAACCAAGAAGTAGGCAAAGACAATCTGAAAATTTGGCTCCTCTTCCTGCCCCCAGTCCTTTCATTAAATGAGTCAAGGTGTCCATTATGGGTTGCCTTTAACCCGCCGAAGCAGAGGTAGGCAGGAAAGGTGAGGTTTGGTACTGTGGCTTTTAAGACTGGGTACCATTTTCTTCTCTGCTTAAAGAAATTCAGTACTTTCTTCCATTAATCTCTAGCAGGGAAAGCGTTCAGCCCGCACCTGTATAAACAACCCAGATGGGGGGATAAAGTAAACCTATATCTCTTCCTCTGCTGTATCTATATGTACTTATATACATATATATATACGGATAATGCAGTCTAACTGAGGAGGAAGAGCAACCCCCAAGTCCAGCGTGCTGCCCTTTCACCGTGCAGCGTGTGGGACCCAGCCTGAGCATCAATGTTAGTGTCAAACCAAGTTCAAGAGATCCAGTTGCAAGATCAGCTGCCTATATAGGTGGTTCAAGAAATGTCAAGTTTCACTTGGAAAGGCTGCCATTAAAACCGGCTGTGATGTGGTTCTAGCCCCAGCGGGTGAAGTCGGGGTTTGCACAGCGTTAAGTGGCCTCAGCGAGCCCGCAATAGCTGGCGGGGAGGGGAGCAAATCTCTGGGTCCAAAGGTGGCCGGCGGTGCCGGGAAAGTTGCGTGGCAGCAGCCGGGAAGGTTCCGCTCGGTCGGGAGAGAAATGGAAGAGAAAAACCGTGAACAGAAATTGCGGGGCAAGATCTTTCCACCTGCTGTAGTCATTAGGTTTCTTTCTGAGAACTGCATTTTTATTCTGGTTAATCATATCCAAGTTGTGAAAGCCAGTAAGGAACCAAATGCTAGTTCATAATGTGAAAAAGGGAGGGTTTTGGGCAGGTGGGAGGGATACAAGTTGATGGCTGATTTTTTTTTAAATTTTATTTATACCTCTGTTGAACTTGTATGTCAGCATTTCCATTGAATGCGGGGTCCTCCATTCACCCGTGGACTCTATAATAAAAATTGAACTACAAAATTTGTTTAAAAAATCTGCGAGCAGCTCGAAAAGCTGTCTCGTTTATTTTGCTCTGTGACAGAGAGGTGTACACAGTCCATTTAATGGGTTTTAATTAATTGCTCTGAGGAGGGAGAAACCCTCGGACAAGTTACTGTCTTGAGCTTCACCCGAAACTAAGGACATTATCAAACCACAGTACGCACGTTCCCAGAGACTTTATGCACTGCTCCCCTCACACCGCACACCCAGCCCCCGGTGCCGTGCCTCCTGCTGCCTCCGCCCGCCCCGGCGGGGACACCGGGACCGCACAGCCGCTTCCCGAAGCGGGGCAGGCAGGGGAAGAGCCAAGCGCGCTGGGGCCACGTCCTGCCGCACCACTCGGCTGCACCGGGGTCCATACATCGGGAAAATACCATGCCCTCGAAGGAAGGGCAAGAGAAAGACCGAGTGTTGGTGGGCTGGGAACAGAGTCCCGAGTCGCGCTTAGCCCTTAGACACAGGGAGCGGTGCGCTCCTCCCTGCGCAAACACTGGCGGGACCAGCCCTGGATATTTTACGTTCTCCGAGGAGAGAAGAAAGGTCTGCCCAATGGGAAAAGGCGTGATACCCAAGAGCACACACATACACGGAGACATCCCGCGTGTACCCCCACCCGCGCGTGTGTGCCCCCACACAGGGTCAGGGTCAGGGTCTGGCTCTGCGCTCCGCCGCACCAGCCCCGCCGCGAACCGCGGGCCAGCGGCAGAGGCACCGCCCCCGGCGCGGGGCTCCGCAGGGCCCGACCCCCGCCCCGCGCCCCTCTCCTCCCCTCCGCCTGGCAGATGGTTCGCTCCGGGGACACCCGATATATAGCGCTGTCAAGGGGCGCATCCCCCCTCCGCGCCCCCCCGCGCCCCCGCCCCGGCACGGACTCTCCGCGGCGGGGCCGCCCCGCTCTGGGCCGACTCGGCTCGGCCGTCCGCCCCCGCCTGCCTGCCGCGCTGCCCGCCTCCCCGCCGCCCGCCCGGGGCCATGTCCACGGGCTCCGCGAGCGAGGCGGAGGAGCTGCCCGAGATGGACCTGCGGGCGCTGCAGCTGGACTACCCGCCGCCGCCGGCCAAGCGCCAGCCCCGCGGCGAGCTCTACCCCTCGGGGGACAACTCCTCGGCGGCGGAGGAGGAGGAAGAGGAGGAAGAAGAGGAGGAAGAGGACGGCGAGGGCAGCTGCGCGGCGGGGCCGGCGGGCAGCGGCTGCAAGAGGAAACGGGCGCGGGGCGGCGGCCCCGGGGGCAAGAAGGCGGCGTCGGGGCCGCGGGGGCCGCCGCCCGAGGGGAAGCAGTCCCAGCGCAACGCGGCCAACGCGCGGGAGCGGGCGCGGATGCGGGTGCTGAGCAAGGCGTTCTCCCGGCTGAAGACGAGCCTGCCCTGGGTGCCGCCCGACACCAAGCTCTCCAAGCTGGACACGCTGCGCCTGGCGTCCAGCTACATCGCCCACCTCCGGCAGCTGCTGCAGGAGGACCGCTACGAGAACGGCTACGTCCATCCCGTCAACCTGGTACGGCGCGGGGGGCGGGCGGGATGCGGCGAGGGGCACCCGCGGGGAATCCCCGGTCACCGCCCGGGGCAGCCCGCGGGGCCGGTGCCCCGGGCAGGGTGGCAGCGCTCAGGCCGTGCTCGCCCTGGAAGGAGCGGAGGGGCAAATCCCCTCGCACCGTGGGCGACTCCGGGGCCGCGCTTGGCCTTCGGTGATGGCGGGTGTGTCAGTCCTGGGGAGTCGGAATAGGGACCCTAAAGATTACATTCCTCGGGCATTAGGCAAGCTTAGTGTCCGAAAAAGGAGTAACTCGGTCAGCGGGCTGGCCTGCAGCACAAGCAAAGCGTCATGAGTTCATCGGTGCAAAATTAAACGCCCGATGGGTAAAACGTTTTCTTATATATAGCAGTGTGGTTGTTTTGGAATAGTTAATATTCTTTTTATTTATAAATTACTTAAAGAGTTTCAAAGCTAGAGAAACGTTGCAATTTGGATGTGAGCGCTGTTGCTGACTATTGCAGACCTTCTGTGGAGCATTTAATTATAATGAAAAACGTAATGAAAATATTTGTTAGAGGAACTCAGCTCTCTGTGCTTCCCACAGGGACTAAAACATGATGACGTGTTTGCAACTGAATCAGAGTTAGACTTCTATCGGTAATAAAGCTCCAGTTTCATACGAGGATAAACTTTCTTTTAATATGAAATACCTTTTTCTTTTGCTTACAGACTTGGCCGTTTGTGGTTTCAGGAAGACCTGACTCTGACACCAAAGAAGTTTCTACTGCCAGCAGATTATGTGGAACTACTGCATAGTCAGACTAAATTGAGGATTTTTTGTTGTTGATCTTTTTTTTTTTTTTTTTTTTTTTTTTAAATGGGTTGGATATTTTTAAGAGCTGTGATTTATCAGCTCAGGACTAGAAGATGGGGCAAAACCCCATCTCTAACAGTGTTAAATCTGCATCCCTCATCATTCTTTCCCCTTAGTGTTCTGAGGGCAGATTATTTAAAGCAGTAAAGAATGGAGGTGGTTGAAATTAGAGGTTTTATGAACTGACTGCAGCAGCTGAAGTCTAAGACTTGGCTTCATCATTCTTACCACTGCCTGAGGACCTGCTGTTCTGAGGCTTTTAAACTAATGGAAGAGGAATATAATGATATAGAATTAACAGCATGGACCAAAATACAATTCTGCAAACTAACCCCAAAGTGTTATTTGTATTGTAAAGCAAAACAGTATTTTAAAGTAGTTTTGAAAGTCAGATAGATTTATAATATATTTTGATGGCTTTTGTATTCATGGGTCTGGTTTACTGCAACTATGCAATTCGTCATACTTTTTTACTTTTGGTCCCTGTGATCAGTTTTCTTAAAAATGTGTAAGTGGACACATTCTGCTATGACCCATTGGAATGAAAGTAATTCCTTTGGTTATGTCTTGAAGTGCCACAAATAAGAATGTGGGACTATCCTTAGAAATGTGCCTTAATCTGGAAGAGAATTCTGCTTACTGGAAGGCCAGGGTCCATGTGTTGTAAAGAATGTGTTTGTATGATGCTGCAAAATAACAAGAATTCGCAGTGTTTTAAATATTTTTACTGTACTGTTATGCTTATCATTGAGAAGTTTACTATCAAATGAGTTAGTGTGTCATTTCCTTACAGATTCAAACGTTGTAATAAAAGAGGATGCCATCAAATAAGTTGCAAATGTAAATAACTCTATTTTTTTATAAATGACATTAAAATCTTGGACTTACTGGTACTGTGATAGTGTGTGGCTGTATCCATATGCAAGCGTCTTTGTAATGCATATTCTTGTAACCCACTTTTGTAAACACAGTTATCTTCCTCATCCCTTGAGAGCAGATACATCCCCAGCAAGTTTCAGATAAGAACACTTTCACCCCAAACAACTCATTCGAGGTGCAGTACTATATCAATCAGCAGGGATGGCCAAGTTTTAACAACTTACAGAATCCTCCGTAATATTCTCTTCTGTGAAGCAGAATAATAAATAAATGCAGATTAAGAAATCAATGTCATTTAGTGTAATAGTTCCTTTTGCTGTTCTTTGGCATTTCCATCTGTAATGTGTTTTGCTTATATCTGTATTTTTGCAGTGGGAAAATCAGAGTTTTCCTAGTTGAAAACAGAATTTTCTTGTTTTAAGATTAAAAATCCTGAGATAAGATTTTATTTTTTCTCAAAATATTTTATAAGCAGTTTACTCATAGTAAGGGAGAAAATTAAATTGCTTTGGAGAAGAAAAAGCCACCTCTTACTAATATAAGCAGTGAGGAGGAAGAAACATTTGTTTAACAAGAAGCAGTTTACTCTAATTTGTTGTCAGGTTACCCTATGCCATGGATTTCTGTTTTGAAATACTGCATAGAAGACCAAATCTGACTATTGGTAGAATCCTGCAAGTAGGTAAACTGCAGAAAATTGGTTTTCTTCTTATGAAATGTAAAATAACCCAGAGACACTGCAAAATAAAATGAAAGCATAGTCCAGGATCTGATGAAAGTGCTGGTTTTAGTGATTTGGGGGCAAGTTGTACAGAGACCATAATATAATTTAACTTTCATTCTTTTCCAGAGAAAGTCTATGAAGGAAGAGGGCTATCCTAATTTGCAGTTAATGTAGCTGAGGTGGGACTCCACCTCAATTCTTCTAGGAAGCTTTATAAAAAGAAAAGAACATAAACAATAAAGCAAAAGCGAAGGATCTTTAGGAAGGCATAAGATATGAGGAAATTCAACCAATGTTTATCTGAACCCTAAGAAAAGGATTATTCAGCAGTTTAACTAAGGTACTACTTGAGATAATCTCAGTTGTGATACTTAGCTGATTTTGGCCTTGATCCCAGCTGTAATTGGTTAATGACTCTAGGAGATCAGAAAAATAAGGAAAGCTGGAGAAATTTAAATAGTATAGAAAGGTCTGTGCAGAGTGATGGAAAAAATATTCAGTGTATATTCCCAAATATGAAGTGGTTAGGTTAAGTAAATACAGTAGATCAAAACTGGGGGTGAGGAGTGTGACATGAAGAAAAACATAGGATTGCTTTCACCCATGCACCACACTGCATGCTCTCAAGTACATTTTTCTTTGTGGCTGCATAATAAATAGAAATACTTTCTTTGTAAACTAATGAATGCACTTACTGCATTTGTTACAGTAACAGACATATCCATATGGTGGTGGTGTCCCAACAGACTGTCAGTGGTTTTAGAACAGAAGTAAACAGTGGCCATTTCAGATCAAAATCTGGAGAGAAAATGACAGCTTTTAGATACTGAACAAGACCCAGTTTTTTCTTTTACATACCTCTATACAGAGATATATTTATTAGTGTATACTTATTTCTCTTAATACAGCAATTAGGGATGTTTAGATTTCTCCAATAAGGATCTGATATTTCAAATAATTAATTTTAATCCTTGGGTTCGTAAATTTTTTTTTAAAAAGTAAATTAATCTTCTTCTCTCCCAGTGAGATGCATTATATGATTAGGAAAAAGATCAGGTAATTGAACAGGTTCCCCGTGGGTTTGTCCTGAAATGAAGGCTGCTGTCTTTCCAGGGAAATGCCAGGTAGGTCATATATTCTGGCATTCCTCACCTACAAAGACACACCAAAAATACATGCATGCAGTTTTGAAACGTTTTTTTTAAACTCAGATAAAATCAGATCACTTCTTTACTTTAATGAAGTGAACAAAACATTCTAAAATGCTGTTTTTAAGCATTAACGAATTTCACTGAAAGATAATAAAGGTCCTCCTCTTTTCTTTAATTAAGTTTTTGACAACCTGATACAGTAAATTAATTTCATTTGTAAAGTCTCAATGTTTGGTTTGTCTGGATAGTTACAGAGGTGTGTGGAAAGGAGATTTAAAATGAAAAACTACCTCACATAGCTAGAGCTCATGAGAACAGAAGAAATATATACATTTTTATTAGACTTGGCAAGTTTATGCTTGATGATTTTGAGTTATATTAATGTTCCTTGCACAAGGTAAAAGATGAACCCTTCTTGATCCCATAAAGTTATGCAGAATTTGCTGAAGATGTTTTACAAATAAAATGCCAAATTACCTGCAATTGATATTCAGCCAAAACCTGCTTCATGTGAAATCTGACTGGCAGATTACCTGCATTGACTTCTGGGGCAAACAGTCCATATGTAAAGAGGAAACAATTGCCTCCCAACAATATTTTTATGACTTTAGATTAATACAAATGTCGTGTGGTACTTTGTTTTGTCTCTATTCTATGTGGGAATCTGATGGAGCAGATCATAGCCATCATTAACCTTTCCTTTGTGATGCATGTGTTTGCTTACACAAGAGAAGTATGTCTCTCATATTGAAAATGTTAACACTTCTGAACAAAAGAAACATAGTTTGCACACAAGAAATACCTAAGCCATAATTTTCCCTCTCAGTATCTTTATACATGTACTATTTAAAGAACTCTCAGATACGCTAAGGATTCTGAGTAAAAATTTGATTTTTTTGGCTAAGTGAAGGTGACTATGGTGAAGGTACAGTTGCCATAGGGGTCTCTGAGGTTAAAGAGAAGGTTGAATAATTTTAAGATCTCAATAAGTATCTGAAAGTAGCTCTGTCTTTCTTTATTGACTCTAAAAGGACCCTAAGAGGACCAACTGCACGATTCAGTTAAATATCAAATGTGTTAGTTAAATATCTAATGTTGGGAGGGATACAGGCAGGTTTAACTTTATATGAGCCAAAGAAGCTGAAAAGAAGGAAGAAGGGGGATTTAAAGCCACCCAACAATACAAGCCTATAGTAACATTTTAAGCAAATAATACATACATTATTTGAAAGAAATAACATGGAAAGTTGTCCATTCTAGTAAGCAGTAGTCACTTCTCCACAAATAATTAATTCTACATAATAGTGAATTTGCACTTGGTATGGCAGGGCAGGTTCTCACCAAGATTTGTTTCAGTTATGCCTAAGAATTAGGTTCCACCTCTGGACAGAGTTTATCACACTCCAGCTGAAAGATATGTACACAAATATTCTCTTCAGTGCACAGAGGACAGATGCTGGGCTGTCTTGCAGATCCTAAATACCTATATCCATAATTTTATTATATTCTGACAAGAGGGCTTAGGGATGAGTTGCTACATTATGCAGAAACTTGTTCTATCACAGTGCAGGCTAGTTAGGATTCAGGTACTAAGAAGGAATGGGTCTCAGTATTTTCCTTGGCTCTGAAAAATGTTTAAATGCAAATTAGTAAAAAATAACTAAAAACGCCTTAGTTAGAATGCAGCATGTGGGAATCTTATTAGAGTTAAAATTCCTACAAAAGTTAAGATAGCTGAAAATATTAAAATAGTTACCTATTCAGCAAGTCAAGCAAAACTGAGAACTTGTGGCTGATGTAGAGCTGAGGAAATGCTCCCATAATGTTGGGGTTCTGACAGTCTGAGAGGGCCTGGGACTAGAAATATGTGTAACTAACCTTGGTGTGACTGGAATTTAACAAGCAAAGGAAATTATTCTATCTTTTCATTGCGATGAAACAGTTAAAAATAATTCACATTTCCAGGGTTAAAAATAATTCAGACTGTGACAAGAAAAGCTCTCTATGACAGCAAAGCAGGCAGAGCTGTGAGTCAGAATAATTACAAAACCTAACCCAAATCCAAGCAAACAGGCTGCTCAGCATTTGGGACAAAAAAACCATCAGAATAGCAAAGGACTGCATGACTTTGTAAGTGTTTATGAAGGCGTGTGTAGTGAGCACAGCACATATAAAAGGCATGAAAAGCAGCACTTTATCTTATAGGAATTTTCACAAAAACAACAAGAACAAGATAAATGTGTGGTAATCAAAAAATTAATGTATCACTTTTTAATTTTAATTCCAAGTTGCTCTGATTGCAGAAGTTACCTTACCATTAGCACCTCAAATCCCATAGTCAGTTACAGATAAGAAATAAATGTAGGCATGACTGTTCATGGAAAATTGGGATTGGAACAGCACAAGCAATTATTGTCTTCTTTAAATTTTGTCCCCTTCAAGGGAAAAAAAAAAAAAAGAGATACATTGCTATTTACTAAGAATCTGAAGTCCTGAAAATGCCTTATAGTCCTGTGTGTGATATTTTCATGCTAGGTATGGATATGCTTGAGACCTCTAAGGCCTATTAAGATAGCTCTGTATAACTATGGAGGTTATAAAAGGTCACCTTGTGTATGCAGGAAGATCTCTGGGGTGCTCAAACCCCAGAATCACAAATTTCAACACAGGAAAAACACACATCACATTTGAGTTGTGCCCAATTCTTGCCCTTTTCATAGGAAAAGGAGCAAAACTTGTGGTGTTTGGGGAAGGATTGAGTAAATGGCATTTTACATGAGAAAAAGAGGGGAAAAAAAAACAAAGAGAAAATTTAACCCTTTTCTGTAGGACCCCTGGATTAAAACTAAGCTGCCAAATTGGTGAAGTTCTGTTCAAAGGAGTAACTGGAGACAGAACCTAACCAACCAAAATGTACAAGTAGACCATTATGAAGAACCACTCCTCAAGAGTAAATTTATCTTCATCCACTAGAAATGAACTGTCAGCTGGAGGTACATGGAGATAAATATACGAAATTCAGCTGTCTGTACAGATATTTGGATTACAAGTTTAGTATTTAAAAGCATTACACTGATGTTATGAAGAATGAACTGAAAACTATCTTGAAAGACACCCCTGAGATGTCTTATCCTGGCTCAGGTGTAACTATGTGTCTTACACAGAATCACACAATTACTGAAATACACTACCCACGTGTGCATAATATGATTTGTACTGAAGCCTTCACTAAACCTGCTCCGTGGAGATGTCACAAGTTAAAAAGAAATGGTGTCCAGAAGCACTCCTGAGTATTGCACCTGCAGGTCTAGGCTGTTGGAGATGTCCCTGCATGGTTTGTGGATTTGGTATGGGATATGTGCCATTCTCCCAAGCACTGCTAAGACATAGTTAATGAGTCAGCAGTGGATAGAGATCACTCACAATACAAAGTAGAAGTCAGAGTATTCTGGAGATTGAGAGTGCACAGTGATAGGCAGCATGCACACAAACTAGACCAGGCCAGGTGACCTCAAAGCCAGAGGACAGTCTTCGCAGAACAGCCCTTCATGCTTAGACACAACCTCTGTATTTTAAATGAAGTCCAGTTCATAGGACCTCCTGTGTTTTATATTTGGTATAGATTTTTCTTGATTTTAGATTCTTTTGGGCAGGGAAGCCCATGTATCCCTTTATTCTTATGTATCTATCACCAAGAAATCTAACATCTGTTACCAAACATCGGAACAAAATGAATGAAAATCCTGACATTACACTGTAGATCTTACTGCTAAAGCTGAATAGAATCCTTAGGATTATAAAATTTCTGTAAGAACATTGAGTGCAACCACTAACCGACCACTGCCATACTGACTACTAAACTTTATCCTCAAGTACCACATCTATATGTTTTTTGAAGACTTCCAGGATTGATGATTCCATCACTTCCCTGAGCAAAATAGGTAGGTGATTTATGTCCAGCTCCCTTGTAATATATGCCCGGTGTGCAAGACAGTGGCAAGTCTAGCAGTGGATTGAAAGACAGCAGATAACTTTTTTTCTGAGTGTAGTTTAACACTAAAATGTCATTGTACATGAGGTATCAAAGCAATATAACAATCCCTATTTCCTCTTCCAGGTTTTCGGTGTGTGTCTCAAGTACTAAATATTAAATAAACCCTTTTAATTTTTTCACTTCTCAGTTATGCCTTCACACTGTCGTTATTGTAAAGCCGAAAAAAAGCTCTTTTTTCTTCAACATTTAAGACAGAATGGACAAATTATGATTCACAGAATTTTTCTAACAGCAGCCACTTTGGATACCGACAGACACAGAAAAACATATTTCCCCAAACTCTGGTAATCCCACAAAAGTGTGTCTCTGAATGAGGGTGGGGAGACAGCCCCGGGTGGCCTTCAGCGTCCCTGGCTGGCACAAGTGTTTCCCCTCTGTCATCGAGACATGTGCCTGGCTCTCTTCCGAGGTGACTCCTGGAGAACTGGCAGCTGGCTGCGAGACATGAGCAAGAGGAAAAAAAATCAGGTGAAACAAAGAGAAAAACTGATCTGTAAAGAGCCTGTGGATACAGCCGAAAGGGCTATGGTGGGTTTGGAAAAATCTCGGGGTGGGATGAACATACCACCACTTCAAATGTATTTAAATACACCTACAGAAAGAACTAAGGGGCGGTTATCTAGTTACGCCAGCTTAGAATCATAGAATGATAGAATAATTAAGGTAGGAAAAGACCTTTAATATCACCAAGTCCAACCATCAGCCTGTGCGCTTGTTTGCTCACCCCTAAGCATTACTTTATTTAATAATGGAGTATCAGCATCAAATGCTAGGAGCCCTCTGCCCCTGGTGCAGAGTGGGCACTACTCTTCTTGGCACTGGGCAGCACCCGGCCCATTTTGAAGTGTCTGAGAGTGGCTTCTCCCCTGGGCCCAGCTGCGTCCCTCAGTGGCAGAGGCGCTGCCCGGGCCGCTGCCGCCCCCTTGCTCCGGCTGCGGGAACCCGGGGGCACCGGCCCGGCCCGGCCCGGCCCGGCCGGCATGGGCGGGACCCGCCCCGCAGGCGGGGCACGGGCGCCACCCGGTGGCTCTCTGCGTGAAGAACGTTTTCCTGATATCCAACCTAAACCTCCTCTGACAGCCTCAGGCCGCTCCCTGGAGTCCTGTCACTGTCACCACAGAGCAGAGACCAGTGCCTGCCTCTCCTCTTGCCCTCACCAGGGAGCTGTAACTGCAGTGAGGTGTCCTCTGCCCCTCAGTCTCCTCCCGGCTGAACACACCAAGTTTTTACCTCAGCCTCTCCTCACAGAGCTTCCCCTCGAGGCCCTTCACCATCCTCGTTGCCCTCCTTTGGACACTCTATGATAATGTCTTTTTTATACTGAGGAGCCCAGAACTGCTCCCAGCACTGGAGGTGAGGCTGCCCCAGCTCAGAGCAGAGCAGGACAATCCCCTCCCTTGCCCAGCTGGTGATGCTGTGCCTGATGTCCCCCAGGACAGGGTTGGCCCTCCTGGCTGCCAGGGCTCTGCTGACTCAGATTCAACTTGCCATTGACCAGGACCCCCAGGTCCCTTTCCATGGCACTGCTCTCCAGCATCTCATTCCCCAGTCTATACACACATCCAGGGTTGCACCATCCCAGGTGCAGAATCCAGCACTTTCCCTTGTGAACTTCATATGGTTGGTACTTGCCCAGAGCATTAAGAATGAATGATGTGAGGATCAGCATTAGGAATGGCAGTAGGAATGGTGTTAGGGTTCTTGGTACCAGCCATGGCTCCAGCAATAAGCCCACGGATGGTGAGGCCTAAGGAGCCTCCTGCAGAGGGTCTGTGTGTGCCCGGGCTGCCTACAGCTCCAGTGGGCCCCTGAACTCCCTGAATGTCCCTGGCACCCCAATTCCCTGCCAATGTGGTCAAGAGGAAACATGGGAACAGGAAGTAGGCACAAAGGTGGTGTATGCGTGGCTCCATATAATGTGGCACCAACCGTGCCTTACCCAGAACAAAATAAAAGCATTAAAAGAAGACGGGAGGGAGAGGAGCCTCCCAGGATGCAGGGTCCAGCCTGCACATACAGGCCTGCCCAGCTCAGCCTCGCTCACTCCTGGCCACTTTATAGCCATAGAACAGTCCTTGCCCCAGCAGATTTTGTGTCTCCCCATCAGGGCTGGGATGTCTTGTGGTGAAGGACGCTGGGGACACTCTACCACCTGCTCGTGGTGTATTTTTCCAACACAGGCTCCCCTGAGGCATTGCCTGTTTACATTGGCTGTTTTATTTGGTAAGTAATGACAGCCTGTAATCCTGAATGAAAGGGTCAGTATGGAAAGGGACAGCTACATCTTGTGGTCAGAATGAGAGACAGGGAGTGTTCTCATTTCCTGGGCTATGGAATAATATTGAATTTTCATTTCTCTGTGCAAGTGCTGTACTTGCCTATGGTGATCAAGTATGTCTTGGGCTCCAAAAACCATTCAGAACTTCTAGGAGTAAATAAAAATGAGTAAAAGAAATGGCAATATTTTGTTACCATGACTCTCTTTATATAATTAGAAAGTAACAAATACCTGATTATAGAAACAGTCTTAGTATGACAATCTGTACTGATGTCTTCATAGACTGAGTGGTCCTTTTAGTTCATCTCTCCCTCATTTTTTGGTTCAGATAAGAGAGAAAGAGGTTTTCTGTGGCTCCAGTACAAGAGGCCAACTTGAATCAACCCCTTTGCATAACCTTCTGAACTTTTGAATGAAATAAACAGTGTTGTACATTCATTGCCAAATACTGGGTTTATACTCAAAGTACTGAGGGAGGAAAAGTGAAGCTGATCTGATTTCAGACATTCAAAACATCCAGTAAGGAGTAATTTCGCAAAGTCAGCTCTGAAAAGCTGGGGCCAGGACAACAGTGATGACATGGCAGTAGTAATGCAGGGAACGTGCCAGGGGCAGGAGGGACTCTTGCACTGTGCACCATAGCTGTTTTCAGCTGTGTGCTGAAGCACAGGAGCAAATCTCATACATTCCCAAAGACCTGAAGCTGGCAACTCTCCAGCAATGGCTAGAATTGCAGATGTTCAAGACACTTCATATTTCTTCCCTTTATTGCCTTAAACACAGGAATGAAAGAAATAAAACTTGTCTCGTTGCTTCTTATCTGGTCTGACAGCTCTTCATCCTTGCACAGGAATTAAAGAAATAAAACATCTTCTTATTGCAACTTAACCTACCTCACATCTGCTTATATTAGGTAGTGGCTTCAGTCTTATCTCTCCAAATACAGAACAAGGGATGCAGCCTGAACAAAGAGGATGAGATCTGTGTCAGATAAAGAAAAAATGCAGAAGTTTTCTTCCTCCTCTCTTCATAGACTGATTCAACAGAGAACTACTGGCTGCAGTTAGGAAAATCTACTACTACCAGTACCACCCAGTAGGAATAGCAGAGATGGCACTATGACGATATGATGATTTACTATGTCCCTCTGTACTTATTAAGCAACCATTCCAGAAATTTGAGCTGTTTCCTTGTACCTTCACCTTTTCACTTTGACTCTCAGCTGATAAGATAAAATCCATAGTGACTGGAAAATGTAGTAATGAAATACTGACTTGGATGAAAAGTCAGTGGGATAAGACTCTTTCTAAGAATTTAGCACATTCAGATTTTATCTCTTTTTCCTCTTCTAGTTTATGTTAGGAGCAGTGATCCAGCATGAAAAAAACTGCTGGTGTGGAAAAAAAAGTCATTTTAATATACATCAGAAAAAAATTTGTTCAGTTCCTGAAGCAGAGCACTTCTACCTCCTTAACCTGTAGTTCTTTAAAATTTTAACAACTAAGCATCTTTAAGGAGGGCCGATTCATCACTCATCTTAGCCTGATATTGCATTGCTTGAAGTCAATCTCTACCCTGTTAAGAATGTATCTGTGATGGTGGAGAGCTATGTTCTGGACAAAAGAAATCCTATAAACCCTCACAATTTGATTGTGCTCTAATGTTCCTTGCACACTGAGAGCACAGATAAAATACAGATGAGATGTGATGACTGCCTCTCTGACTTGTTTTGGTTTTCATTATGGTTTTCTGACACTGGTTCCCCAAGCATGAAATAGAACAGCTTCATTAGCAAGCTCCTTTCATCTTGCCACAGAAGATAGATTTTTTTACCTTGCTGAAAATGGTCTTCCAAACATGGGAAATTTGTCCAGACAGAGTTTCAGATTTTATCTATAGACAATAGATTTGGACTAAAGATCTTGACAGACTGCAACAGACTGTTAAAATATGGTTGTAGGACCCTTTATGCAGCCTACTCTGTAGTCTATGAAAGAGCTGAAAAGCTGTGTTGCCCTGTCTGGAAGGTGAATCAGGATGTACAAAACCCTCTTCTCTCATCTGCTTCCTTAGATCTTGTTCACCTTGGTTTACTGATAACTTAGGTGTCTGAGAAAATGTAGAATTGTTTTCTTTCCATTTTTCTTGGGGATAGAACAAGGAGACCAGCATTCACCTTGGGAAGGGACAGAATATACTGCTTCCAAATCAATGAATCACTGCAGAGTCCCACATCTCTGACACACAGTTCGTCCCAGTTCCAGTCTCTCTATTCTTTGTTACCATGTACTATGGACCTCAGGGTAAAAACACATTTTATCCCAGAATAAATTTTATAATTTGGGACGTCACTTAAACACAGCAGTGATTGTTTACATATGCTGGTATTTAAGTTTGCTCGAAGCAATCATTCTGCCACTGTCATAAATCCCACCGTAGGATTAAATGCTCATTTGAATCTTACAGTTTAATTATTTTCAGTTTTAATCCAAGAAAGCAGGAAAAGGCCAAGAAAATCTTCAAATATGACATTCAAAATACAAACTGTGGTATCTCAGCTGAGTTCTTCGAGAGCAGATCATCCTAAAACTGTGACTGCTGAAAGTGTCTTGGACCTAGTAGATTTCAGAATATAAGGCTGTACCATAGCACATGTATGCACATGTACCAAGTGCATAACCAAAGTGATGAAACAATTACAACATATTATTATTACAGAGTGTTTCAGAAACCATTTGTGCTTCAGAGTACGCATTTCCCAGTCAAGTTAGTAATAATTAAAAAAAACCCAAACCCAAAACTTGTCACTGAATTTTTTATGCTTCTGTGAAAAAAAAATAGTCCCTTGAAACAACAAATTCTAAATTTACTGTATGGCTTACCCATTTCCAGTAAAGTGACACCAAGCAACAAATTCATTTTTAAAACTATAGAGAATGTGCACATCTTCAAATTTTAGGTGTACAATTTAGATAGCAGCTAAGATAATTTGCACAAAAACTGAAGCCCTTCAGATCTACTTTTAATGACTTATCATAGTTTCCTTCATAATGTAAGCATATATTTTGGATTCCTATATTTAAATAAATGGCCTTTCAGGTCTGAAGCAGTGATACTGCCAAGCTCAACACATCCAAAATGTGGTAGTATGAAGGGACCTCACTCAGATGGTAGAGAATAATATGTGCCTGGAGTCTGAGATCTGGACATCCCACAACCATGCAGGAGGTGTGAGATCCAGCTTCCCTCTGTCTCCCTGGGGCAATGGGAGGAAAGGATGTATTAAAAAACTTCTCCTTAGAGTCAAAAGGTGACACTCAGAGGAATTGCCTACCAGCAGCTCCAAGTAGCTGATGTGCCAGGCATATGGGCCTGCATGAGCACATGTAGACAAATGTTCTCAAATCAAACCATACTAGGGTCATTATGTGCTTGTCTGACCTTTTTAAGTATAACAATATTTTTTTTTCACATTCATTTGAACTTAGAGCAATCCTTTATGTCCAGCAGTTCACTATTTATCTCAAAGGGCACTTAATGGGAAGGAATTTTTCTGAGGAGATTGAATTTGTGATGACAGGAAAAAAAATTATCTTTCAAGAGGATGCATTTAGGCTGTGTGGGAAAAAATGGTACAACCAGCCCGTGAAATTTTCAACTGGAGGTTGAAGTAATTTGCCCAAGGAATCATTTGTTCTTATCTCATAAAGTTTGGAAAAATTCAAGCAAAGAAAGGGATTATAATGCGCTCTTTGTAAGGGGCTAATTCTGAAGATTTCAGTGTTCATATTTTGTCATTTTATAGAACCTAAGGTAAAAAAAGCAACTTTGCTCATTTAGACTAAATAATGCAACTCACTCAGTTCACACTTGATGGTTTGATGTAATGTTTTTCTGCCTAAATTAATTCCAGTAACGGTTTTACACCACTGCTTAATTTTTGACTCTTATTCAAGAGCACTTAATTTAGAGTTTTAAAATACAGGCTGATACTACCCATCATGCAGGAGGAATAAAGCAAAATCCAATAAACCCAGATAAAAACTCCCAAAATAAATTTTAATAAAATTTCCTATTCAAAGCAACACATTTTCAAAATAGGTACTCAAAATGCTGGGGTTAAAAATTATTAGTGTCTGCATACAGCAGCAAAACACTGAATCCCACTGCACAATGCTCTGTTCCAATACACTGCACTCAATTGCCAGTTTGAACCAGTACAGTTTTCATCCTTTTTATCTGGCCCATAGACTTAGTAAAACATAATAATATACTAAGACATATTTTCTATTTTTTCCAAATGAGGCATATGTTCAAACATTTTACCTCTCTATTTGACATATATGAAAGACCATTTTACATATATACTACACAGAAGTAAAAAAAAAAAAAAAAAAAAAGAATCAAGGTAGATAAATTGTTCAGCTATCCAGAGATTGCTATCTGGGAGAATTTGGCTTTTCAAATGTTCAAAGGCATATAAAAAATTCCTTTGTTTGCACATTCCAATTCTTAATCCATAGTCAGACAACTAGATTTATTTTCCTACAGCTTCCACCCTCTTATGAAGCAACTGTAAGAAAAAAAGACTATGAGTTACAGAAATTTAAAGGCTAAGGGTTTTTTTTTTTCCTTTTGTGCCTGTAGTACTATTCTGATACCTAAGCCTTCAGGTCATTTGATGAATTATTGTTATGACAATTTAGGATTCTCAGAACACCTGCTAATGTGCATCAAAATTCACCATAAGGGAGGATGATGCAGCTTTATCCATACTGTATTTGCTAGAAATTTCAGTGACCTTTAATTCTTATAGTGTCTTCAGAGTGCAGAATGTGCCAGATTCTTGTAGCCCAGGGTGAAGATAAGATGGAAAATATTTGCTGTTGTAGCTGGAGAAAAAAGTTGTTGCAGCCAAATATCTGTGCCTTTTGTATCAGTTTAGACTGTTTCTAAGCTTAAACAATTGCTTTTTCAATATATTCTCACATTTCATTATATGTCTGCTTGCAGTTTCTATTTTTTACCTCAGTTATCTTAAGAAACTGCTGACAATTTTTCTTTACATCTGTAAACATCTTTCTTTTTAAAATTAGTTTAAACTCAGGGAAGAGGAAAATCTCAAAGGGCAGATCAATTTCACTCTCCAAGCTCATGGGTGAATACTATATACCTAGTCTGTAGTTAGACTGGGTCTGAGTTTTGCATTTTGTTCACCTTTAAACAGTTTGCATTGACAAAAAACACATTAGCATCTTTCATCTGACTGCATGAATTGTAAGGTCCAGTTCCATTTCCAAGAGATTTGTCTGACTCAAGCCTACATTCCAGAGAAAAATCTGTCCTCATCTCACTGTAGCAAGAATCTCCACTACCTGTTGCAATTGCTGCAGTGGCTATTTAAAAATATGTGCATTTTGCCAAATCATCCATTCCTGGGTTTTGGGTTTATCTTTTTTGCACAGACCTTGACTTTTTTTTTTTCCTTCTGACAAGGCTTCTTCTTCACCTACCTCTATATGATCTCCAGGAACTTTGTAGTAGGGAAAAATTGGTTGAAAGGAGGGAAGCAGAGGTTGAAATTATGTTTTTACTTTTACTGCTCCCAGGGTGCACAGAAGAAGTACCTAAGCCCTCTTCTACTTTCCCAGCTATTTTACTAATCCTCAGCCCACTTACCCTCAGGCACTGATCCCCAGAGCCCCCTGCGGTCTGCCAGGAATAACAAACACAAATTTGATGCTGATCTATCTTCCACCTCTTTCTCCTGCTTTCTTCAGTAGGTATAAATCCCAGTCATACAATCATACCATTCAGGAGAAGCTGCAGCAGTGACCAGTTGCCCTCATGGCCATCAAATCTTTGATTTGGATCTGGCTTTAGGGAGATAATTGGTGGGGAAGGGTTGTTTGGGTGGGGAAGGGATATTACTGTTTGTTTACTTATTTCTTTTAGCAATAAAAAATAAGTGTTACAACCAATTTTTGACTACACAGATGTAAAAGAAGAGGGTAAGATTCCCTTCCAAGTAGTGAGCACAGAATATAAATTCCTTCCTTCCTTCCTTCCTTCCTTCCTTCCTTCCTTCCTTCCTTCCTTCCTTCCTTCCTTCCTTCCTTCCTTCCTTCCTTCCTTCCTTCCTTCCTTCCTTCCTTCCTTCCTTCCTTCCTTCCTTCCTTCCTTCCTTCCTTCCTTCCTTCCTTCCTTCCTCCCTCCCTCCCTCCCTCCCTCCCTCCCTCTTGTTGTCTTGTTTCTATTTCCTTTTTCCTTTGCCTTTTTCTTCTTTTTTTTTTTTTTTTTTTTTTTTTGGTGATGTTCTGTAAATATGAA
Source organism: Sturnus vulgaris (assembly GCF_052056855.1). NCBI lineage: Eukaryota > Metazoa > Chordata > Aves > Passeriformes > Sturnidae > Sturnus > Sturnus vulgaris. The sequence continues at coordinate 124,403,725 of NC_142243.1, read as the reverse complement.
TAACTTTGTCATGCAAAGCTGTTTTGTGGAAGAAAGTTAATGCTCTTCAGGTTAATACAGTGAGACTCAATTTTCATGTTTTCTGTCTTTGCCATAATTTCTCTAAAAGTCAACAATACCAACTTGAAATGGATTTCTATGTCTGCCGGTTTCTGATTGGCATTCCTTGAAAGAGAAAATAAATCTTTCTATACTGCTACTACAAGAGCAGCATGTGTATAAGTGATGGTAATTAATGGGGTGACTGCATATCCTTACTGCCCTAGCAAATCTGTGCCTTTCATTCCCTCTTGGCTATTAGAAACAAAACAAATCTCAATATCTATGGGTACACTGAAGAGCACAGATATTGTTGAAGCTTGGAGAGGAATAAAACTGTCCCTGGATTTTTGTGTATGCAGGACAATAGACTTTAAAATAACAAAAATGGACTCCAAATATCCAGATGTAAGCTAGAGAACCAAGACAAAAAAAATACTACACCAAATTCTTTTTCCATATAGGCTTTATCTATACCATGTAAGTAGATCTCTTGACAAAGGGCTGAGTTTTATCAAATGAAGTTGGAGACAGACTGTCTCACTCTTCAGGAAATTTTCAGTCTCTTTCATTCTTTTCTTAGGGACATTTTGCTCTGAGTCTTGTGCATTGAGCTCATTTAACTTGCCTAGTTCCTAAACAAATCTATTAGCAAACTCAAAATAAAAACTTGAAACTATGGGAGAACAAGCAGCATAATGAGATACCAAATTGTTTGTAAAGTGCTAGTTAGTGCCTATTTCATAAGCTTAGTGCCTGTGGTCCTCTAAGTAGAGCATAGGGGTATGGATGGAGTGATTTTGTTCCTAGTTAATTGGGATCAATTCATTTTCATCTTAAATAAATCCCAACACTTCAGAATTACCATAAATGCAGAGAATAAGAACGTATGAAATCGATTTATAAAATATACAACACAAATAAAAGGTGGAGACAAAGCTCCTTTGTTTTTAATGGTTTGTGTTGCAAAATGAAACTATCAGAACAAAAATCCATACTGATAATCAAAATTAAATATATATGTGAAAGGCAAAATTCATTTTAAGACTAGCTTTTGAATTGCCATAAAAATTGATGATGGTAGGATATGTGGGATTTGTTCCCATCTATCACTAATCCATAGCATTGCAAAGAATTGAAAAGCCTACTTTAAGGTGGTAGACACAGAGTGACTTATTCAAACGTCTTGCTTTCACTTAAATTACATACCGACATGTAAGCAATGAGACTTCTCTCTGTTTTCCCCTCTAACCACAGTCTATGTGTAAAACCAGGTAGCAGAAATTTTAGCCCACATCTCTATTAAATTGGGTAATGACTATTCACCATGCAGTTTTTGGCAAGTACAGACAGGGCAACTGTTCAAGAAAAACAAGAAATTTCCTGCTGTATATGAACTGCTCATAAACACTTGAGTCCTGGCACTTTTTACTCAAACTCTGCAGGTCTCAGATGCCTAGTATTAATAGAGACTGCTAATTACAAGCAGTGTGGTTAAAGCAAATGCTTAGCTATACAGAACATTATTTGACACTGCTGTTGGGGAGAATGAAGGGCTGTGTGTGAGGGAGGCACTGTTTTCCCAGTGAGAAGGCTCAAGTCACTGCAGTTTTTGCTGGGTTTATTCATATTTTCCCAAAGCAGGTCTAGATTTAGACTACATTCTCTGCCTTAGAAGACCAAGGAGGGAGCTGTGATTCCTTTCTGGCTCCCATGGCTCAAGGTGGGAGGTAGTCTGATAAAGGCTTATTCCCATCAAGTTTCCACAGCCATGCTGGCCAGGCCTTTGGGGGTGTGAAGTCGAGGTTCAGTTCACTGCCTATGCTGTAGCTCTGCTACTCTACATTACTGTGTCTCATTATTGTTCCTCCTGCCCCCATGCCTCAGTTGGCTGTGCTGGGCATCGTGGCAACAAACCCAACCAAACAGGATGTTCTGTTCCTGTCTGAGTTATTCAGGGGGTTTGTGCTATTGGATTCCTTTATACATTTCATGTTGCTCATCTCAGAACACAGCACAAAATACAAAGCCTATCTTTGGAACAGGAGATTTACTGGCTTGTTCTGGCTGCTTCCTACCTAAGGAGCAGCCATTTTAACTTTTGACAATACTTGAAATCCCCTTCAGTCAATCTACCAGCTTTTAGGATGAAATTAAGTGTTGCAGAAGAAAAGAGAAAATCCATAAATTGACAGTGTTATGTTAGTTTGCCCAGCAGAGAAAGGCTTAGGATCCATCAGGTTTCTAACAGGAATCATGGCCAATGGGGTTGTATGGCAGAGCTGGAGCAAGAGTGAGGGAAGGACAGCTGAGGTAGTTAAGTTTACATCTTCCAGTCTCACTCTAGAGTGAAAACACTTTAGCACAGTGGAGTGCATTCTAAGCCTCTCTATTTAAGGTAGGTAGACTTTGCAGAGAACTATTCAGTCTGCAGTGTGTTGTCTTGTAAACCTGCAGAGCTGAAATGCCTGAAATGAAATGTCTGAAAACATAATTTATATATTAAATACTAACAGGATCAGCTTTACATAACAACACTATAGTCTCATTTGATTAGTACTGATTGGAAAATGGACATTTTGTATCTCCCCTGCTCCTTTACAGAGCACAGCAGCCTCTCAAGGTGTTTTTAACTCAACTACATCCAAGTGCAGGTTTCCCTCCGTACAAGAGAGGGCAGCCTAGTCCTGGTAATAGTGCCTCCAGAGCTCGGGACATCTGGAAAATCTGTTACCTTATTTGTTATGCTTGACTGTAAAAATTACTGCGTAAATTGCAAATTAATCTTTGTTCTTCGTTTTATGGGGGACCGGAGGCTACTCTAAGACTTCTTAAGGCTGAAGAAAAGTTACAAAATAAAATCCTTTGTTTTATTCATGGGAAATTTCTGCTAATGCGATACAAATATGTGGGTTTCTTCAGTGATAAATTACTTTACAACTTGTAGTGTGAAAGCTGAGCTGAATCAGAGCCCTATGTCTGGACTGATCTCATCAATTTTGGTTCCTCAGCAGGGATTTGGCTTTTGATCACACACTTCTTAATAGATCCAAATATCTAGACACTATGTCCACTTGTGTTTAAATCCTTGCTGCTTGGGTTTATTTCATGCATTGCTTTTAGGTCTTAAAAGCTGAGAGGTGCAGTGCAGGGTCAGACTGAAGGTCTGCATTGTCTGGTAATGTGTCTCTGAGAGCCGTTATAGCAAATGCTTAGGGAAGGAATATAACAGAAAGGGTGAACACAGAGGGATCGTTGTCTGGCATACCTTCCACCTTCCACCAGACACTGGTCTAAAACAACAGCTTCTTGAGCCAGAGCTTGTACCTTGAGAGCCCACTCTTTCCTTCCTCTGAGGACATTCCATGTGCTCAGTATACCTGAGACTGGGAAGACAATATAAGTATTTTCCTTCTTTCATTTTGAGAATTGTTTTGCTGTCTGAGAGGGACTTTCTCTGTTCCCAAAGCTTTCAGAAGTTAAGCCAGCTCAATCTCAGTCATGCCCTGCTGTCTACTGAGACTGAGATCTTGTCTAAATTTTATTTCCATCAAGTAACCTTTCTAAACTTGTGTATAAAAGAGATATCTATGTTATTGTCTGTTGGTTCTTTGTACAGTATACTCCATTGACACCACAATTCTATCCCTTTATTTTCTATTTCAATATATCTCATAGTACTTATTTTTCTGTTTCAAAGGTATCTGTTGCAGGAGTGTCCTTTCTGCATTGATGTCCTCTCCAAATTAAAAAAAAAATCCTAAAATCAAACGTCCAGCAAAAACCAGACTTGAGTGATCTGGTTTGCTGAGATATGGAAGACTGAGTTTTTGAAGGTGGCAATAATCCTCAGAAAAAATTCCACATCTCATTATACCCTTTAAAGAGAAAGGGGAAAGGACAGATTCATTGCCAAGGATGTAAAAGGCAGTTAGATAGGGCGAAAAAAAGGAAGTAAAAATGTTTGGAGAAAATCTTCCTCAACTGTCTTTGAAAAATCAAAATGTCCCACAACCTTCCTTGCTCATGATTCTTGTCATTAATGCATGTTGCATTAATGTTGCACACTGGCTACTTGAACCTTGCAGTTTTCAGGCATTGAGGCCACTCTTACCTTTAACCTTTTACTCTTACACGGGACTTCTCATCCTTGTTTAGAATATTGTGAAGTGCAAAAATGAAAGGAAAACTCATGAGCATGGACAAGTTGAACACTAGTTGCCCTATGACTGTTTTCAGTTCAATTTTTGCCGCTAAGCTTAAAGCTCCTGTTATCCAACAGTGGATAAATGCCAATATTCTTCACTGCAGAGCTGCCTGGATAAAGAGAGAGGGTTCTGACATCCCTTGCTAGTGCATCAGGGACATTAATTTCTTTGCCAGTTAGTATAATAAGGAAATATGTACCTTGTGGATTTTCCTCTCTTAAAGCAACTCTCATGCAATAAGGTGTTGGCAAGGTGGGTATTCCTCAGTAAACTCACTACAGCATTGTCATGATTTATGGATCAGCTAAGCCACAGTCATAGTGTGAATGCCCTGGTTATCTGTGGAGGTGATGTGTGCATGGAAGGCAGTGATTTTTCTCTAGGACTAAATTTCAAACCCACAAAGTTCAAATGGGTTCAGAATTTACTCAAACACATTCTCACATTCCTTTATTTTACAGACAAGGGTAATGATCCTAAAAGCAACTGCCCTGCAGCATCACTGGAGTGAAAAATTGAGGGGTTGTTTTCCAAGTAATCTGACTCTGTACAGCTGGATCAATAGTCAATATTGCCAGGGCTTGGCTGACTTGCTTCTACCTAATTTTTACCATTGAATGTCACAATGAAGCCCAATGTGGAAAATGCACCAGAATTTGGCGAGGAAAAGAGGATAAGAAACAATACCTGTTTTCAATGTTCTCTAAGTTTTAGTATACAATACATATTGAAGATTCAAGCACTTCTGTAGGTTTATAAATTGCACAGAAATGTGTGAGTCCCTGTAAAATTAAGAGTTGATTACTATTATTTGCAAAGATATTGGTAGAGCATAGGTATTTCACTCAGCAAAATTATCCTAAAGCTCTCCAGGCTTATGCACACTTGTAAAATGCCATATAAGTCACTAATGACCGGTTTTTAAAGCTAAATTTCAATCTTGTGTTAATCTAACTTTTCTAGTTGTAATTTATTCCCTCCCCCCAAAATTGTTTGGGCCGATTTCTAATGTACTTAGAAAAATCCCTCAAAAAATTCTAGTAAGCTTGAATCAAATTAATGGAGACCTTGGAGCATAAAAGTTTCAAAAGTTTGTGCCAATTTTTTTCCTAAAAATTAGAAATGAGTCCCCTTGCCATCCAGTCATATGCCTTGAGAGATTCTTTGATAGAGGAATAGGTTTTTTTCCCTCTTGTTTTAGCCCTCTGGAAGGTCTGTTTCTAGGTAACACTGATGTGACCAGGAGTTATCCTTTACAGCTACCTCCAACAGAGAGATAATGAAGACACGGTGGGTAATGGTGTCTTCTGTATGAACTGCTTTACAGTTGCTGGAGTGAGGGAAGCAGATCAGACAGTCAGGGCTTTATGAAGGTCAGACCCAGACCTAAGACTAGCCACTCTTACAAACAGCTACTTGTGACTGAGCAAGATGTCTCTGTGGAAGCACTGTCCCAGTCAGACTGCATGTTAGAAGTGGAACAGTGACCTGGCAGGGACATGGATATGGCAGGAAAAAGTGTTTTTCTAGCAGCAGAGATCTCCTGTCCAGCAATATGTGGCAGGCTTGTGACCACAGATGCCACTTGGGTGGTGCAGACTAGCTCTGATTGCTCTCAAGAATTTGTCCGAGCAGCTCTTTAGAAATTCCACCTGGCGAGACTTATAACGTAACTTTTCAGGACATTGTTACTGACTTCCTTGAACATCTGTAAATAGCTGGTTTGTGTATGTTCATGCACCGTGGAGGATAGAGTTTAGAATTTTTTACTGAGGTTATCCTTTTAACACAGGGCCAGATTGTCAGGGGGGCAGATCTGTACTGGGGAGAGCTGTTTGCTTGACTTAGTGGGTGGCATTCTCAGAGCTGAAGAACAATTTCTTTGTTTTGTTTCTTTTATGGTACCTTTACTCTTACGGAAAGGACCCACTGTGTCCTTATATATGTGTGCCTTATATATGAGCAGATTGTTCTCCTGAAAGGTATGTGTTTTCATTCTGAACACTGCTTCTCTCCCCAGCCTTTACTAACATCTTCCAAAAATCAAATTTAGAAAACCCAACCCAGAAATATATGGGCAGGTTGACAATGGCTGCATTCATTTTGGAAAATCCTTACCCAGTGGCTAAAATTAAAAGGATCAGTAAAAAAATCATTCCCAGTCTTTCTATATTCTGTCATTGATCCTTTTAGCTGCTGCTGCACAAGAAACTGTGAGAGACTGTAATATGTCGTCTCCTTTGCTACAAGAAGCTATAATTTTGATTTTTTCCCATGTCTGGATGACTTTTTTTTTCTGTTGTGACTTCACTTTCAAATTTAGACTCCACTCCACTAAAATTACAAATTTGATTATTGAAAGCTAGAAATTAGTAATGGAAGTTGTACTTTTTCAGAAGCAAATAATAATAAACTGGATTTTAATTCATATGTATCTACGAAAAAGATCAGAAAATAAAAATTAAACACAAAATGTAACAATTATGTCTTGGAATTTTTGTGCAAGCAAAAGTACTTGATTTGATAGAGTTTAGAGGAACTGGTAAGAGAATGTGGATATAGTGAATATGGACAAACAAGAAGATGGTGGATTGCTTAATATTCTAATAATTTCATTAACTATTTTCAGTCAGGAACATTTGTCTTGAGGTTTTGAGTAACTGCTTGGATTCTTGAGCAATTTGCAAACAAACTTTACTGGCTTTTTTTTTCTTTGTGTTATTTAATTTCTGAAAGAAAGGAAAAGTAACAGTCTAATTACACTTGCTTCAGAAATCATATGTATTAAAGGTAGGAGATTCTAAAATATTGCATGTTTATTGGAAACTTTTCACCTGGTGATCATTCCCATGTCATATTACTCAGATAAAATTTGCCTCCTTTCTAATTGCTTTCTATATTCAAATATTCTGTTTTCCTTCTCTCTTTTTTTCTCACTAATACTAATTAACATTCTCATAAACTGTGATATAACAACTAGCATGCAGCATTAGAAAAGCTACATATAAGGTATAAAAGTACATTTTACTTAAGTTCCTTATTTAAGTCTACGTACAATAATAATTTTTTAATGTGAGCCTGCAGTCTATATGCACAACTGTTGTCTTAAGACAGCTGGTCTTGTTTTCTTTATATAAAATAAAATGCTTTCCTAAGAGTATGAAATATTAAATGTTGGATAAATAACTTATGAAACTGTTTAACAAAAGTCTGCAATCTATTTCTGATTGCTGCTGGTTTCTTCAATTTCTCAGTTCTTTACCAGTGAATTTGGGTTCTGTGGGATGGAACACATTTGCTGTTGCACAGAAGAAATGTGCCAGGGTATTTTTTCTCTCCGTCTTTTGGAGTTTTTTGTTGCTAGCATAGTTATGGAAAAAAAAAATGTCAGCTATTAGGAGCTTGATATTTGATAGCCCTTTCTTGACTTTATTCTGCCTAACTTTTAAGAAAGTACTTCACTCTTTTTCTTTTTAATCAAGATCTATAAAATTGCAATTTCCAGTTTATGCTTACCCTGGGCATTCATGGGAGTTTTCTTTCGGATATCAGTACTACTTGTATATCAGACAGATTTTTCGACTTTGTACCACATTTAGGTTATAAGGCATCTGTTCCACAAATACACTGAAGCCTATGATGATCATGGAGCTACTGAACTACAGAAGTGCTTCAGCACTTTGATGACTTGATGAAGTCTAAAGCTGCTTCAAATAAGCACATACCTCAACTTTTTTCAAAGTTAGACATTATAAAAGGACATTTTAATGTCTGTTGACAAGAGGAGATCTCAAAATGTTGACAGGAATGATGAAACCAGAATGAGCAATCCTGTTATTTTACACATACTGCACTTAAGTCAAATGTTTCTCTTTACAGAGTCTTTATTGTAGGTTCCTGATATGAAATTTCATGTGTCTGCCTTCATATGGTTAGGGAAAGACGTCGTTTTTAAAATCGTCATTAATTTCCTATCATGCTCCTATATAGAGGGAAAGCCAATTCATGGTTTGAGTGAATGTCCTGAGTATTTGGTAGGTAACTTGGAGCAGAAGCAGCAGCAGTGGGCTGTGTTGGTGGTCATGTCTGGGTAGACTAAGCAGGTGCTAAACCTTGTGATCCTCTTGGAGGAAATAGTGATTGTATGCAACCTCTCAAAAAAGAGAGTACTGGAGGGGAATGTTAGGCTAAAAACCCAATCATTTGGTGTCTTCCCCTTCAGGGATAAGCTGCTATTCAGATGATAGGGTCCTGATTTACACAAAGCCTGCAAAGCAAATTCTTTGGTCTTTTCTCTATAATGCTGACATTGAACTTTTACAAAGGTTGTAGTTCTGTTTTCAAAGACTTGGCTTGGGCTCCAGCTGCTCAACACAAAGCAGTACAGAGTAAGTGGTGCCTCTGCACCATGATCAGGTTTCCTTTTTAAGACATTGGCAAAGGCTTCCCAGTAGCTGTTGATCCCAGCAGCTCATGTAAATCCTGCAAGTACCCCATTCTCCTCAGTTACTTGCAGTACAGAGACTGTATTGCAGCCAAGTCCTCTAAAGTTCTTCTCTTCTTTAAGCAGCAGAATGCATCCACGTTTTCTCAGCCTGCTTACATCAATGTGGGATTTGGCAGAGGATCCACCCAAGGAACAGGCTGAGGGTCTTCTCTCCTATATTGGTTTTCTTTGGAATTCCCTACAAATAGTTTCCATTCCTTATACACAACTCTGGCTCCTCAGCTCACTAGAGAAAAATTAACACACAGAGGTGTCCTTGTCCCCTTATGCCTAGCTTCCATTCCATTGTGAGCCACATAGCTTTGCTTTTACTACCCTTTTCACCCTCTTCTGAGTCTTCTCCCTAAGAACAGCAGCTCCAAAACAGCAATCAGTACCAAAAGATTTTAATTTTATGAATTTATGTAAATGAGGCTCATCAACCCCCTGCAGTGTGTGATTTACTTACGTCAATGAATGCTTAAGCAAGTGATGCCTCTCAACACCACCTTCAAGCACACCCACATCATGTGACTACTGTCAGTCCCCAAAACCTATTTATTTCTGGTTTTGTACCAGACCAGAATAGTCATGCATTTGCAGGTCCTACCTCCTAGGTAGGTCTAGCAGGTATTAATTAAATAGCTCCAGAAATATAATTTTACCTTTGACCTCTTCCATCTAATACTCTTTGACATAAATTATTATCTGTTGTGTTGTGCCATGCTATAACAAAGTAATCTCACACTTTTACTAGATAACTACCTTTATGTGAATTTTATAAATTCATATTTTTCCTGTCTTGCAAATCATTGGATTTAGATTTTTCAGGTGAATGGTAGTGAAGCGACAGCAGTGGTAGCCAAGAGGTAAGACCTTGTTGCTTTTGCATGGATCTTCGAAGAGGCTCAGGAATATTATGATTTATTATGATTACCCTTGTAAGAAGGTAATAGAGACCAGATTCTTCTGCCTTATAGGCTATTTGGAAAGATGACTTGATGATCTCAGAGAGGTTCTTTATGATCTTCAGAAGGAAGGTGCCACAAAACTAAAATCTTTCCCTCATACTGTACAAGATAATATTTCAGTGGTGTCGCCAATATTAAAAAAAAAAAAAAAAAAGGGAGAGCAATTTCACAGTCATTCATTTTTAAACTTGCAGGAAGCCCCAAGAAATGTCAGGCATCCGATCCACACATAATAAATTATGACTGAATTTAAGAATTTTTGTCCACTGAAAAAACTCAGAATTGCACTGATTCTTCCATAAAAGAATATCACAAGTAAGACGAACACAAATTATTTAGGCAATAGCAAAATATTCAATCAAGATTAACCTTCAAATAAGGAAAGATTATTTTCTTCAATGCTGCCACAGAAACAAACTAAAATTGCCCCTTCAGCATATGGTACAATTGATCTGAGCTACTTCTGTTTGGCTAAAGACTCTTTAGACTTCTAGGTCACCAAATATCCTTACCAACCCATGTTCAATTCACTTCCACACTCACCCAAAATACAGGATATGGAGAGATGGTGGGAAACATAGGTACATACATATGACAGTATGCTTGAATTCCTCTATTCATGCTTCAACCGGGACACATACAAGCAACCTCTGTCGTGGGAGCCATGTGGCTGCTTTAACATTAGCATCTTTCTGGGTCCATGCCAGTATGACCTACAGAAATTCAGGCTTAAGCTCAGGCACATCCCTGTGTTAATCCACCACTGCTCCTTAGTACTGTTAGTAAAGTACTCAGCAGATGTTTGGCTAACACGATGTAGAAGTAAAGTGACTGGCTTCACCTGCAATGTCTGTGTAGTCTTTTCTCCATAAAGATCTGCTGAGAGTGGATCTGATTCAAATGCTTCGAAGCTGCCCTGCATGTTTTTTTCATTTGAGACCAGTGAGGTTGTTGCAGACCTCTCAGTGGGACAGAAACTTCGTGGCTGCCCACCTTGAGACTGACTGTAAAACGCTGGCTTTGATCTCAATGCCCTGAATTAACCAGAGCTCTAGTTATAGATGAAATTGCCTCTCCATGCAGTCAGTCACAGCTGTGCTGGAGGAGGGGATGAGGGTGGGACTGTGTTCTATGCAAACGAGATCTCACAGGAGTTCGGCTCCTAGTTTTGAGCAAGCATCTACAGAACACAAACTAAAATTTTAAAGTTTTTGCCTTTGCAAAATGGATATGAATATTTTCAGAATCAGCAAAAAGCATGGCCTGGATGCTGAGGATTTTCTGAAGTTCCTTTTCCAAAGCACAAGTATCTTAGAACTTCTCAGCAATGCTATTGTGCAGTTTATTTATGTTGTAGCAGGAAGGTAATATTGCCCTTTTCTCTAAATTATTTGGAAATGATTGAACCATTTTAATGAAATTTTCCAAAATAATTTAGCTCAAGACAGATACTTTCTCTGGGAAAGTTCAGCCCAAATAGTTAAAGGTTGGCAAAGTTTTATAAATTACTTAAAACAGTATCTTATAATGGTAGACATTGGGCAGCCCAGCTGTATTTGTCGCTACCAACTCTGCCCAGACTCCCTAAACTGTCAGAAAGTGTTTGTGTTTCAGAACATTATTTCTACAGTCTATTTAAATTGGCAGATGTTTGTTTTTTAGCTGCCAGTATTACATTTTGCTTGAGATAAGTGAGGTGCTGAAATTGCAGCTTAGAATTTGCTTGGCTTGTAGCAATTTCAATTTATATCACAACTGTGACAAAGCAAGTGGATTCACATTTTTTATTTTCTATTTTAAGGGTAGGGAGTTCTGTGCTGGCCAAACTGAGGTCTGCAGCATACACTGACCACATGAAGGCTGGTCTGGGGTGCCTTTGCAGGGTGTTGGCTCCAATCCACATGGAGTGAGGCCTCAAGCAGGTGGCACAGAATTTGAGTACTCACGTGTTGGAAATGTTTGGTCCAAGTATTTAGATTTTGTTTGAGTGAGCTAACTGTGGAGAATGAAAGACACATCAAATTGTGAGGCATGAGGTTGTTGTTCTGTTTTATTGGCTGAAGTATTGCTCATATCTGTGCCTCTCACACAAATCCTGTTGGTGATATGGGTGTTCTTGTTTTTTCTATTCCCTCCTTGCAGAGTTCTCATCTATCAGGCTGGCAAAGGGAGCTTTGCCACTCAATGAGTTATGTGCAGTTCAAGGAGACATTCTCAATGGCTACTGTAGAGGTTTGAATGGGCACAGAGGATCTTTTGTTCCCTCTAAGGAACCAATGGTGAATTGATTCACATCTGAATACCAAACACACAGGCTTAAAGGTAAACCTGCAACTTACTGACAAGGAGATAAAAAAGAAATCACTTTTCTTCTCATAATCGTCAAAGATGAAGAATGAAATTTTCAATTTTTTAAAATCAAAATATATATAATTTAGATGCATATATATAGCAGACACATACTTTGAATGTATGCGTACAAAAACAAATAATTTTTCAAAGGATTTCAAATTTTCTTTTATTCTGATTCAATGCAATACGTTGTCAAGAAAAACCATTCATATTGTTCCTTGAGGTCAAGAGAAATGCAGAATTATAAAAAATAGAAACATTCTATTTCATGGTTTTTTTTCTTCTAGTTTTATAAAGTGGAACTGAACAGAACATGTGAAAAATCCATGGAAAGAGTTGCACAAGATGTTCCATCTCATAGAAATCTTGGACTTTTCCTTTCCCACAGAATTCCAGAATCCTGAAAAGTTACCAGAAAACTGGAAAAATTATCATTCTTTAATGACTCATTTTAGTTTTGATAGACATATTCTGACAGAAATACCTGCTTCTGAGTTTCTGCACATGTAACTAATTATAAACACATTGAATTAATCCTTCCAGCTGAGTGTTCCTATAAAAGACAAGAGAACACAGTGTGTGAAGAGTGTTTCTTGTATGGCTCTGAATCTCCATGGCAATCCCCATTTCAACACAGCTGATTGCAGTAGCACCATCTGCTGTGATATACACAGAGCCATGCATGTCCTCTCCCAGCACAGATACAGCTGTGGCTGAGATGTGTTTTATGAAATATCAAGCAGCTCCATTATCTCTTCCTCTTATCACTCACCTGTGGCCTTTACTAAGCTCATGAGTGTTCCCTATACAGATGTGCCCTTGCAATGTTTTTGGTAGATGTACTCTTCAGATGGTGATACCTGTGTAGATTAATTGGATCATTCCAAACTGTTCTTCATATTGCTCTGGAGGCCTGGATAATGATAGTTCCTTCCCTGTGCTTGTGCTCTATTTTCACATGAAATGGAATTTCAGTCCTTCACTAGATGTCAAATATTGTTCATAACAGAAATAATATCTCATGATCTAAGGTATGGTGTAGGTCTTGGTATGTTTGAAGTTAGACTTATTTATTTGGACATCTCTTTAAAAATAGTGTTGCTGCATAAATTTTTCCATCTTTACAAATTTTTTGTATTTTTTTCAAGGGATTCTGATACTCTTTTTCTCTTATGGTTAGAAAGTTATGGTTAATAACATTGTCTTTATTTAAAATTAGGTAAAATTTTCATTTAAAAGACACAGTTTTCTTCTGTTTGCCAAACCTTTGTTTCATCTGAAATTCCACATGCCTCTATCAAGCTAAATTTCCTGGGAAAATCTGAGCAAAAATGCTTTGGCATGGGAAGATTAAATGGTATTTTCTGGATTAAAATATTCTGGTAGTTGTACTGGCACAGCTACAATGGCTTAAAGCAGCATGTAGAAAAGGAGTGTAAGGTTCTTTATCTCTGCATTGTTATGGGTGCTCCAATAAAGCCATTTGAAATCTGGGCAGTGTTGTGAAAAATTCCTAGTGTTCTGTCTACCCTGAGCATGTATTTATGTGCCTCTGGACTGAATTAATTTCACTCTGTAAAACAACTAAATTTGTTCTTTCCAAGGAAGAAATAGGAGGAAGTTTCTTGAAAAAAAATCAGGATGTAAAACTCTCCCTTGTCTTAATTTAGGTTAGGAATGTCCATGTCCAAATTGTCTCTCAGTATTAGTGAGATCCCAGCATAGGATGCTATGCTGTTTGAAAAGTTGCTATCAGATGTTAACACTGTTGGGTTGGCTGTTGAAGATCTCACAGGCTACTTGGAGGAGTGATGGTGTTAACTGGGGCATCAATCGGTACTGCCTTTACACCTCTTTTGTCTTTACCACTCACAAATGTTTTCTTTGGCATCATTACTTACAAAATGAAGTGTTAAGAAAAAAAAAGAAGAAAAACAACAGTGCAAACAATGCTAACACAGCTATGTGTCTTCAGCAGGACTGATCTTTTTTTGCTTCTTCTTTCACTGTCCTCTCATTCAGCCTTGCCTGGTGCAACTCACAGAGTGGGACTTTTTCCCCCCATCACACACCTGGGTACATACAGGACTTCTCCCTCCCGTGCTCCTTCCTCCCATGCCATGGGAAAACCTGGTTGTCCTCAGCCATGGCGTGGGCTCAGGGTTTTCCTGCTGCAGCGTCTCAATAGTGCACACTGCTGCAAGACAAATAAAATCTAGTCCTGGCATTAGGAAATCTTGTGCCCCTTGACATAGACACCCCTGACTATCTCTTTCTATTATGAAAACTGGGGGAAACAGAAACATCTGAGTAGAGTGCAACAGGTGTCCCTGAGACTCAGAAGTATTTCCATTTAATTACATAGCCAGGAACTCTGGGGCTCATAAAGTTTCTCTATTTGCACCTTTGTTTGCTCTTTCACTTGCTTAGAAATGCTGCAGCTGCAGAAAGATTTAAGAAAATCTTTTCACCTTATAAAAACTGGAAATATCAAACCCTGGCAGGGTATCTAAAAGGTGAGGTTCTGGTGTAAGAATTTGTTTAACTGGCACATTTAAAAGTGAAAGTAATAAACAACATGGAACCTCATTTTTGTATATCCTGTCAGGTTTTCAGGTGTATTGAAATGAGAGCTGAGTGAATACTGCTAAAAGGACATTTAAACATCCATTCAAAGGCTTCAGATGGCTGTGGTCAGATTTTACGGGCTTTGCTAAAACATACAAATGAAAAAGTTAGTTGACAGGGAAATAGCAACATTTAAATAAATATTCTGAGGGTTTCTGTAGAGCACACCTGAAGGCATATTCAGCTGGGGCTACACCAGTTGCCAGCAGTAATATTTACATTTGCTTGAGGAAATGCAGACCATTTTGTGAACTACTGATTTAGATGCTGTATCCATCAGGGTATATTCTGATCTGACATGATCAAAGAATCCCCAGGTTAAACCGTGACACAAGCAAGAGATATTTATGGAAAGGCAAATGCCAACTCCCAGCAAAACTGTGCAGCCTCAGTCCATTCACAAAACTACTGAGAGAGAGCTCTGAGCTCATGCCTAGATAGATAATGTCTCTAAGTTACAGAAAAAAATATGGGTTCAGGTACTGAATGGAAATTGGAGAACCAGCCTGGTTAAAAATTTATTATTTTTGTATTTCCTTTGACTCTACTAAGCAATCACAAGTAATGAAATTTTATGTAACTATTAAGTATCAGAATTTTTTTGGTCATAATTATATCAGATGCTCATTTTCCCCTTAAGATGCTTTAAAGAACATTCCAATATTTCCTTCTCTATCACAAATATTTCTATCTAGAAACTTTTTCCTACTCACCTGATTACTTTTAGATTATCCAACTCCCTGCAACCACTTAAGAAGTAGTAAAGTGCTTCCTAGAACCTTGAGTTATTTTCCGTCAGCTCACGGCATGCTTTTCAGCACAAGTTGGAAGGAACTTAAGTCACTAAAAAGTCATCACTGAAGAGACCCTAAATATGTTAAATCTGCACGATGATCTGGGGCATATGAATCCCAGTTTATAATTCTTAAATGAGACCACAGCTCAAACTCTACTACATTTACCTTCAAAATATACTTCAAGAACTATTTCAGGAAGGATCATTGTAAATAGTAGTTTGATTACACTAGTAAGATATATACTCAGGAAAGTATTAGGAACATTTCAAAAATAAATATGTCAAAAATAATATGTCTGTACTGCCATCCCTTTAGAAATATATTGCATATCTTATAGGATTATTTTTCAAAACAAGTTTCTAATGTTTTGCTTTTTTAATTCAGTACAGAGTATACAGTACTGCTACTAGTCATTTTAGGAATCTTTTATGCCTTTTCGTGGCTCTTGACAGTAGATGAAAGAATTCTGTCACTGTTGTACAAGTCATAAAAGTACAACTATAACATATTTAAATCTGTTATTGAATAGCACTAAATGGGTTTCTTTGTGTGTATGTATCCATGCTCACTTGAAGTATGTCTACATGCATATATTTTGCAAAGACAGGGAACAAAATTTGGGTACAAAATGTACCTCTGTTTAGTAAATTTAAAACAGTGACTTCATCTTAGGAAAGGTTATAGAGATTTACAGATATGGATGTAGAAACGTGTCATTATTTGAACAGAATAGCAAGAATTTTAGTGGAAGTTTAAACTATTCATTCAATTGAGTTCAAAATGAAACAATTTTATAAATTTATGCTGCATTTTTGCCATTGAGGGCAATACGCTTGGCCTAGTCAGTTTTATTTTACTACAAATTCCCTACAGATTTCCCTTTCAGAGTCTCATCAGCTACAATGCTAAAGACACTGGGATCATACATTTATTCATAAGACAATTCTTTAAAATACATGAGCATAAGCTGGATTTTACAAGCATGTTTTTCTTACTATTTTTCTTGTACTTATAAAAGATCTGAAACATCTATTTTATGTTAAAGAAGCAACAAATCTGAAGTATCAACAAGAGGATACTAAGTGTGTGTGCATATTTGCATGTGTCTGTCTTGGAAAGAGCTGCTTGAATGGCAAAATCTTGCTAATAAAATATTATCTATTTTTCCCACAGCTTTCTTTTTCTTCTTCAATTTCACCTGGCTCTGAGATGATTGTAGAAATTAATGCAGAGTACATGAAAATCACACTTTTGCTTTCTTCTTTTTTTTTTTCTCTAAACAAAAAGCCTCACTTTGATTACCAAACCCAGATCTGTGTGTTCATCCAACCAAAATACATCTCTTAGGAGCATTAATTTAATTTCTTTTTCATATTATCTGGATCAGTCACAGGGAAAGTGGAAGAAATAATCTTATATCTAAGGTTTTTATTTGCCTCTTTCTGGTCTTTCAAATTGGAGGGGGAAAATGGATGGTACTAGTTTCATCAGCAGCTCTCCTTTACTTGGCTTCATTTTTATTTTGTCTGGCATGAAGCAATGAAGCCTGTGTGAGTTATTACTGTCTCATGTCTCAGTACACAATTAATTTTTTTTCCCATCCCAAACTGCCAGGGCACGGCTTTCATCCAATCTTTACAAAAAGGCTACTGTGTGAGGGGGTGGTTTTCATTCTTTTTCCAATGATGAAGGCAGTAGTGTAGAATTTTCTTATTTGAAGATCTCTGCTTCTGAAGAAGAGAAAAAAAATCTTGTTAGTAAGTTCAGAAGTTGTGTTTTCCTGTAGGTTGGGCTGACTTTTTTAGAAGGGTTAGTGGATTACGTAACTTTTTCCTAACTGAATGCTATGATAGGTGTGAATTTCCCATGCTGCATATACTTCTTTGCTTGGTTTATAAAAAGGTAAGTTCATACAAGTAATTGTGTCATTGAATCTTTATATTCAATTGCAGGTTTTGACATCTAATTAACTCTTATTAACTGGTCTTGAAGTTATAATCTTTTAAAATCTGAGCCTTTAATATACTGGCCCTTAGCTTTATAAAACTATCTATAATTAATTTACCTGCAGATTTTTTTTTGTCATCAGAGGAAAATGTCTGGCGTTGCTTTGAAAAGTGCCAACTGATACTCTGTATTTCAAGTCCGTATTGGATGCCAGTGCTCTGGAGTCAATATGAGAAATTACTGTTATTCAAATAATGTAGTTCAAGACCTCATTCAAATTCGGGCTTTTATAATGGAGGCTTCACAGTATAAACCCTTTTCAAAAGGAACCCAAAAAACCGTATTTTGCACAGACTCTACTGTAATTCCAGTATTCAGATCCTGAATGATGTAGATTATCCCCTTGGTCTGTGAACAGGTCTTCTATTTTGTATTCCTTCTATTTCTATGTGTTTATTATTCCTATGGAAACCATCGTGATGATATTCACTGCTTACATTTCCTTTCTAGCTGATATTTCTCAGAAAGGTATAAGAACACTGTGGCAACATATTGCAAAAAAAAAAAAAAGATGGAAAGTGAAGAGAGGATGGAAAATGAAGAGCATGGAATGTATGAAATTGCTTACAAACGTAACAAAACCGTCGCCAAACTTGCTAAAAATCAGGTCAGTTATGATAACCAGTTGGCAGGACTTGGTCCTGGTGCTTAAAGATGTAACATCAGGAACAGTCATTCAATTCTATGTAATTCTTGAGCTAGATGATACATGTCTATGCCTTCACCAGTAAATTTCCATGGCTGCTTGAATCATCTGGATATTCTTAGGTTGTCACATCTTTGACCATGTTAATCAATTAGATGTCCATTAAGCTTCTTTCTGCACACTAAATACTTGTCTGCCTATCCATGAATGACATTTGAATACATCTTTAAGGTACAGACTCTTTCAGTGTCACAGACTGGATATGAATGTAGGAAGAGAATAAAACTGCAAATCATGTCCAGATGTATTAGAAAAACATTGAGATACATTAAGCCCTTCTGAAAACTAGTTACAATCTTCTATACATTAAGCCCTTCTGAAAACTAGTTACAATCTTCTATATTTCTATACTCTTACGAACACCTAAAAGACACAGTTCACCCTCCATTCCCCTCTGGAGCCTCTCAAACAACTACTGTGAACTCTTTTCCTATGCCATCCTAGAACACGTTGGAACAGTCCTGAATTTTCCCTTTCACTTCTGAGAAGCTTTTAGCCTCTACACATTGCTTGATGAATGGAAAAAGTTTAAAATACTGACTTGAACTGACACAGAAAGGATTGAAAGAATACAGATTTCCCCAGCTTATGAAATTTTACCCCAGTGATGAATGGTGAAGATTGAAAGATTTCAGGCAGGGTGTAATGACCAGGTTGCCTCAAGCACTGACCTTACCAGGAGCAGCAGGTTGGACTAGGTGAGATCCCTTCCAGCCTAAACTGTCCTCTGGTTCTGTGAGCCTTTGGGACTCCAGCTCCAGAACACAATAGGATTATGAAACCAAATCTTCCTAAAATCAGAAAAAGCCAATGTCTTCAAGAAAGCAACACATTTACAATGCAACCTTTCTTCCCAACTATCATCTGCTTAAGGAGCTTACTGTTCTGAGTACTCGGTTTTGTGGTTCTCATTCCTAAAATACTGGTCTGCCAAGCGGAGTTTAGATTCTGCAGTTACAAGTTTCGTTAGGCAGTGAAACAGCTGTACACCACAACCCTTCTGTTTGGTTACACTGCTGCTTCAAATGAGGGAGTGGTGTTGTTTGCTAAAGACTGTTAAAGCATGTAACTCCTAATCATTCCAGGATTTTTTTTTTCTTGGGGGTGTAATTTTTGTTTTCCAGAAATGCACATATTGCACAAATGCTAGTACTGATCTATTCATTGCAACATTTCTAGTTTCCATTTCTAGTAAATACATCTAATCATTAATAAAATAAATCAAGATGGGAAAAGTAAAGAACTTCCTCAGATTAGGAACTGAAAAAATATAAATAAATAAAACAAGGAATATTATTAAATTGTCAGTCTCCAGTGCTGCTCGAAGATAGCAATAGAATGTTTCAGCAGTGCAGAATATCTGTTGACTAAAAAGTATAATTGTTGATGTTATTTCAGAGAAATTAGGTAGAAATATTTACCAATTTGTGTTAAACAAGTCATAACTGGAGGGTTGTGAAAAGCTCCATGAAGAAGGAATCATGTTTAAAATAACACGAATACATTTGTAGAAACAGAATCACAATCAAAGGTTGGCAGTGCTGTTCTTCTTTCCTTGTTGAAAATAGGATGCATATATCACTTAGGACATAAACACAACTTTGACATATTAAAAATTTCTAACAGATTCATTGTTGCACAGCTGGCCTCCACATGATCTGCAGTTTGCAAGTCACCATATTTGATCATCACCTCAAGGTCAATATGAAAATGTTGCACTGTTTTGATCTGTGGATTTTTAAGGACTTCCTGACATGCTGCAAAAGTGACATAGATGTCATTCATGAAGATGATACTGTTACCTGCCTAGAGGTAGAGCAGCTGCTCCCACAGCATAGTCTCTTTGTCTTTCAGCTGATGTTAAGGAAAGGTCAGGCTAGAGGCTGCAGAATGACATGTCAACTTGCAGCATGGGATAATGCTCAAGGTGCTTCCTTTCATTCAATTTGGAATGCAACTACTTGTAAATTGGCTGGTATTTTGTCCCTCACTACTAGCTCTTTGTTATGATTGGTTAGTAATTATTTGACTGAGTGAAATGGTGGTGTTAATCTGGAAACAGAAGAGGAATAAACACAGAAAAAATGTTTAAATATGATCTAAACAAATGGACAAGTTGGCATTGCCTGCATTTGCTATCTTGCTGACAGACTTAGATGTGAAACAACCATTCAAAAAAACTATGCAGATTGAAATGTACTTAACAGTGTAAATATTCTTAGTTATTTATGTAACCCCCTACCAAGCTTGTGAGAAGTATAAACCACCTTGCAGTGTTTCTAATATAGTAGTAATATAATTAATGTGCTTAGTGTATCAGATAGTAAACTAGGAACAGAATTTTGTTTTCTTTCATCCTTCAGTCCTGATAGTTGGATTTCTACAGTAAAATGCCATATATGAAGGCTCAAGCCTTCTCAGCAGTAAAACCAAAATAGATTTTTTTCCCCGAGAGGTAAAATAGGGCATGTGGTGAAAGTAATGGTAGAGATACAACAAGCAAGGATGAAAATTCAGTCTTGCTGCTTGCAGCAGCTGGAGATATTGATAAGCACTGGTGGCTGCTGGTGCCAGAGGAGCCCTGCTCCTGTTCCTAGAAACAGCTGCTGCCCCAGCATGGCTGTTTGGTCTCATCACAGTAGCAGCATCTGGGTTAGATTTTCGGAGTTTGGGCTGTGCAAAATAAGTGATTTGTTATCCCTAGCAATGTGCTGTCATAGTTCTGGGTGTGTTTTGAGGTGACTTTCATGACCAGAGTGATCAAATGTTATGTGGTTAGCACATGAACGCAAACTAGTATTTCAGGAATAAAGTAGTTGGTGTTACAGATTGTGCATTGAGAAAATGTGTCCCATCTAAAAATGTGTTCCTTTCCTTCCTTCTTTTTTCCCACCGTTCACAGCCACATCAGCA
Organism: Sturnus vulgaris; assembly: GCF_052056855.1. Classification (NCBI taxonomy): domain Eukaryota; kingdom Metazoa; phylum Chordata; class Aves; order Passeriformes; family Sturnidae; genus Sturnus; species Sturnus vulgaris. The sequence goes on along the minus strand of NC_142243.1, from coordinate 124,382,618 downwards.
TGGTAGAAATGAAAATCCCTACACAATGGAGGACATTTTTGGTATTGTAGATACTTCATTATAAGAGACAAATCTGCAACAGGACTCAATCTGCTTCAAGATGAACTTCCACAAATTTTGAAACAAAATGTGACTTTTTAAGTGAGGGTAATTGACAATCAGATTTCCAAAGTATGTTGTAAATTTGTCACCTGGCATTTTTAAAACAAGACTGTCTGTCTTTCTAATATAAGCACTCCATTTTAAGCCATTGAATTGTGTAATGTTGTAGGGAAAAATAATTATCTCCAATGTGGGAGGAACAAGCAAAAATATTCTGATTTTTGCTGGACAGTTCAGACTAGTGATTTCTTGTGAGTGACATGATTACAGCAGTCCTTAATAGGACTATTAATAAGATTCTATAGAATATACACATAGCTGACCTACTATGGATTAAAAGGTACAAGTGTCCATAGGGGTCCTCAGTCCTTTCACTTTTGGGCAACACTGCACGACGACTTATCATTAAACCTGAGGTAATTGTCAAGATGTTGCTGAACACACAATTCTACAGTGCATTGCAAATGGCAAGAGAAATCTTCATTTCTTCTGGGTTCATCACACAAGTTCCTTGCTGTTCAAAAGTAATATCTCCTAACAGGCGGACATCCTTCATGAAGATCCTCTCCAGGAAGCAAAAGTCAATTTATTTCTGGTGTTTATTCTGTTGTTACTATTATTATACTGTTCCCTCATTGGAATACATTGCCCACACAAAATTTTTGGCTCTTGCCTTTTGCTGGGAAAAGATGGAGTAATACTACACTTAATTTGATAGATAAACTAGAATTTTCTCTTTGCACCACTTATAGCTACTAGTCTTCTGCACTATTCAAAGCTGCTATCATAATAGAAACTGGACTTTCTTCAGCTGTTTGGGCTTTATTTTGTCATGGTTTTATAATAATAATAATTTCAGGTCCAGGGACAGACAAACTACTGAGGTTGCTGATTATACATTTACAGATTATTTCTAATATTTCACTTAATAAGCACCAAAGAGTAGTTTCTTGTTCTTTTCTTTACTTGGGTGTACTGCAGACAAGGAACTCAGATGAGCAATCTCTATGAGAGTGGTCATTTGAAAAAACAAGCTCTCGGCCTAGCAGCCCTGAAAGCAAAGCATCCTAGCCTAGTGTGAAACCATGTATTCATCAGAATACAACAATTTAAAGTTATTTGATTTTATACATTTCAGTCAAATGATGGAAAACTTCAGTTTCTAATGCAATAGATTCTTGGGGGTTTTAGATTAGAGTAGGAAGAAAGTCTGCTGACCCTAATGGGTTATTACTCAAAAAAGCATCATTGTTGGATCCACACAATTGACACTTTTAAAGACACCCTAATTTTTTTATGCAATATATGTAATTGAAACAATTTTTCTTTCTGGCCAGCGATAGTTGGCTTTAACTGGAGACCTTCAAATTCAGCTCATTGGTTAACACTTTTTATTATTAGCAAATGATTTTTTTAAAGAGAAAGAAACCTCAAACTTTTCATAATTCTAATTTTTCTAATGCCTAACTTTTCATCTGAGATTGAGCTGGAATGTATTTGGGTTTTTTCCTAGGAATACAGATAAAGAATTTTCAAGCCCCAGATTTAAACTCATCAAGTTAACTTTTCTTTTTTTTAATAATGACTTTCGTTTCCATTTTATATGCAAATACACAAAAAAAGCTCACTTAAAAATGTGTAACAAATAGTCAGTTGGAGGATAGGAAAAGATTTATCCGCCTGACTCCATTTAGCAGGAGAAAGAGGTTAATGCTTAACTGTGCATTTCTGTGAGGCATTTGTTATTCTAGCAATTAAACACTTATAATAAGCACTATATATGTCTTCACTGAGTCTTAATTTAATCCTCACCATTTGATGACACGTCAGACCTCATCAATTTTACACCTTTTTTTCCCTGGAATGAGTTTTCATTTACCAATTTCAATCCAATTACTCTTGCTCTCCCATTTCATTAGGCCTTGTAAATGTGATCCCAAAATACTGCTGTTAACGACTGCTAGCAAGACCTCATAAATATATTTTATAATTGATGGATGTTACATAACAAATGAATGCTTTAAAAATCATGCTGAAAGGCATTAGAGCAGCATTAGTCCTGTTAGAGGAAAAAGTGAAAACCTCCCTCTCCACATCTGGAAATAAATTCAATTCGACAGTGTTTTCACTTGTTAAAAGTACTCTGTTTGCCTGTTGTGCTTGATAAGTTATTAGAGATGACAGATGGCATTTGACTAAAATTTACAGTCAATTACATATTCTGAACTCATGCAGAAATTCAGAATTGTACTGAAGCAGTACAATTCCGAATTCTAAAAAAAACCCAGAAAATATAAAATTTAGATATTGCATGTAAAGTTAAAAATTTGTTCACTGAAACACAGCAGAGGTCAAAATGTGTGATGATGAGCACATGTGCTTGTATTTGGAAAGCCTGGGTGGAATAGGAATAGAGCTTCCTCAAGAATTATTATGGTTTGGCTGCATACTCAGTTGCTATAGATATGCCACTGGAGGGTGGCTTCTGCCAGATTTGTTAGTATGTATTTTCACATTTGACTAAGTGGATTTGCAGCAACCAGTTGACTTGACAACAGCTTAGGGAGAGAATGAATATAAATATGTAGAATCGTAGAATGGTTTGTGTTGGAAGTGACCTTAAATATCATCTCACTCCAATCTCCCTGCCATGGGCAGGGATGTCACCCACTAGATTAGATTGCTTGAAGCCCCATCCAGTCTGGCCTTGAAGATGTCCAAGCATCCACAATTTCTCTGGGAAACCTTTTCTAGTGCTTCAGTATCTTCTGAGTACAGAATTTCTTAACTAAATTTATTCTAAATCCCTCTTCTTTCAGTTTAAAACCATTCCCCCTTGTCCTATCACTACTTACCCATGTCAAAAGTCTCTCCCTCTCATTTTTTTTATAAGCCCCCTTTAAGCACTGAAAGGCCATGAGGTCTCCCTAGAAAAGCACTGCATGTATTTCACTCTCTGGGCTGACAGAAGTGACTTTTGTATATAATGTTTAATTAGCTATATAAATTTGGAAAATCCTCAGCCATGCTTTCTATGTCTACAGTAAAGTAGACATGGGTGAGCTTAGGCATGCAAACACTTGGGTTGGAAGGGATCTTTGAGGACCATCTAGTCCATCCTCCCACTCAAAGCAGGGCTAACTTCAAGATTAGATCAAGCTACTCAGGGTCTTTCAAACATGTCCAAGAATAGAGATTCAACAACCAATTCTACTGCTTTATCACTAGCATTACAAATTTTTGGTTTCCTTACATCTAGCAAGAATTTTCCTTCCTGTCAATTGTGGCAATAGCTCCTTCTTCTGTTGAAGTGTGCCTATGAAAATAGCCTGAGTCTATTTTCTCTATGATAAAAAACTCTTTAGATAAAAAATGAAACTGTCTCACATGGCAACATTCTCTTCTCCAGGCTAAACAGTATTTCTTTCTTCATCAGCTTTTCCTAATGTGCACTATCCTCTAACCATCATAGGTGACCTATTCTGGACTCCTCAGTTTGCAGTTCTCTCTCTTGTAGAAGGACCAAAGTCTGGGCATAACACCTCAGTTGGGAGCCAACAGTGTCAGATAGCAGGATGATTTCACCAACCCTGTAGGTTATGCTCTTTCTAATGTAGTGCAATGCACAGACAGCCTGCATTACTGCAAGATTGCACTGCTGACTTATGTTCAAGATGGCACCCTGCAAAATGCCCCAGCTGCTTCTGCAAATCCGCTTAGATCTAGTTGGCCCCAGCCTGTAGTAGTGCATGGGGTTATTTTTTGCCAGTCAAAAGATTTGGCATTTCCCTTTGTTGAGCCTCTTGAGGTTCATCTGTATGGTTGTCCAAGTCATTGATGAAGATATCAGAGATCACTATGAAGATAAACAGAAATGAATGTAAGCAGTGCCATATCAGTCCCTGAAGGATAACATTCACAACCAGACTCCAAATGGGTTTGCAACAACTGACCATGACTCTCTTTGCCCAAGTATATGGCCAGTTTTTCAGCCATATTATAATTACCCCATACAGTCCATCCCTCCTCAGTTTAGCTACTAGGATGCTTTTGGAGACAGTATTGAAGGTTTTGCTGGAGTCCAGTACTGCTTTCTCCTCATTCAAAAAACCAGACATTTCATAAGAGAAAATAGTCAAGTTGGTCAGGTGTGATTTTCTTTGATAAATCCTTGCTGGCTGTCCCCAGTCACCTTGTATTTCATGCCTAAAAACAGCTTCCAGAAAAGATGTACCCTTCCAGATGCTGACTTTAGGATAAAAAGCATCCTCCTCACAGCTTGGGTTTGTTTGGGTTTTTTTCAATATTGATCAGGCATTTGGCTTTTTCCAGTATGCAGAAGAATACTGCAATTGCTACAAGCTTATCAAATGTCTCAGTTACTTAAGCCAGATCCTTTGACACCCTTAACACCTTCTGATGTTACCTGATGGACTTGTATGTCCAACTTACTTAAGTAGCCCTAGCTTTATCTTCCTCTGCTTTGGATAAAATCTGTCTCCTGTAAACTCTTCTGTAAAGAGTAGAGATCAGGAAGGTTTGTGAGTAATGAAGACCAAAGCAAGGAAGGTGTTGCTATCTAGTTTTTTCCCATGTCCTTCAGCACAAGATGGCCTGTTGCAGTAACAAGTGGAAAATTTTGTTGAACCTTGATTTTGCTACCAATATATCTATAGTAGCTTTTGTTGTTCATGTTCCATATTTCATTCCACTTAGCCATAACCTCAGTCAAGTTTTAACCTCATTAATTCTGTCTCTGCTTTCTGTATGCCTCCTTGCTTGCCTGTTCCTGCCTTCACCTCTTGAGCACTTATTTTTAGCAGTTTAACTCATGTTGCTCAGCCAACCCTTAATAACCTGGCATACATATGTTCATGGCTACTCAGGTCTGAGTGGATGATCCTTGTCGTTTGAGGACGATGTCCTTGAAGACATCTCCATGGAAGCCAGCTCTCCATGGCTCCTTTATCTTCTACAGGATTGTCCCTGCCAGTTCCCTGAGCAATACAAAATGTAAAGTCCAGCACTGTTTTCAACTGATGTTTAGTTCTCTCTGGATCTTAAATTCTACCATTTTGTTAATGCTGCAGCTATCACGTTTCCATCCAGTTCTACCTTAACCATGAGTAGCAGGTTCATGATTATGGGCTCCATCCCTAGTTCAGCACTTGTATTAAAAAAAAATTGTCTCTGATCATCTCCAGAACCCGGATTGCTTCTAGGTGCAGGAAGGTAGAGCTTGTGATTGTGAGACTTTTCCGCCTCTTTTTTTGGCCTACAGCCTCACAACGGTTCCCAGCCTTAGGGAAAAGTCTACCAATTCCAGATACTTCTTTGTATAGACAGCAAATGGCCCTTCTTGTCACCTTTGCCTGTCATTCCCCAGCAATCTGTGGGTCCCAGACTCCTCTGGAACTGAAAGACAGCATTCTTCATTATAGCTTTCATGCACATTTTTCCCGCATTTTGCCAAAAAGTCTTTATTTGAACCATCAACTAATGTTTGTCTAAAATAAACTCAGATCACATTCCTTATTTTTATCCCTACTCTCTGTCACACACATCATTTGGACAGCAGAATGTAAGCACAGGGGCTCGTCTTGCCTGTCAGATGTTACACTGCTCGTAGTGCACCAAATTCACCTCTGATAAATCTTCATGGAAGTCAGCAACTACATTGCTCAAGGCCTCTGTGACAAGCCTCAGTTGCAGCCAATCCATAGAATTGCTCCAGGTATTCCATCTTTGCAGAAGGTTTGTCTCTGTATAGTTCCTTGATTTATTTTCACCCTGCACAGAAAATCTCCAATACATCATTTACCATGAAACTGGCTGTTACAAGAGATGAGATTATGAAGAATAATTGCTAACAGAAGTAAGCTGCTTAAAAATCATTAATGCAGCTCAATGAAAATGGTTATTAATCTTCCCTTGAGAAAAGTGATCTGTATTTGAAGTCCATGGGCTTTTCCCTACAAGTTTTTCTTCTTTACTTTTCTCTCTGTATTCCTTCCCAGCACCAAAGGTGATATTTGAAGATTTGTCTGGTGGTGTTGCTTCAGGCTTTAGCTGTCAAACAAGTTTAAGGGATTATGTGTCCATAACAGGAGCAATACTGTTTCCAAAGGCCTAATAAATCAGAGCAGCTGTCCATTGCCAGGGAGCCCAGTGCACTCCTGCATGCAGACTGCAAGACCTAACACACCTGCACACCCAGAAAGGGGCACCTTTAAGCCCTTGAGCTGCTCTAATGATATCAAATAGACCATTTACTACTGACTGAACATTCTGTGATTGTTTCTGATGAATAATTGCTATTAGAACAAGCCAAGGTCTTTCATGGAGATGAGTTTCCTGCCTGTCATATAAATAGAACAGCCATAGCATAACTTTCTCAACCCCTGATATAAACTACTTCTACAGCTTAGTGTTGAAGTAAATATTTTTATTCACTTTTTCCCAAGTAAATGTTATGGATTAGTCAAATGTTCTATTAAACAATAAGGCATTTAACATGCTTGTTGGCAATTTTTATTTCTTTTTCTTGCCTTCAACTCCAATTTGCTGTACACACAAACAAATGATCTTTAACTGTTTTAAGATCTATTCCCATGATTTTGGAGTCATCACAAAACATAATTTTATCAAGAAATAATTTAATTTTCATACCTCAATATACCTCAAGAGCCGAAATTTAGTTAGAATGGACAAAGAAACCCAGATACCATACTTTGTACTTTTCAGTCTTGCTATCCTCCAGATTTGCAAAGCACTCAAATCTTTCAAGCCAATATTTATTTCTGAAAGTAAACCTTTATATGGACATGCAAAAGTGAAATTTAAAGTCATAATTTTAAAAATGATTGCTGATAAATCACTCAGCTTGTTAAAGATATAATGTATGTTGAATGAAGGTCACGTTATTAGAATTACAGATGATAATGTATCAAAGTAACCTGAGGAAAAAACTCCTATAATCCTGGATCATCCTAAAGAAAATTAAAAATTGTCCTTTTCTGAAAATAGTTTTGTGCCAGATTTTGGCAGCATCCCGAATGTTAACTGTTGTAAAGTAAACTTTCATAATAACGTCTACTGCACAATATTTGAATTAAGGCTTTGACAGGCTTTATATATGGATATGTCACATGAATCTGTGTATCTGTGACCCAAACAGTAACTAATGTATTTGCCTATCTACGCAGTATTGTGGGAATATTGTAGACAGGAAATTAGAGTATTATAATTTCTGCTAAAAGTCGCTTGGGAATATTTTTTTAAGAGACATTATGAAGAAGTGCATCTAAAGAGACATCTGTTACAACATCCCACAAGGTCCATGAATCTGTACCACAGTAAACTGTATCAAGTTATCTCCTTTCGATAGACAATCAGTACACCTGAGAGCCAGCCTTTCCTGACAGGGCCATTTCATCTGATAGAGTATCAAATGGCTTGTTGATTATTCTGACTTCAAAGGCCAACGGTGCTGATATCTTCAAGGTGGTCTGTAATGCCTGAGTGATGAGGCCACCTGTCAATGTGACTGCAAAATTAAAGAGAATCTGTTGGGAAATGGAGGGTAAACTTCCTCTCCCTCAGATTAGACTGATTAGCCTTGAACAATTTAACTTCTACAAATCAGTTTGGTAGCTATGGGAAAATTATTTATCAATGGCTACTTTTTTCTTGGGACAGAAAGGGGGAAGTTGTTTATGGTGAGTAGTTCTGTAAAATGTGCTCACCTACCTCAGAACCAGTTTTCCATTCACTGAGTTACAAAATAAAGGCAATTCCTTTACAGTTCTATTAGCACTTGCAGTGGTGATATCTTTTTTTTTTCCGAATGGCAAAAATAACTATTCCAGTGCAGTCTTGTTCTTTTCACTCATTTTAATGAAAATGCCCTGTTGAGGACAGCAGAATGTTGAGAACTACATAAAACAAAAGGGTTTCATTTATTAAATAATAAGCTCATAACCAGCAATGATTTCTTAGCTAACACCTAGATTATTTTAATGTTTCTGTTAGGAAGAGGAAAAATATTTTGCATTCAAGGAGGAAGATAAAAGGACATATAAACTGGCCTTCTCTCTTCTCATTAAAATAGGGAAGAAAAAGCTGTTAAAGACCTCTAAGTCATTTATGAAATTAGGGATTATGTATTGCAGTGTGGAACATGTTTCTGCTTTTCTTTGACTGTAATAAGTAATAAGTGTGTTAATACAACTTGCTGATGTTTAGGGTGTCCCACAGCCTGCTCACTGCCACTCCTCTGCCAAGAAACCAGGGGCCATCCCTGTCATAATCAGGAGGATTTTGCACCCATTCCATCACTGAAATGGAAGCATCTCCATTGCCTGACAAGTACCTCTCTGGGCACTTGTTTGGAGCGCAGTCATGTCAGGTCACCCACTGAGGTTGCCTAAATATTGTTTTAATATTGTAAATATTGTTTTAATGACAGTCGTGCTAAAAAAGGAGATTATCATGTGGGGCCTTCCAGTATCTTGCCTCCAATCCACCATTTCAGGAAGTTTAGACAGATCTGCTGCTAAGTCATAATAGCCATGTTCACAGAAAAGAAACACTGTGCAGCCACTCAGGGCAATCTTTGCCCACATAAATATTTGGCTCCATACATAGGAGCTGATTTTGAGAATCCATCCATCAGAAATAGAGGCCTCATCTGCCTAGGAGATGTTTTGCATCACTGAATTGTAATCCTTTGCAGGATCTAAATAATTATAAAGGGGGCAGAACACAGAAGAACAGCGTTGACATAAAAATAAACACACAAATTGGTCTTTAATATATTTTGGCTGAAATTATGTAGGATTTTTTTTTTTTTTAAGTTTCTTGCTTAGTTTCTCACAAGTGTTATGTGCTGTGGTTGCCTCCAGCAGCAGCACAGCCCTGCCCTGTTCTATTGAGCCCATCCGGGGCAGAGTGTGTACCCAAGGGTGCTGTGATGATGAGGAGCTCACACACGCAGTGATCTCAGCTCTGCACTGGAAGCCTGTCCCATGGCTCAGGCTTCTGCTCACATGGCCCCATGGGAAGCTGACACTGGAGCAGGCTTCTGATAGGATCTGTGACTCCATGGAGAGAGGAGCCTGGGCTGGAGGAGATTTGCTGGCAAGGTTTGTGACCCTGCAGGGGACCCATTGCAGAAGCAGTCTGTTCCTGAAGGACTGCATCCCATGGAAAAAAGGGAACCATCCTCGAGTAGTTTGTCAAGAACTGCAGCACATGGGAAGGACTCAGGCTGGAAAAGCTGGTGGAGGTCTGTCTCCAATGAAAGGGAAGTGCTAGATCAGGGGAAGAGTGTGAGGAGTCCTCCCCTGAGGAGGAAGGAGCAGCAGAGACAATGTATGATGAACTGCCCACAACCCCCTTTCTGTGCCACTGCAGGGAGAAGGTAGAGAATTTGGGAATGAAGTTAAGCATGGAAAGAACGGAGGAAGACATTTTTAAAATTTAATTTTTTTTCTCATTATTGTATTCTGTTTTGATTGATAATAAACTAATTTTCCCAAGTCAGTTCATTTTTGCCTGTGACAATGATGAGTGAGTGATCTCTCCCTTTCCTTGTCTTGAGCCACAACCTTTTTTTAATATTTTGTCTTCCCTGTCCAGCTGAGGAAGGGCATGATACAGCAGCTTTGGTGAGATCCTTGTGTCCAGCCAGGGTCAGCCCTGTACTCCAGTAAATGCTGGGAGATTCCAGGTTCAAAAGTGAATTTTCTGTAAATCTTCATGACTGAGCTGGAATTTATCAACCGTGATAAAGTCCTGACAGTAATGTTTAATTTATCCAATGGCTGGGTTTTTTTTAGTTAATCACCATTACTGTGCTATTACTTAGACCTGCAGGACCTTTTAAATTTATCAAAAGAAATGCCATTTTAATCTGGAGCATGTATATATGCTGCCATTACTCCTTAGCAGGCTCCTTTCGTTGAGCTGAAAGCAAATTTTGTGTACTATTGATTTATTTATGTGCCTAGTCTTAGAATACACAAAGCAGTGGATAAGAAGAGCAGCAGGAAAGCATTATCAATATGCACATGTGGCTTTGAAAGACGTTTGTGCTTCTTCATTTAGCTCTAATAGGAAAATTGAGTCTAAACTGGAACAGCCACAACCTGTTGTTAGAACAAATAGTTCTCTTGAGATGGTAACTGAGGCCTATTTTCTTCTAGACTTTGATTTACTTGTTGTTTAAGAAATCTGATAGACATGTCTATGAGATCTCTGTCATATATATATGCTCCTGTGACTGATAAACTATGCTGCAATCTGCTTCTCACTTGGGCCACAGATTAGGTATTGCCCCCTACCTGCATGTAATATTTGCAGGAACCTAATTACTGAAAGATTATTGCTCTTTTGCCAGGTTGGGCTGGAATCAGGCAGCACGTGCAGAAGCTACTCTGCAAAGGAGAGAGAGACAGAAATATAGATCTAAATACACTTTCACATGCAGACACACTGACTCCAAAAGACTGACTCCAATGGGAAAGGAGCCTAAAATGACTTTAGACTTTTCTATTACAGCACTAAAAAAAAAAAATCAAGAGACAGAAGGATTGAAATAAATCCAGCAATAATTCGGCATAGCTGCTGAAGTAGAAAGTCATAGGAGCAAAAGGAAGAGACATACTATGTTTTGACTTTTGATACTCATTTTCTTCATGAGCAGGACATCAATGCTCTAAGTAGTTGGAGCATGGAAATCACTGTCTCTTTATGGGACAATGTGCCTTGCTACCATTAAAATTTAACCCCTTCTTAAAGTAATTCTGCTATTTTCTGTCTCAGCCACAAAGCAATGAGAGAATTGAAGTGTCTTTTGTTCACACATGGATGGTATGTTCCTGTTTGTGATTCTTCTGTGAAGTTCATGAGTTTGTTCAATTAACTGTCCCTCAGTAAATGGAACTGTAAAGAAGGTTTTCACAATATGGCACCTAGCAGGCAAAGCAAGAGTAAGTCCTCTGTGATCAAAGACAGAGATTCTGCTCTTCTGGCACACAAATAGGTGCATGCAAGGCCACAAGTGCCTAAGTGTGCAGACAATAAGGTATGGGACACTGATAAATCAGTAAAGGCACCAAGACAGCTGATTTTCTACTTTCAGCCATGGGCAGGGGAAGCCATAGGGTCTCTGCTTTATATTGTACAACAGATTTTCCAGAGGAGGTGACCTTCCCACATGAATTAAAGCTACTGGAAATAACTCCCTACAGGCAACCTCAAACCACACACAGCCGGGCCTGCAGGACTTTGTGTATTGGATATTGTACATACTTGATATAATTTTAGGGTTTAGATTTGTACTTCTAGCATGGAAAATCAACTTGTTTTGTCTTTTTCAGTAGTTTTGGAATATTGTTTTCATTATTGACGTTTTTTTCCTTTCAGAAAGACATCAGAAAAAAGGGCTTACAGGAAACATTTTGAATCCTCCTACATATTGTCACTCTTTCAGAAATGGCTGAAACATTTGGTGCTAAAATAGCATCTGAATTATCTGAATAAAAGTAAAAGATAATTTTAATTTTTGTTGAATGGCCCAGAGCATGAAAAGATGCAGTTCCTAGGTTCTGAGAAAGTTAATTGTGTATGGATGCTGGCCCTACTTGCTGAAACTCTATTGTCTTCCAAAATACTATTTCAGGCTGAAAACCATCTTTTATTGCCACTTATCCTGCATGGAGAAAAAATACTGTCTTTTCTTTCTAGTTTTGTCCTTATGGTTCCAAAAGCATTCTTCATGTGTGTCTATTTTTCTTTCTGATTTTACTCATAAACTTCTAAAAATAAGACTCTAAAATCAAAGTTGATTTTGTTACTTGCATTAAAAGTATATTAATCTTACTATTCTTTATCTGGCTCCCCTTTAATTATTTTTCATTCTTTAAATTTTGGAAAGACTACATTGCTTTCTAACTATTGTTATTTTTAATTCTCATGTCCTACTTCCTTTTACTTTCCAAACAAAATAGTCATAGCATATTTAATCTTCCCTCATATTGAGGTCTCTCCAGTTCCCATGACTTTAATTATTTTTGTTACTTTTCCTTTGGATATAATCTGCATATTAGGCTTAAACTCTAAAAAATCAGTCATTGCCTCACTAACCTCTGCTCTGTTTCCAATCCTTCTTCAGCTGCTTTCTCACACTTCATTAGGCCAAATCTGGATGCAGAAACTTCAGAGGAAGATTCTCCAAGCAGAGCCTCTCTTTTTATCATATTAACTGTACTGCAGCTGAGGAACATACTCCATCCTCATGTACCTACTCTTCCAACCCACTCACTTCTCTTCTTTATCTTTGCACTCTACTCTTTACTCAGCAATGTACAGGGAGTGCTACTATTTTTAGTTCCTGAATACATCTGCTCACATTGAAACTCATCAACTATTTCTTCAACCGTTCCCTTAATGTGTTTAAATATCACAGAGAACAATCTATACCACTTAAAGTGTTAGTGTTACTGAAGATTCTGCTTTCATCAGCAAAGTTTATCAGTGTATAGAAAGATCATTGGATCAGCTGCTGACACCTCTTCCCTGACAATATAATGAAATGATGGGCTCAGAAATGTATTGACTGATAGTTAACAAGAGATATCTGATGCAAATTAAAGAAAAAGCAATCACCTCTATCATGAAAAAGAAATGCATCTGAAATTTATTATAACCACAGAAATGAGATGGTTATATCCAGTTCTAGCTTTATAGTTGGATCTCACAAAATTTCTCATCATGTTGTTGAGACACAAGCTGAAGTAACTCTGGTTTGTTAGTCGACCAAGAGGATTAAAATTGTATCCATCTGTATGTAAAGCAGTAAGGTCAGAAGGTGAATGTTCCATAGGGGAAAATTCAAGTAAAGAATGGGGGGTGTGTGGTGTGGGTATGTGTGTATATAGAAATACATGTAAGCAAACTAACTTCATTTTCTCCATGCTAGAACTCCATCTTTACACACTGCTGCTTTGATTTGTATGGTGCAAAGCAGTTTCTTGCAGAGGGCACACTCCAACATAGCACTTTTCCAACACCATTACATATGAGCATCATTCTTTCAGTCCCTTCTAAGTAGATGCAGACTGTCACGTAGGTGATGCAATGCTGAATGCTTGCTCCAGGGCACTTGCTCCCAGATGTGTTCCAGCTCTCTGAGCAAGGTGCTTGATTTTCAGAAGAGACACAGACACCTGTGGACAGGAATGAGGATTATTTCCCTTCAGGCAATAAATCTTGGAAAACACTGAGCAGCACTTTAAATCTCACTATTTTCCAATATAATTTGTCCTCTACTTTTGATCCTGGTACAAAATCTTTTCCTCACTTATTTTTATAATCAAACAGAGCAATAGAATAGTTCTTTTGAAAAATGAGCAGATGAGAAAAGATTAATGGACATAGCTGATAATTAATATTCTAGCTTCTGAGGCTATCATACGAGCTGTGAGTGGTCCAGAGCTTCACCCTCTTCAGCTCTCACACATCTCCCTGAAACGTTCCCTGAATCCAGAGATGGTTTTGAACCTCACATCTTCTGTTTCCTTTGTCTACTGCATAGGAAATACTTCTCTGATGAGGCCAAAACGAACTCCTAAGAGAAAGAGTGCATATCTCACTTAAAAGGAGTGCAAATCTTCTGAAGATTTGTAAGGAAATTTAACATAAAATGCAGAACTAATCCCCAAACAGTTGTAAGAGAAGGTGGACCCCGACCCAGAACTTTGCTATTATGCACACTCTGAGTGACCTAACCACTAATTGGTGAGATTAGAGATCCTTTGCCTCTAAGAAGGCAGATATCTTTGCCTCTATAAATTTTAATGGAAAAGGAGCAGCACATATGCCAAATTTCCTATAATACCTGCAGTGACCTCACAGCTAGGGTTTCTTCTGTAGAACTTTGGATTCTTCTGTCATTAAAGATAATAGAATCTGGGTGACTGCTCTGGTCTTAAAAAAAAAGACAATTTCTTCCTTCCCAGCTAACCAATATATTAAAAAAATCAGTAATTGCTACAACACTCAAAAAATTCTCATTCATTAAATATGCTTAGAAAACTTTAACTGGCTTGAATTCTTAAAGGGAGTTGAGAAGATAAGCTCCTGTTTATAAGTGTCTACTGAGTGTCAGTAGGTAGTTTGAGTAGTGATACCTGAGGAAGTTTGTGAGAACTTGGAGAGTTCTCACTTGCAGTGAGAACATGAAGAACTTGAGCAGAACTGCATAGCAGGAGGGCCAATACTGACAGGTCTGTAAGGTAGAGCTACTTTCAAGAGTAGAGTTTTGAACATGTGATTTTGAGGAACATGTAGCTACATGTTGCTCAAATCCTTTTTTAAGTACCTACATGCTTCTTCTGAATCAAAACAAAAGTGGTCATACTGAAACATGTCTGCCTTCTGCACGTGATAAAGAAATGTTTTCCTTTGGCAAATGCTATGAAATTATTTACCACATAATTGCTCACCTGTAGTTCCACATATGGTGACCCTTGAGATTTCAAATGTAGACACTTTTTTCTTCACCTTCCCATTCTGATTTATCCTCACAATAATTTAAAAGATCTCCCAATATAATCCATCTACATTAACAATGTCATGTTAAGAAATAAAAATCTATTTCCAAAACCCAAGTAAAATTATCAAACTTTCCCATGCAACTCCCACAGAGCTGGATTCAATGCTGACTATTGCAAATTGATTAGTAGACTCTTAATGGTTATTAAGTTTAAATTATTAAGTTTATGAACAAAGCTCATATTGATTTAAATAGCTGCTTGAATTTTGAAGGCTGCATATATGAAAACAAATATGTATGCCATGATTCAGAAATGCAGGGCAATTAATATCAAGACCTAGGAAACTAAAATCTACCTTGAAATAGCCAAACACATAAGCACTACTAAATCAAGGCCTTTATTTTCCTGCCTTTGTCTTTCCAATGTTTAGTTTCACAGTAAATGAAAGGGGCTATTTGAAGTGAGGGAGAGAAGAAGACAGGTCTGTGACCTCTAGATAGACCGTGGAGATCAAAGGCAGTCTCCATATGTGTTAGATATTATCTTTTTGAGGCAAGTGGGCATGATGTTTTGTGATGCAGCAGTGTGGAAACACACAAATAACCTGGTTAGTGACCGCTGAGAGAAGAATGATTGACATTGTGTTTGAAAAGTAGTAGTAAAACCATGCAAAAAAGATTTAGTTTTAGTTTACAGAAGGGTCCTTCAAAGCTCTGTAGTGCTCAAAAACTGGTTTAATAGAAAATTCTTAAGTTTACATAAATATAATAATTTATATGTTAAAAAGAATAGGTTGCTACAACTAAAAACATTTGAAAGCCAATGTCCTCTATAAATCTATTAGTTTAAGGTACTTATCAAACTACAGTTTCAGCACATAGATCTTTTTGCTGGCTCATTTTTCTTCCTTTGAAATACACAATTTAGACTGTATCTACTTGAGGACAGTTTACTTGTTGCATTACAAAATGAGAAGTGTCAGTAGAAAATGACAGAACTACTTGGAAAAACATGATTTTGTGGTTGGAACAGTGGATGAATACAGTCAAGCAACTACCCTATTGCTGTCAATGCAGAAAAACATTCTAGTCTGGGCATCATGTTGGGCACATATGTCCCAGTTAATAGATATGTCAGTTATAGCAAGGGCTTTACCTAGATGAGGCTCTAGCTCAATCAAATGACCAACACATTTAATCTGTCCCTATTGACTTTTTCTCTCTGTGTAGGGGTACATAGCAGTATTATACCCTCAGAAAGACCATGAAAATTCCTTTGTGCAGTCTTCCAAGTCCATGCTAAAAGGAGTGAAGTAAAAGTGAAAAGGATTACTGCAAAGGATATTCTATTTGGCTAAAAACTTTGACAATTACTCAGGAAGCCATGCTGCAAAAGAAAACCTCTTTGTTTTCGTTCTGATTGCCAAGTATGTTAAGAGGAGAATGTTGTCAAATAGCTGAATATCATCAAAATCAGCTTAAGAAGCCTTAATGCCTCCCTGTCTGCACAACGTCAGTCACCAGTCTGTGCTTTTGAAGCTCCCCAGTTCAAGAGCAAACACAACCAAAGGTGAATATGGTTACAGCTCCAGAGTTGAACTTGACCTTTAAGTAACTCTTTCATTTTTCCCTGCTCTCCTTTCCAATTTATCATTCACTTTGCAAAGCTGGAAAATGCATTGTACTTTTTTATTTTCAATATTATTTTTATTGGTGTTATTCTGAACCTTCATTTTAATCTTCAGGTTATTTTTCTTTAAAATATATACTTTTTAATCCAGAACTCCAGACATATTGATTTGATTATCCAGTTTGTTATACTTTTGGTATATCCAGGCTGTCCAAGCACCTGCAAATTCCCTTTTTGTAATCACAGAGAATTTTGAATTTCTGTTTAAGCATGTATAACAATAGCTGCAAAGTATTTCTTTTTAATATCTCTGAAAATGAACATTGAGGTCCTCTTAATAATTTAGAGTGATGGAAAATACAGAATGCTGAAACCATGAATTATGTGGAATGCAACACACATTCTTTAGTAAATCCAAAAATAACAGGGAACAGTTCATAATCTTTTTACACTAAGTCCAAGAAAGCCTTGCCATTTTTGTTGATTTAAGTTTTAAGAAGCTGTTGCATCCCTATTTTTCAGTGTTCAACCAAAATTTATCTGTAGGACATGCCTGCAGAATATGCTTGGCTATACATCAACTCTGCTTTCCGTACCTCTTATATATTTTGGCCAAGGTCAGGCCCTTTTACAAGCAAAACCCACATGCCTGCACAGAAATGCCTTGCCCACAGAAAGGATGTGTGTTCCCTCCTTAAAGACATGTGGATGGAAAATAATGGAAGGAACCACAGAGAAACTTAACCTGTAGTCAGTCACTCACTTGCAAAGGAGCAGTAGCATTTAACAGTTACCTCATCCCATCAATTTATCATCTCCCTGTGACAACTCTTCATCTGTGTCAGGACAGAGTCAAAAAGATTAGATTAATTCATTGCTGAGAGAGATTTGAGCTGACTGATGTTATTTGCACTGAAAGAGAGCCAGGCTGTACTTGGCCTTTGCTGGAAGAGTGTTAGTTAACAAATAAAGGATGTAAAAGGGCACCTTTAGCACTGAAATTTTTCCTCCTCAAATCTCATATTCATGAGAGTTGACAGTGGCTATTTTGAAAAATGGCAGGGCTTAAATTATTCATTGAGATACCAGGAGTGTCTCCTGTGAGACTTTCAAATACAAATAGATATTGGCAAATCAGCCTTGGTGCCTGTCCAAAGTTTAAATAATGGCAGAGATATGACCACAGTTTCATCCTCTGTCTTTAAAATACTGGACAGAATATTGTGAAGGAGAATGGCCACACACTTCAGCATCACGTGTTTTAACTAATGCATGGGAAACCATAATTCTGCCAAATTTTCACTAGAGCTAGAGATACTTCAATTTGTTTTATTTAACAGCATTGTCCTGTGTTGATTAGTGAGATGCATCAATGAGTTCCCAAGGAAGGGAGCTCAACAAGCTCTTATCATCCACAAGGATGATTTTCACTCTATCCTTGAAATTTTAGAACTGAAATACTGGAGTAAACAGTATTGCCCTCAGTGAGAAAAAAACAAACCAATTTATACATATATACATATATAATACATGCTACATAAGGACTATTTTACCTTCTGTGAAAATATTTGCAGCATACTCATTCAAACTTTACAAGCAGCAATAAGTAGCTCACAGAAGAACAAAAACATCAGCTGGTCTTTAGACTCATGAAGAAAGAGACTCTGCAGAATTAGTTCTACAGGAAAGATTACTATAAAATAAAATTAAAAAGTACCTAGCTACTGCAAATTTCCATTTTTTCAGTGGAAGCAGCTGCTGATTTTTTAACCAGGAGCATGATGCTTCAAATTCATTAGTAAAGTCAATCTTGAACTTAACAATAAAATTGATGTACAGCCTACTATCAAGACAGTCAATAATCTTTTTGCAGAAAACATTTTCTTGGCATAAGCAAAAATTTTTAATCATGTTACAAATTTTACAGAAAGACAGCTATGCTCCAAACCTTCATTAAAGCATCTTTATTTAAACGTTTTTAAGTATCCTGTTTGTTGCTGCATGTTCAGGACAAACTTTTTTCTGTTGATATAAATCCTGGATAATTACACTGAATGTGGAGTATTTCAGATTTATGATTAGGTAAGTGTGAATCTTTAATATCAAGCTTCTATTAACTCTAGGCTAGATGTCGTTGATAGTTGACCTTATTAGCAAATGATGTTTACATTGAGGAAAACAGATTAATAGATACAAACTTTTTCCATCTCAAGGCATGGAAAATGTTATTAAATACTATGCAGAAATGGTGAATGGAAAATCCCAAGCAATGCAAGTCAGCAGTTTAAGAACAAGACAGGTATGAATGAGCTTTATGTTCTACAGTTTGTCATAAACCTTTAATTAAAATGTGAAGGGAAATATTTGGGAGAAATGAAAGAAATTATGAGAATGTGTCTCAAATATCCTTATTGCCATTTGAAAAACTTCTTAATAATTTGGTGTGATCATCTCTCTTGTATTGTTCACATTTTGGTCCTTTCTTCAGCTCTTTTGTACTTGTATTTTTATTTAGGAAGATATGCAGGTCAAGTCTGATAGACAACATCCCAACCTGTGTCTAAACCAAATTGCTATGTGGAGTTAGCAGTCTAACAGTGACAGGGAAAATCTTCTGGCCCAGGTTTGGTGGCCCTCTAAGCCCTGCAGAAAGGAGGGAGTGTGAAACTGGTTGCACTCAGCACAGGCAATAGCCAGCATGTTTGCAATGAGATTGCAAATTAATTCTGAGTTGACAGTCCCCCTGTCCCTCTTCCACAATCTGTACCATTGCTGGCAAGGGTCACTCACCCTTGCTTTGTAGCTCACTAGAGATTTAAATAGACAAATATAATTCCTGCTACATAAACAAATCAACATAAACAAACTATTTAAAAGATGACAACACATTCCTGCAAATAATCCTTTTGGCTGTAATACACGTCACCGCCTCCACCCCTTTTCACTTCCCTTGTGGTTTTGTTTTTTAATCCTCTGGTCACCCTGGAAAATCAGTCTTTTTCTCTACACTGAGGGCAAGTATTAATGTTTGGATGGAAAATTTTTATAATTGTATCTGTGTTGGTAATAGTTTACTCACTTTAGAGAAATGGTTATTTATTAAACAGGTCTGATAGTCCTTTCTCTGCATCTAAGTTATCTCAGTAGATATAAACAAGGTAAACATGCTCAGACATCAGGAAATAAGGAGGTAGAAATCTGCTCTAGCTGCAATAAACTCGTACTTGTAAATAGCTTCTCCCTCTGAGTCTTCTTTCGCAGATGCTCTCCTATGAAAACATTGCAGTTTGGCAAACCTGCATTCTTCAACTAGCCCTTAATTAACAGAGAGTTAGGCATGTCCTTTCCCAAAGCCTGGAATGCAGTATTATTGGCCTGCCGCACAAAGTCATCACATAACTTAATGAGCCATTGGCACTTTAATTTTATAACACACTTCCCCAGTTAAGCTCTCTAGACCCCAGAGTTAAACAGCTGTCCACAGCTGTTGGAAAGTGATTTATCATTGTCAGTCTTTGCAGGCAAAACATTCAAAGGTGCAAGTTTTCAATATCACTCAGCAGATAAACATTTGTCTGTTTTCATTAATTCATTTTAATGC
Source organism: Sturnus vulgaris (assembly GCF_052056855.1). Lineage (NCBI taxonomy): Eukaryota > Metazoa > Chordata > Aves > Passeriformes > Sturnidae > Sturnus > Sturnus vulgaris. The sequence goes on along the minus strand of NC_142243.1, from coordinate 124,362,728 downwards.
TGTTTCAATAAACCTTTGTGCATCAATTTATATAATTTTTATATCTATTCTGTAATATGCAGATTCGTGTTAATTCTGTATTCTCTTCATGTGTACCCAAGTGTGTCAGGGAATACAGAAAGACATAACCTCTAGCAGTGTTTTGCTTCTGTTTCTAAATGTGGACTGAAAAGCTCCAAACTTTCAGTATGGTTGGTCATACAAAGGCACACATTCTTGAACATATCTTATGAGGAAACATTTACTCTAAACATATGCAAATGAAGTTGTACTTCAAAGTGCTGACCTTTCCTTTTTGAGGCAATCTTCCAGTCGTGTGATACTGTATTATAAAATAGGCTGTAGAGCTTTCTGAAGAAAAAACCTAACAAATGGACCTAAGAATTCCAGCCAGCAAGATTCACTACTGAAACATTCAAAGGGGTAGGCATTCTGGATATTTGATTAGACAAACATTCAACTCTTCTCATCCATTTCAGTACTGATGAAATGACATTATGAGCATTAACTTCACTCTCCATATGTATCTTACCTTTTCAGCTTCAAACACAGTATATTTTTTTCTGCATTCTTCTATCCTGTACTTTCATATAGTTGGTCACATTGATTTGGTATGCTGCACCCTACATCAGGGTGAAGTAGAAGGTATTTTGGTTGGCATAGGAGGTAAGTGAAAGAGGTTACTTTATCTGGCTACCAGAGTTTAACACAAATTAAAAAATTAAAAAATGTCTAGTGTTGATTTTAGCAGGTAACTTTATTGGAGCTGGTACTGATTTTTCCATAATGTGACTTAATCCTCCAATACAGGTAGCAATATATTGATAGTATGGTGAAGAGTCACACCACTGCTGCATTCTAGTTATGTGACTTTTCTAAAATTAATTCTTTATTGCCTTCAGATACATTCAGAAACAACAGAACAAATGTAGCTGTAGTAGAAGGCAATACTCACCCTCAGCACTGCCACTACAGTTGAAAGCATTTGTCAATAATGCTTGGGCAGTGTGTGGGGTTAGAGTTAATGGAAAACATTTTCCAGTTTTGAATGTTGTGTGGCAATGAAAAGCATACAGGACAGACAACTGGACAGATTTTAAGATCTGCAGAGAGAAATAAGACTTCTCTAATGTTTATCAGTCATTCAGACCTAGTGGGTGGTCTGGTCTCAGTTACTAGCTAGGCATTTACCAGTGCCATATTACAGAGGATACCCATAAATGAAAGGTTTTATTCTAAGACATTTACAGTAAAAGAATCTCTCAAATAGCAACTGAAGACATTACTTATACACTTATATTCCTTATACATGGTCAACAAAACAGTGTTTGGACGAGAACAATAGATTTTTTTCCAAAGAAAGACACATTTAATTCATACAGAGTTGGTGACGTCAAAAAGAGAGATTTGACACAGTGGCACCTACTAGCAAAATTTCATAAACAAAGAAAAATCAATTTCAGCAATAACATTTTTTTCTTTCTTTTTTAAAAAAACCCACATAGAATGGCCCAGGCAGAACCAAAATATTCAGGGCACACCAGTCTGAACTGTCACAAAGGCCTTGCTTGCCTTTGGAGATGGGACAATCTTGTAAAGTGGGGAGAAATTATCTTATTCCCCATCCACTTTTACACCAAGAAGACTGGGGAGACACGTAAATTTCTTTCTCTCTAATGTTTTTAGGAGGATGCTCTGCATTTCAGATGACAAAATTAATTTCTACAAGGGATTTAAATAATGGATTATGATCTTGCAAGTTTTAGGATGGATTGTTTAATCTCTCTGTGATCGTAAAGGATCTCTGTTGATACTCTTTAAATTGAGGGGTGGGCAAAACGAACTTTCCCTTCATTTGCATTTGCTTATCCATCCCCTATCTTTTCATTTATAGGTGTGTGCCAGGGCTATGGGAATAATGCACTAGTTAAAACTAAATGTGGACCTGAAGTGTAGCTTTCAAATGATGTAGCTGGTAGAATCACATCAGGTTTGTTTCCTACTCTCCAGAGTGCCTTCCTGATGCCAAAAATTGAGCACACCAAGAAAAATGACCAGTCAGAAGTTTTAAAAGAAGCAACCTCAGAAATATTTTTTTTGTGTTCAATTACTGCAGGACATAGTAAATATAAAAAATAAGAATATTTTAATAACTAGATTGAAAAAATGTGCATAAAAGTCTGTCAACAGTTCCTAAGTACAACAATCTAGGTTCAACTTCCAGCTCAGGAAATTCCCAACCAATAAATTGCCAGAAGCCATAAGAGAGGGACAGTATCATGTGAAGTAACTTTCTATACTGGTGCCATTCCTAAATATTCAGTTCTGGACCATTTCCAGAAAGCTAAAGGACCCATAGCCACAGCCTATAATAAATTAGTAAATTTAGCATATCTTTGATGTGATCCACACAGACATTAAGTTCCCACAGACTATCCAGGAAAACAAAGATACTTATTACTTCAAATGCTCAGTACATATCCATAATGTTTTTAGTAAGCTTGTTTCTTCATATCTCAAGCACTGCTTTGCACAAGATAATTGCCAATAAAACTATACCTCAAAACTACATAACTTTCTACATAGGACTAAAACTCATCTGCAGAGAGAACAAAATTGCTTTCAAGACTGCAAAATATGGCCCTGTTCTGTTCTACTTCTCTCCAATGCAGGTTCCTTCAATCTTACCACAATTAACATCAGAGAGTCTTGTGCACAATGAAGCAAATACAACCATACCCAAAAACCACTCTGTGCTTAAACTTCTCTTCCTGGGAGAAAACTGAAAAGGCAAAGCAAACACAACATGAGCCAGTCAAGGTACACGGCACATTTCTGGGAACTACTTTATTGAAATGGTCTGAACAGTGAATTTCATTACGTTCACAGTTGTGTTCCAAGTAGAGAAAATGTCTTGGTTTGAGCAAGGTTCATTGTCTTGCTTCCAGGAAAGCAACTGTCCAAGGCAAGGCAGGGTGAAGAAGCTGAGAAAACCTTATTTCTAAGAGGAAGGAGATTTTTTTTGAAAGAAGACTTCGATAGACAACACTGACAACATTGAATGGCAAAATAATTTTAATCTCATGTGATAGGAGCGGATGCAGTGTGGCGTTCTAGTAAAATGAGCATTGCTTTAAATATATCTCAGGCTAGCCCAAAAACTGTCAGAGTGAGAGTCAGACTCTATTGAATTTGGTGCCTTTTTAGTATGCTTCACTGCTAACTTACCATGAAATGTATGGATCTTGGTAGACAAAACTAAAATAAATCTGCTATGTTTTTTCAGTTTTAAAAACAGTCTTTCCAACAAAATTTTCCTCAGCTGTAGAGGTAAGAGGAATCATAGTAACATTTTTTCAAACATACTTCTTTGCATGTAAAATTTAACATAATCCACTGAGAGTAGCAGACTAATATCAAAATTTAATTTTCAGTTCTACTCTGTGTTTTACAAGATGTTATCCTTTTTCATCTTTAGTCAGCTGGCACCTCTGAAAGACATTTTCCCACTGAACTATTTTTAGCTGAAGTAAAATCAATATTAGTTTGAAAAACTGAGAAAGGAAAAAAATACTTCAGCATTTTTAGTTAGCAGATGTTGGAGAGATAGGGGGAAAGTTTTTTGCTAACATAGTGTTTTTCAAGGATAAACAATGATTCAATAACACATTGATCCAAAGCATATTTTGCTGAGGAATTTACAGTATCTTTATCACACCTATTTAAGTTACGTGTGGCTGAGGTGAGACACTGCAGCCAAGAATTACGGGTGACTACCCTGTACAGGAGGAAGCTTGCTGTAGACCTGCATTCAGTTTTTTACAGCTTTAACCTGGTCCTGCCAGGACAGAGGAACTGAAAACTCTCAACATTGGCTGAGTGGACAAATGAGTAATGTAGGAACACAGCCACCACCTTTGTCTTGAGACAGAGGTAATCACACAGCAATGCTCACAGTAAATACTCTTGCAGCACAGCCTCATAATGTCTGGGCTTTTACATCCTCTTAAATCTGGCACAACCTTTGCATCTTGTGTGGCTACCTCAGATTTAATTTCTTGCATTTTTTTCTTTCACTTGAGAAGGCTAGGATATGATTCTATGATTCTACAATAGAATCCATTTATTTTTGTTCCAAATAGTATGCAAAGTCCCTTATCCTTGCAGACAATGGCCAAAGAGCAAAGCAAAGATTTTTTTTTCAGAGAACTCTGTACCTCTTTGAGCCAGGACCTAAATAAAAAACTCTTTTTTCAAACATTTCCTTTGTCAGCCATTTACTGGACTTGTTCTTGCTCTCTTTCCTGGCCTTATAAGTTTTTCTTCTCTTTGTCACACACAAAGTGTCAGCTAACTAATATACAGTCATGCTTACTATATCCTTGGGTTTTGACTCAAAATTCAGTAAAACATTAATTTGCACACTTGGCTGCCGTCTTTTTGTGGCCTGTAATTTTAGTTGTTATTTTTTAATTATTTCCTCATTAATTAAGGGATTTTGACTGTTTCTTGAATGAGAGATGCACTGTTTGACTTCTTGAAGAGAAAGAACTTCTTTCTGCCTCTGCTCTTTACCCTCACATGATAGAAAAGACACCTGATAGAAAAGAAATGCCTGCCTTTTTCAGAGAAAGAGAGGAAAAGACAAGAAAGAATGATAATTTCCTTACATTGACCTGGAAATTACTTTTGTACATGTAGCCAGGTCTCCTGGGCCAGGCCCCCAACTCTTGCAAGCTCACCTTGCACCATGCCACAGTTACTTCTGTAAGATTAATTTTTAATAATATAATATTAATATTATACTAATTATAAATACAAATGCAATATTATATTAAATATATTAAAATATAATATATAATTACTATAATTTTTTTATTATAATTAATAATACAAAAAAGTTTTCATCATGATGTTGCAGTTTTCTGCACATTTGCAAAAAGGTATGGAAAGGGTGGCTGCAGTAGTCAGCCACTGCTAGGAAATGTTGTATTCATTTTAATTAAGAATTCATTAACCATCAGTTCTGTTTACTGAATCTAGGTTGGGATGGCTCAAAATTTCTTGCAGACTGATGCAAAGAGGAGAAAAAAGACATTTGAAATTCATGTGAATTGGCTAAAATTTAGGAATGGTATATGAAATCCATTCGAGATTTAATAGAAGACTTCGCTGCTGGCCATCAAATCACTTAATATTTAATTATGCTCAATCAAATAAATTATTTAAGCTTGTAAAAATTGCAACATGTGAGACTTGGCCTTTCTTGATTTGTAAAGTGGTGTGCAGAAGCCTCTGAGAAACTTCATGCTTGTAAGTATGAAAGGACTGTATTCCTCTGCTCAAATACTCACTTGTGTGAACATTTGTGGCATCTGAGCTTTTCCTTGTAGATTTTGGCTCTTTGTGAACATCCATAAACTGGGATTCCAATAATGCAAACACTTGCATATCTGAGTTAACACTGTGCATATGAATAATCTAATTGAACTCACATGCACAAAATTATTCACATATGTTTGTAGGATTGTGGCCAAAAGAATATTGATTTCTATGACATATATTTATTCATTTCACTTCATTTAAGATGAGCCTGAGCCACAAATTGCTGGCTTAATGCTGCATCTTCTCAAAGTGTGGGAGTGTTTTGAACAAAATCTTGGTCCCAAACCATTTCTTGTACAATTAATGTTTTATGTATTTCATTTTATTGTCTGTTCTTTTTTTTTTAATTCATCAGAACATAATGTCCGACTCCAGTTAGTAAACAATACCCAAATTATTCATCTCAACTCCCTATGGTTAAAGAAAACATAAATGTGTATACCCCAGTATAATAGGAAGCTCAATTTAGTAACTTACTACCTTAGTGTAATGACCCTTTTCCTCCGAGAACTGGCTTTGCCTCCAACCTAAACTAAGGCAGAGGAAACTCATTTTGACTGTAATGGCTATATGTATAATGAGATTAGGCTGACAGAATCCTGTTCTCTCTTTGCAGCCCAAAGGTATTCAATTCAAAACCTCCCTCTTTGCTTGGAAGGAGAAGGTGCTAACATTGGACTTGCTGGTCTCTTACCAGTCTACTCAAAACACATTTTCTTTTTCATGCCATCAAACTGAGTTCTGTGATGAAAAATATTGCACAGAAAATGTTATCTCATGTTAAATCTCTAGATAAAGTTGTCTCCTTAACCAATAAACTCTGTTAAGCCTTCTAAGAAACCACAAAGAACATGCTGTTTTATGGTATATGAAATTAGGGCCATAATCTTTCATTTCCTGGCATTCATATATACTTAATTAACTTATTAATTTGTTAACTTCTACCCACCCCAGCTACCATGGACATAAGAGAAAGAGAAGACATTTTCAGTTTAAAGTTGGAGAGTGTATGTAAAATTTTAAGCTTCTGCAAACCATTTTAGCAAAGAGAGTTGCAGAGACGCAGGTATGTAGCACAGCAGCCAGTTTGGGTAAAACTCAAAACTCTTTCATTCTATCGCTATGTAATCTTTTCTCCAACTCCAAGGAGCAATAACTTTCAAGATAAGAAGGGCCCATTTTGGTAATTAATTCTACTTCTTTCACCTAATTATTTTTTCACCAGAATCATCCTAGTTTCAGTTGCCTCACTTTGTGAAATACATCTTCCTCTCAGTTAAAACTTTAGTATTGATGAATCAGCCATGCTTTGAGAAGGATTGTATCAATTCTTCCATTTCAAAAAATAGTCATCTTTTTTACTTTAATAGTAGAAATTACTGTCTTTCTCTATGGGATTAAACAGCTCTCTGTAGGAGAAATCTTTTTCACATCAATATTTCTAAATTTTTGTCAATAATTGCCTGTAAAGACTTGTGATCCAGTCAGAGCAGTCAATGCACCCTCACATTTCCTTGGGACAACAACATACTCTCACGTGGTATCACTGCAAGGGATTTTACAATTTCAGGACCAGCTGTTTTAGCAGATTTCCATCACATCTCTTTTAGTATTTAGCTAGGACTTTTTTCCCAGTTGTTTTACATTATTTAAAGAATGATCATCAGAAAAAACATGTACTCTTTTTGCATGAAAATGACTTTTATATTTTGGTGGAAAGCACAGCACCACTATTGTGTGAAAACAATAATTACATATTTTCCAAAGAACTAAAGTACAAAAAAAAATCAAAGGACTACAAGCTTTCCTAATTTCTTTCAGGAAGAAACATGCACAATGGTTGCTGAATCAGTCAGTCCCCGTATGAAACAAATAGGAGTATTGTTCAGCATAGAAATTCTCCAAGCACTAAATGCACCAGACAGAACTTATTATTCACAGGTTCAGATTTAACATGTCGTGAATCTCTTATACTTCCTAACATTCTTGTTTCTGATCTCCTGTGATCAGTGCTGCTTCTTACCAGGGCCTGTGGTGCACCACTGACACCATTACAAACCTGCTGTTAAATCAATCACTGGGTGGCACCCAAGAGCCAGCTAAGAGATGTATTGAATTGCAGACACTCTCTAATACACATATTTTAACAATTTCCTCCGTCTTCAGTGAAATTATGCTAATATTTTAGTTGAGTTTCCTTAAGTCTGGAACTCAAATTAAGTCTGTCTGTTTCGTTTTTATGATAGTGCTTGAAATCACTTGCAGACAAGGGGTTGTTGGACCATGAGATTTATAGTGGCAATGCCACAAAGGTGAAACACATCCTGAGGAAGAGGAAAGCAATCTGTATAGCCAGTGTTTTCACTGCAGTAAAGTTTATAGCAGTATTAAGGGAATAGTTACAAATCAGTTTGATGGTGTTGATTTCATTGAGAATAAGTATATTTACACTTGCAAGCTTTCTCTTAATAATTTTCGGTATGTTTTACACAATGGGGTTAGTGAAGGTTGAATCTGAGCATATTTCGGGAGTGACAAAATCTGTTTTTCTTTTTCCCACCCATCCTTCTACTTTACTTCACAAAAATGGTTTTATAACAGTTCCTAAGGGGCTGAGTCAAGGTTCAGCTATTTTACTGAGGCTCACTGATGTTTCTGAAGATGCTGCAGAATCTTTTATGTTCAGATGCTTTTGGTTATGATGCAGACATGTGTGGGAAGTGAAATAAAGTATATGAGTACCAAAAGTCATCCACTTCCTCTATTGGCTCCTTACCACCAATTAATTACCTAGAAGGCTGGGGTTACATTATATGATTTCCAAATATAAAGCTTTCTAAACGATGCAGGTTATAATAATTTTTCTTCCCTGCTGGCAATTGAACTGTTCACACCTCATTGTGCCTCTGTAGCATGCAAACTTGTCACCTGCAGAATATCTCTAAATTCAGTCACTTGGGGCAAGGGGGAACTCTTAACACACACACACACACACACATATAAATATATATATATATATATGTAACAGATGTGCAAGTGTTGTTGGGGATGATTGCATTAGAGTAGGGACAATAAACCAGATGACTTCTTCAGATAATATTCCAGTTAAGAGATAATATTTCTTGAAGGACACTAGGGTCTGAGAACCCTTTCCAGAGTAAATTAAGAACTAGCAGCAGCAAAACCAGAACCAGGGAGTAAAAAAAAAAGAAAAAGTAGACTCAAGGTGAGGCGGAGGGGGGGGTTAATTACTATTTCCAGAAATGGCAAGAGAAAGGTACATAAAGGAGAATTATGCAGCTGCACCCAGTGAGAAAGGGCAGCTGGGGAGTACCCATTACTGGGGCAGGGATGATGGTCAACAGGCAGAAAAGGGCAATGGAAAACATCTATCATACCCATTTCAAAGGTATGTTATCTAAAAATGCATCAGATGGTAAGGGCTGCGTGCCCTGGACTGTGGACATAAGCCCATTTTCTCTCTTCTCTCTTTGAATCCATCAAGAGTGGTTCTGCAGCCAAGAATTTTACACTGTAAGCCCTTCAAAATTTGGCTGTTGTTGTGGTGTCCTTGCACATCACATTCAAAGTCTGCCCTGGGCATAGTCCTACAGAGACACACAGACATTGCACTCAGCATTTCCCACTAACCATCTACCTCCCCCCGGCTTTCCCCTTTGCTTCTCCTTCTACTTCCTTCACATAAACCCAATTTTTGTGTCTTTCCTTTCCTAACTAAAACAGGCTTCCAATTAATGTTTGCCTTTAGGATGGTGTACCCTCCACAGTGTGGAGCAAGGCAGGGTCACAGACCTCACTTCCTTCCTTAAACTAAGTAAGTGCAATTGTACAGGCCACACAAAGATGACTGTCCTTGTTCTTCCCTGCCTTTGTTCGTCCATGCAAAAGATGCCTGCAACCCAACACTGAAACAGGAAGGCAAATGCTAAATACACATCTGAAGTTATGACAAAATCATCTTTGACACTTAAGAGAGCTCTGCTTTAAGATATAGCCACCACATGCTTAACTTCTGTCCCCGAATAGTGTGTAAGAAAATGTTAACATGCCTGCTCATACACACTGTTTGGAGTATATTAAATAGAACATCAATAGGCTGAGAAATGAGAATTCTCAAGAGATAAAGAGGTTAAGTCTTTTCATATAACAAATTAAGCTCCTATATAATTCTTAAGCTTTTTTTATTTCAAGGGGTAGGAAAATGGTCTAGTTTTAGAAATTAAAATACTTTAAGTTAAATCCTTTCAGTGATTTTCTTTAAAATGAAAAAATATTGTACTTTTATGGAGAGCAATGAATAGTTATGGTAGTTGCCTTTTTCCTCTCATTTTAAAGAACAATAGGTCTATTCAAGAAATGTGTTTTTGTTCTTTTTATTGAGTAATTTAAATATTCTAGTTTCCAGTTTCCTTATTTTAATGTTTGCTCATTCCTCGGAGAAGAAAATTAATACAAAAACACTTTTCCCAGTACCACAACTTGGGACATTATTTTTCTTTAGATAATCTGTTAAGAGTAGAGCAATCATAATATAATGTCTTTATATTGAAGAGATTTCTTCCTGTTCTGGTTCTTACAAAAATATATTTCATAATAATGAGAAGTATAATGTCAGCCTCTGTAAAGTTTCTGTGCCTCTGTGCAATGCACACTCAAGGTTGGTTTTCAGTTGCTGAAACTGGACTGAAACAGGGAAAAAAATGTGATCATTCATTCCTAGAAAAAATGTTTAAACCACAGGGATGTGGATGTCAATGTGCATGCTCGTCTGAGGAAGAGCAACTTTGCTCTTGCCACTGTAGAACTGTGTATCACTGAGTTAGGGTTTATTTCTGACTCATACCCTCCCGGGTGACACCAGGGCAGGTTAAGGACTTCAGAAGTGAATTAGAATAGGGAGGGCAAAGTCTGAGTATATGCTTGACTTGGGTACGTAAATGCCACTTATCAAGGTATGGTAGTACCTGATTCTCTCATATATGGACTTTACAGGTATCAGTTAATACAAATAGGTTTTTTTACTTCATTAGCTTGAAACCTGACTCTGGTCTGAGTTCAGGAGTGCACACTGCCAGATCACAGTAGGGCTGTGTCCCTAACATGAGTATCCCAGTGTACCAGTTTTCTGCAGCTGAGAAACTGGCCTATTTCCCCCAAATTCACACTTGCAATGCGACAGTGAGTGGTGAATAATCTGTACATGACACAAACAGATGTTCTTTATGTTGTGTTGTTTTAATCAGACTTTAATTAGTCATTGGCCAAAAGTTATTGTTGTTTCTATGTTATTTATTTGGCATGATGGTTATGATAAAGATAGAAGAGTCAAATTTAGAAAGCTCAAGGATTATTTCCTTGAAAACTTACAAGGACATGTGAACCTGGCTTTAACGTGCTATAGAAATTACTGAAAGCAATAGTTTTGGTTATTTCTTGGACTGCAGGATTTCACTTTCTTCCTTTGCTTACTGTTAAAGAACCACACGACTTGTGAGCCCTGTGTGGAGTCAGAGCACACTGTGCCTTGAGGAACAGCAGAACAGGAAATCTGTCTAGAGAGGGATCTTTCCCTTAACACAACAGCTGCTTCTGTTCAAAGTGTTTGTTCAACCTCAGTCAGATCTGGTCATTTAAGAGGTTGCATCTTACTATGATAACAGGTCCAATGGCATATTGTCGTGGTTTAACCCCAGCCAGCAGCCAAGCCCTTCAAGCAGCTGCTCACTCACTCCCCCACCAGCAGGACTGGGGACAGAATCCGAGGAGTAAAAGCTTGAAAACTCGTGGATTGAGATAGACAGTTTAATAGAGAAGCAAAAGTCATGTATACAAAGGAAAGAAAAACAAAGAAATAATTCACTGCTTCCCGTGGGGCACGCAGGTGTTCAGCCACCTCCAGGAGAGGAGGGGTCCCTCATGCACAGATGTTAGTGGGGAAGACAAATCCTGTCTCTCCAAAAGTACCCCTTTTCTCCCTTTCTCCCTTTCTCCTTCTTCCCCCTACTTTATGTACTGAGAGTACATAAAGTACTGGAGTATGTGGTTGGTTGGTTGGGGTAACCTGTCCTATCTGTCTCTCCTCCCAATTTCCCGTGCATCTGTTACTGATATTTTTTTTTTCAGCAATAAGTGACTCATTTCTTCAGTGAAATTACCCATTTCTCACATTAAGTTCTCATATTGGTCTCACAGATGTCCTTCAGTGATACAGGATTTCCCAGTGACAAAAACAAATTGTATCTGCCTCTGTAGTTCCAGTTGCCTTTTCACCACATTAAATTGAATACTCAGACCTTCTTTCCTTTCCACCTCTGCGTTCATTCTGCACTAGATATAATAATAGCATTGATCTTTTCCTATTTTATGAAGACAGACCTTTTTCTATCCATTTCTGTCTATTGGAAGAGTCTGGCAGAGGCATAAGATTCCTTTTTCCCTTAGGAAGCCTGATCCATAAACTCACCATCCAACTCCATGCCAAAAGCAATATATGCTATGCTTATTGTCTAACCTGCAGTCATTCTGCCATCTGCTAGCCTATAAATACCTACCACTAGGCCAATTATATGGAGAAGTTCCAAGGCTAGCACAATACTTTCAACATCAGATTGGAAATATCTTATTTCTTACTAAGCCAAAATAGCATACCAAGAGTACCCAGTTAGTAGCTACCAAGGAAAATATTGGCCCTCTTCTAACTGAGCTGAGTAGAACACCTGTCTTGCTCTGAATGTCCATTTCTCACCTTAGAGCTGCTCTTACCTCAGTGTTCTTGTTTAGGCTGGAAGACTTTTAAACCTCTGCTCCCAGGCATCAAAATTCATTTTTGTAAATTTCCATCACCTGCATGTACCTAGCAAGCTAGGTTTTTTTCTAGGATTTTAAAAGGAACCACATGCTTCATTTTGTCTGACAGTCAGGTTAAATAAAGTTAAGGGAAATAGTTCAATACTCTGTGATTTCTGTGGAGACGATCAGCTGCTCCTTGACTTAAGTTGCAGTTTCTACTGGACCCTCAAGATCATAACCTTAATGCTTTATTTGTATGGCAGTTCTAATAGGCTTTCAAAATTAGCTAGATAACCAAACAGTCATTCAGGCTCTCTTTGGTTGTTATAATTTTCATCTCTCTAGCCTTGACAGATAACCCATAGCACCATCACAGCTTTTTGGGATACATTGCTGTGATGACCTTTAATTAATCCCTTTGAGTGCATAAACTCTTCAATGGGGTTACTCACTTTTCTTGAAAATATATGAAAAAGGAATATTCACCTTCACTTTCAAAGCCATCATACCCTACTTCCAGCCTACTTATACATCTCTTTCACCACTAAATTGAGTCCCTCAGCAGTATGCAATTATAAACTCATCAGTCAGGGACACTTTTAAGTGAATTCTATGCTTTCTTCTGGAAAAAATTAAATTTTCTTTTGCTTTTCTTTTCCAGAAAAGCAAAATTTTGCCTCCATTTCCCCATAAAGATACCTCGGAGTCTTTTCTCAAAGCTCTTTTTTTCCAAGATGGCTCCCAGAAGTGAGCCATGTAGCCGAACCTCATTTACTGTTGTCTTGCAGTTGGACTGTGAGCTCTCTAGGGCACAGAGAAAGATGGGGATTCCTCACATAATGCAGTCATAGTCATTGTTCCTAACTGCTTTGATAGCACAAATAATTACTCAAAATAGCAGCTGCAATAGCAGCAAAGAGTTGCAGCTGTCTAATTTATCTAAAACACTAAAGGATTTTTCAATAAGGATTTTCCAGTTGTGAAATTCATCATGAGTTACTACACCATGAGTCTCTTACTGTTCTGGTCACACAACAAAACCAATCAATCAGCTGGATTTTAGAAAGCCAGATGTGTTGATAGGATAACTTTATTGTCAGGTGATTTGACAGATTATGAACAGTCTTATTTGCATATTTTTATCTTGCATGTTTGATAGGTTTATTAATGGCTCAACTTTAGCTAAATCAGGCATTTTTCACCTCAAATGAAAACATAAATGATTGAAATGGAAATAAAAACTTATTTTCCATGAAGATAAAATTAATACCATACATGATGTCTCGAATATTTCAGGAAAACTCAGAAGAAAAATGTACACTGAAGAATAAATGTGCTACATATAAAAGCATATTTGTTTTAGATGTTGGCATTCAATCTGTATTATTAGTTTTCCATTGCTGGTATAGACATTTCCATAGTAAATTTTGCACAAAATATAAAAAACTTCTACACTGAAATACCAGGTTATTAATTGATGCAGAAATTTAAAATTCTTTTGCATCTCCCCTTATGGCATAGATATTCTAATGTTCTTTCTCCATTACTGGAGATTTTAATTTTGCATTAAAAGAAAAACCTATGGGTTTTTTATCTTCCCTAATATTCTTGAAATGTGATATTTCTGATGGTATAGTGTTCATACAATCAACTGGGGAAAAAATAAAGTAGTGGAAGTAGTTCAAAGTCAGTGTGAACAGGAGAGCTAACAGTGCTCTCTTTCTCTGCCCACTCTGCAACTGTTTTCTTCTCATTGAAGAGCTCAGGCCTGTTCCTGTAAGATCTTACCCCATGGTGGATGCTGCAAGTGAAGGTGGTGCTGAAGTCCCCCACAACTCTTCAAAGCCATGACCTCCCTTACCCATCCCTCCCCCAGGACACACAGACCCTCACTGACTGCATGTGAGAATAACTGGAAGCAGTGATTCTCCAATATCTGAGGAAGAAATTAACAAAAATTCTAAGGTGGCTTTTTTCAATAAAGATGGAGTAAAAGCCACAAGCTGGTAAGTCTATAAGGTATCACTCTGCCTTTAATCCACAACTGCTCCAAACTTTCCACTTTTTTCAGTTCCAAGGAAAAAGAGTTGCTTCTTAAAAATGAATTTGTCTTTACTCAAAGCTATTATGTCACCTACTGCCTAGGTGACTTGTCATACAACAAGCTCAGGAAAACTGTGACTGGTGTCCACACAGACTGAGCAGACAGATCCAGCCTCCTCCTCACAGCTGTATCTGTTGCTGTGGAAAAGAGTATTCACAGTCCATTTGGATCTCTCAAATTCACAAGAAAACTTATTGTGTGAATAGAAATACTGAAGATATATATAATATGAATGAATAATTTCTTATTGTTTAGGCAGAAGACTGCTGCCTGACAGAACTTTGAGTCAGTCAGTTATTTTACACTGCTTTTCTTCTCATTTTGGAAACTAAGCAGAAGTTTGAATAGTTACAATTGAAGCAACAATGTGATGAAAAGTATTATCCACTTTAGATCTACTTAAACTTGTCACATTCAGTAAACATAGTGCAGAAAGAACAGATAGGAAATTTAAATGGCTTTGCAGTAGATTTATATTAGCCCAAACTACTTTTTCAAATGAGGTCAGTAGGGTGCATTTTCCATTTTAAGAGAGTCATCCAGACTTAACAGAAGACATTATGCACATGTTGGATTTTTCAAAGAAGAAAAAAACACACTTGGCAGGCAATTTAAATAAATACTAGGTTGTCAGTTAATCCTTATAACTTCATGGCAGATATTTATTGTAAAGTACGGTTCACATTGTTTAGACCTGATTTGATATTAATGTTTTTAATATCAAAGTAGTACTGGAACATAGACTGAAGTTTATACGTAGTACTTATCTACCTAAGCATCTGTCAAATTTTGGGGTAGGAAATATGCCACTACTTCCATTCTGCTGTGAACTGTGGGTGGTCAAACAAAAGGCCTGGTGGTAGTAATGCATTTAAAATTAAACTGTGTCTAACAATCACTAATAAACATGTACAGTCAAGATACCCTGGCACTGGTGTAAATTTGGAATAGCTCCACAGGTTTAAATGCATGGCTCAAGCTCACAGCACTAGAAAGGGAAGTTAAATGCAGTCCCGGCCTTATCATAATTAAATGAAGAATCTCTTGCTTACCTTCTCCTTACCACAAAGCATTCCCAAATAATACCCCATGGGATCTTAAAAATAAAAATTTAAGCTATCTACTCTCCTGTCACAGCTGACCATACACTATGACTGCCTTCTCCTCTACGGCTTCAGAGGGTTGCAGGCAGTGAGAACAATTTTACTCAGCAATGCAAAGCAGAATACCAAAATGGAGAAGCACACAGAGGTGATCTGATGTGGCAGAGTACAAGGAGAGTAGTTAAAGTAAGTGTTACAGGAAGAAAAAATGCAGACAACCTGTGCTCTTCCTCTCTGTTTATTTTTAGACATGCCCTGTGTGAGTGGTAAGAAGTGAGGATGAAGGGCACTGCTGGGGCAGAGGGCTGCAGGAGGGAATGTGGAAAAGCAAGGTTATATCCTGGGGCTGCCTGCAGGAATTTCCAGCCCCTGAACACCCAAAGAATATCTTACAGTGCAGGAATTTAAAAGTAAGGAATTTTAGCATATACAGCTCAGTAGTCAGTCCTCAGTTCACCAGCCTTCCTCTGGGGCTCTGCAGGTCCTCCTTTTGTAGGAGCAGCTGCTAATTGCTTCCTCTTCTATGCCTTCCTACCCTTAATACATGAAGAGTTTTCTAACCATGTTTAATCCCATCTTGCATTAGACAGAGGAGTGAAAAGTTATGTGAATTGTGCTTCCACAGGAATTCCCACAGTGAGGGAGTGATCAGTGCTGCATAGCTGTCTTTTCATGCTTTATTAATAGATATTTATATTCCATAAATACCATCTTATACTCTGCCCCTTTCCTACAATGCCACCACTTTACTGGGAAACCTAAAGCCCCATTGGTCCTTTAACTCCTTTTTTACTCTGAATCCAAAGTAAATAGCATTGCATTGAGAAAGATTGTTTGAAAGATTAGGTTACTCAATTAGAGGGATTTATTCTACCTTACCAACTTCCTTATAAACATTTTCATTTGAATTTTCAAGGGCAGGAGTCCATTCTCATAACAGGCATGGGCCAGGCTCCACATACCATCTGACATTTCTTCATGTGTTTTTTCTTAATCAAAATTGAAAGCTTCTTTTATCAAGTCACATGTTCACATCAGCATGGACATAGGCCACCATGGAAAGCTCAGAAAACCAAGGTCTCTGTCAACACATTTAGACATCAGCTGATGCTCTGGATAAATGGGAAGAGTAGGTTCTGCTATTATCCATGGAGATAATAGATAAGCATTGCTACTCAGTGGCTAAGACACAAGAACAGTGATATGAGACACAGAGTCCCTTACTAAATTTCCTCCTGGGAGACAGCCATCATGTCCTGGAAACAGCAGTGCTCAAAGCTCAGTAGCTCCGACCCACACAGAGCTGTGCATCCAGAGTTCCCTACACTGGTTAAGACTCCTCATGATGTTAGGAAGGATTTCGTTATAGGTTTCACAGATTCATAGATTTCAAGGACAAAAGGAATCCAATTTCCCATGCAGTGTGGGCTACCACCCACCCTTGAAATAATGAACTGGAGTAAGTGGAAGCAACAATCTGTTTGCACAGTTAGGACTCAGTAAACAATAAAATGCAATACCTAGAGTAGATGATGCAGGAAATCAGAAGACCTGAGCTCTATCCCACTCCCCCTGCTGTGACATTCCTAAATTCCCACCATCTTCAGTCCCTCAGCTCTCTCTGCCACAGGACACTGCAGTGTTCCCCCCTATTAGAGGATCCTTGCACACTTGAAAATTTCACCAAATATGACCAAAACCACAACATGTATATAATATTTGCAAAGTCAGAAGCTTACAGAGGGAAAACAGTTATTTTAAAATTAAGATAGGCCACCCACTCAAGGCTAAGGTTACCTGTCACAAGGGAGAAAAATTGTATGCTATTTTTGAGATAGCGTTTTTCTCTGTGACAGCATGTCCATTTTTGCTTGTCCATTTTTGTCCATCAAAAATACTTTCTAAAAATTCTATTTTGTGTTCACAATTCATTTCAAAGATTCATTCTTATACCCTGCAACCCTCTCAGCAATAGAAGGCTTTCACTGTTTTTTTACCAAAAGTCCACTTGAGCCCAGCATAGACTCTTTAATGGTTACAATAGTGCAGATAATATAACGTGTAATACAAGTTTCAGGAAGCAATCTATCCCTTAGTGCATTTTCCTAATTTACTGGAAATAACAGTTTAGGAGTTTTCTGAGTCTGCATTTAAACATGAACAATAGTATCTGGACCTGTCCTCTAGGAACTTGTCTAGTCCCTTTGTGAGCCAGGTCAGGGCTTTAGCCTTCTCAAAATTCTGTCCCCACAAGTTTCATAATTTAACTATGGTTTAGTTCAAAGTATTCCTCCTTTGATTTTCTTGAAATGCTGTGCCTAATAATTGCATTGAGTGCATTGTTATTATAGAAAATAATCACCCTCTGTTTGTTTCTCAATACTATTTGTTAATCTTACAGACCTCTATCAGACTCTCCTATCATATTTTATGGGAATTCAGTGATTACTCTTTTCCCAGAAGAAGAAGATCATACCCTACTTTTCCTCTCACTTCATGGAAATTGTTCCTAACCACCCTTGTTTAGTGCAATGGGGTACCAGAATGCAGAGGACATTCAAAAGTTGGAAACATCAAGCTTTGGCAAAATTGTGTTTCTTGTTTCAATTCTTTCTCCACAGTTGTTAATATTATGTAGCTTTAAGACCAGTCCAGGACACTAAGCTGGCCAATTCATCTAGTAAATGATGGCTCCCAAACTTCTCTCTTAACTGGTCAGATCTAATCTGAAACTTTTGTATGGGACTGTTCAGGTTGTCTTGTTTGGTACAGACAGTCTTTGAAATGCTTTGGTTTTTTTATCACTTTGCTCTCAGGAATAAGATCAGGATGAAGGATTGAGGTATTATCACTCTAGGAACTGGGACAGCAATTCAGAAAGGGAAGATAGGAAAAACCCTTTGTCTCAAGCAAAGAGGATATAGGACTATTACCTGACTGATCTGCTCTTTTTGAGATCTAAGATGAAACATCATTTAGAAGACACTGTAAGGTATCAGAATGGGCCTCAATGACCCATCTGTCCCAGTCACTCTGACATGCCATACTATTACCAATTATGTGTGCCAAGACACACCTACTTCTTTCCTGCAAACATTACATTCTTGGGCTAGCATAGTCAAAGCTGTTGATCTTTGGGAGACCCTACAAGCCCGCTTTATTCCTGTCATTAGTGGTTTGCTAGTGAGCTGAGAGCAGTTAGAATGGTAGGAATGAGGCATATTAGTGGGCTGCTGATGTATTTTGTAATGTGGATCTTCGTTACTTCAAACTGTATTTTTGTAATTTTTTCTGTTCATAGGGGTGATGTTTGAAAATTTCTAAATCACTTGGGACCTCACAGAGGTAATTCCTTCAGGCCAGAATAGTAGAAATAAACAAAATAAACATAATCTAGCCTGCTGCTTCCCTCCTTTGTTTCACACCTATGTCTGGAGTCAGCAGGCACCCACCAGTGCCCAGTTGTGCTGACCATCCTGATGCCACCAAAGCCAGCAAGTTGTTTCAGGGCCTGAGCCAGAAGAACTAGCATCAGGCACCATTTGCAATCTCTGCTCTGCCATATCCCTGAGGGGTTCCTAAAGAGTCCAAAAGTACAGTACTTCAGTAATATATCATCATAGTGATGAATGTAAAGTCTTTCTTCACTTGAACAATCCCTTATTATCTAAAAATTCCATGTTAAAAAGAAATATTTGTCTTGAAGGAAAAACATTTTACTGTTCCTCATCTGTTTTTACAAATCCACACTTAGTCTGGCAAAGATATCCGCTGTCATTTTAAATGAAAACTGACTGAATGTTACATCAGTTTAAAATTAACTCATACTGCAGTTAGAATTTATTGTAAGGCAGCTGGTTTTTATTCCTATTTTTTGAAGAGAACATATGGATTATGACAGAACCTATTAAATATCTCTGGAGTGTATGTGGGAAGCTGTGTCATTTTACTCTGAGCTCCATCATTGAATTTCTGTCTGAACATCTTAGTCTCCTGTAGGCTCCCATCAAGTTACAAGAAGATAGAAACCAGAAGAGTGTTTCGTAAGCATGCCTGAAAATAAAACTGGGTGAATGGCAGTTTTCTTTCTAAGGCTTTGTCTTACTTGCACAGTTGATGTTTGAAATAAGTCCAGGCTGTTCCTTTCCTTGCCCCAGTTAAAAGAGATGAAATGTGCTCATTTGAATGTGTGAACTGGGGATCATCAACTTTTCACCTCAAATCTGCATTATCTGGTATGATGGATAACCTGTTACACAGCACTATCTTTTGTAGAGATTAATGGCCTGGTTTACCAATGCTTTTATTAGCTTAGTTGCTATTCCTAAACTTTATGGCGAATATATTCCTGTCCCTTTGTTCATTTTATTGTGTTATGGTAGCAGAGTTTTCATATTCAGCAAGGCAAGAGAGCATTAAGACAGAACACAGCTGTCAGCCCGTGCCTGCAACGCTCTCCAGCAGTTTCAGTGAGAGGATGAGTGAAAATAGCTTGCTCAGTGGAAGCTGGATGGGCAATTTCTAGGCAGGCAATTACCTGGCTGGGAATTTGTGGAGGAAACTGTGGTTAATGCCCCTCCTCTCCTGAAAAGTGCATGGGATCCTTAGCAACCACAATGGTCAAGATTTCAGGGTTTAGTTTAATTATGGGGAGACGCTTTGTACCATTAACACAGAGGGGAAAGGAGGGGTAGAGTTTGGTATGTAGAGTGTGTGTGTGTTTTAAATGCCATTTGATAGCCTTTAAAAGCTCTATGCTGGAGCAGCTCAGATGCTTTCTTGTTTAGAAAACTTATGAAGCAGAAATTCTGTTGAAAGAAACTTCACTAGAATACATTAAGATCTTTCATTTGTTGGCAGCTGACATGAATCTTACTGGTGTTTACAAAGAAGAAAATGTAATGTTTCGTTTTATTAAATTGCAGAATTAGTCTTACTTGTTGCACTGTTGCAAACTTCTCAAGTGTTTCACTTTGCTTTGTTTTAAAGTATGCCTTGTGTTACTACCTGGTAATTAAGGCACTGATTCTGTAAACAATGTCCCTATGAGTTGCTGCTGCCTTCCTTGTCTGTACATTTTAAACATAACATCTGCTGACACTAAAGGCAAATATTCATTATTATGAACTGTATGAGTTTTGACTTATAAGAATTTATAGAATCCTTTGTGTATTAGAGAAAAAAGCAGAGTTTGACCATTATGTTCAAAGCTATTTTCAAAATTGCCAGTAAAAAGCATTTTCAGACATAACAGGAGCCCTTTTATTTTGTTTCTGACAATAACTACAATATTTTTGAAGAAAAAAAGCATTTTTCCAGCATTGATTTTCAGCAGAACAAATCACCAATTCATCTTAAGAAAAGAGATCCTTAAAGAAATATAAAGCAGTTAGAAGGACATTAGATATTAGATATTAGAATGAAGATTATCTTAAGGTGAAGCATTACTGAAAAATTTCATCATGGTGACCTATCAACCACCACTTTTAGCACTGATCACATATTTGTGACTTGAACTGGAGACATAAATCAGACTACTTCTGACAAATCCAATTAATTTTGCCATCACAGAAAAGCAGCATAACTTTCTGGCACAACTTGAACTTGCAAACAAGAAGGCAGAGAATCAGCATGTCTGAAAACTTTTGCAAATACAGCAGCATGCTGCTGCAGATCTACAAAGTAGAAATAATTCTTAAATTTGCATGAAGAATAGGGGTAGAAAAAGCTTTCCAAGGGAAAAAAAAAGAACGATTGTGGGAATGATAGTCTAGGAAACTAGTGTGCTAGAAAGGCATAAGGCTCCAGTGTACTACCCAATCCATAGTCAGTGAAATTTATGTGGTGGGATGAAGTCTGTAAATTGCACAATTCACTTTTAAGGTTAAACAGTTCAGAGTACTGTTCATATTGTTTTAATATTTAACGGTGATGAAAATAACTTTTCTTTGTTTTATCTGCATAGGAAGCTTATTTTCCACAGAGATTCCAAAAGTCAATTTTATCCTTTAAATATTTCCTACTGTGCATCTTTTTTTCTCCAATATAAGTGATTCAGTGGTTTGAATAAAGGCCCAACAGACTGAGTTTCACCATGAATACAGCAGTCAGTGATCCCCTCCACACATGACCAGGAGATGGAAAAGGATCAAACTTTTTATAATTATAAATCATATGGCCTCTCTGGAGAGGCAAGGGAACTACTGCATGAGATACAAAAGGGTAAAGGAAGTGCTTCACTTTGCATTTTGCAGTACTACAAACACATTCTGTGTTTAGAACATCTGCTTTCCCACCACCTTCAGCAACAGACCAATTTCCTCTCAAATCAGTCCTGCTGCAGTGGAAAGACAAAGACTCTTTGTAGTCAAAATAAAAATAAAAGGTAATGTATTTCAGGAGTTACGTTTTTTTATAAATTCAAAAGAGCTAAAATATTTTAGGAGAACATCAAGTAATCCAACCACTAAATGCATCTCCAGCCCAAGATCACTTGGACTTGTTGCAGTCAGCTCACCTTGTTCCCTCTTCCATAAGTAGAGCATTCTCCACCAAGTGAGGGTGAAGGAAACTTCAGAAAAACAAGGAGGAAACCATATCACTGCTCTCTTGAACTGCTTTTGGACCAATGAGAAATAAAATTTTGAAAATTTCCTTTGTTTCATCCAAGAATATAGTTCAGTCATAGTCTTGCCCATTCTTTACCATTAGGCTTTCATAAGTCTTTTAATTTATGGGAATGTAAAGAGAGAAAGAGAAAAAGATTTGATAGATATCCATTAGAATATGAATGAAGTAGCATTTTATTTCCCCAGTAAAAATAAATTCCTACTCATAGAATCATGGAATGTTTGGGGTTGTCAGGGATCTGAAAGATCATCTAGTTCCAACTCCTTACCGTGGGCAGGGACATCTTTCACTGGAAGAATTTGCTCAGAGCTTCACTCACCCTAGTCTTGAACACTTCCAGGAGTGGAGCATCCACAGTTTATATCTGATTTAAACCTACTGTCTTCCACTTTGAAGCCATCCTCCCCTTATACTGTCACTATGGCCTTGTAAAAAGTCCCTCTCCATTTTTCTTGTAGGCTCCCTTTCAGGTACTGGAAGGCTCCATTTAGAACAATCCCAATTCCTTCAGCTTCTCCTCATATGAGAGGTGCTTCATCCCTCTAAGCATCTTGGTGTCCCTCCTGTGGAGTTGCTACAGCAGGTCCATGTCCCTCCTGTGCTGGGGACACCAGGGCTGGACACAGCACTCCAGGTGGGTCTCATGGGGGCAGAGCAGAGGGGCAGAATCCCTGCCTTGACCTGCTGGCCACTCTGCATTTGCTGAAGCCCAGGACATGGCTGGGTTTCTGGGCTATAAGTGCACGTGGCTGGCTCCTGCCCAGCCTCTCAGCACCCCCAAGGGCTGCTCTTGATCTGTTCACCCCCAGTCTGTATTGAGACCAGGGGCTGCCTTGACCCAGGGGCAGCACTTTGCAGTTGGTCTTATTAAACCTCCTGTGATTTCCACGGGCCCACTTCTCAAGCTTGTTCAGCTCCCTTTGGATGGCATCCCATCCTTTAGGTATGTTTTCTCTAAATTGCTTTAACTCACCACTTAACAGTGCAGTTTTGGAGAAATTGGTACTAACATAGAGACACAATTTTTTTAATTTTTTTTTTTGTCTGGCAGCTATGAATGAGATGAGAATACGACTGTGCAAGGCAGACAGCAGACACTTAGACTATCAGTTTCTGAGGCTATTTTCTGTGAAAGACACTGAATGAAATTCAGCCTTGGTGTGGCAACAGGAATTGCACAAGTGCCAAAATGAACAACTTGAGCTGTAGATGATAATTGTTCTCTTTGTGGGTTTCTATGCATCTACTATATTTGGGTTTTCTTTCCCCACTGCAGTTCTAGAGCTATAGTTGGATATTCTCCTAATGGTGCTTATTAGATGCAGTCTGTCACCCAGACCATCTTCCCTACCTGTAGATTATTGTGGATCTCAGGAATTTCTCTGAATAGTAGTTATGAGTAGAGAAAACAGATATTTTGCTTGTAGTCTGTATACACAAATTATTCTCTTTTTTAGGCATGGTGGATGTTTAAAAAGGGTATCAATAGGCCTCTTAGGAGTTTTCATCTCAATCCAATGCTAAGCTTAGCTGTTGTACTTGCTAATTCTCAGGGCAAAATCTCATTTGTTCCACAAGACTCTTTTTCTTGTTTGACATGTGTTCTCCAGTGGGAATTCCATCACCCTTTGATTTAATTCTTCCAGATGTTTCATGCATCCTATTAAGAGCCTCTTCAAAGAATGGTCATTGGTCTAGAAAGCAGTTGCATTTTCATTGTTCCAGGGAAGGCAATAATTTTATGCTAGGAAACAGGAGCAAAAAAGTGTATGGGTAGTTGAACATATATGTGTCTATATGTATATATATAAATCAGTAATGAAGAACTCCCTAAAATCTTGTCAGTTAAACCCAGTGGAAATATACTACATTTAAGCAGTAAATATATACATAAAAAATACATTCTATCTGAAGGTAACAGTATCCTTGGGAATGGAAGATTTAGGGCTTTTAACTTCTCCCCTTTCCACATAATGATTTGCTTTGTGTTTATAAAGGGGTGTTGTTACAAAGAGGGGTAGTTTATTGCACCTGAAAGCCATAATGCCCTCATGAAAGACTGTAACTAAATAGACATTTGTAGAACAGATTTTGCATTTTGGTACTTAAAGCATTGTTCCACTTCAAATAAGAAAAGTCAAAAGCATGGCTGAATCTTTGTGCTCACTCAGAACTTAAAGGTTGTTTGTAGTGTAATTATTCTGTGAATGTTTCCACATTGGCTATTTGTATTACTTCCTCTAGCAAATTCACTGCACACATCATTCCACTCCTATCTTAATGCTTTTTTATCATTGCCATAAAACTATTCTTTAGGGATCATTGCCTTTTTTTAATTAATTCATGACTTTTAGGTTCGGGAGCAAGGGTTAATTAGCTTTCTTTTTCAGCGTTTTTGACATAATGTTGTGCTTTTCCTGCTGATCCAAAGAAAAATCACAGCCTAATTTCTCATCCTAGATGTTAAAGAGTACATCCAACTAACACCCTTTCATAATTCACTAGTCTACACAAGTTCAAATCACTGGCTTATCAATAAATTCCTTTTCAAGAGCCTCTTCAGTTCCAGCTACTCGTTCTTTCCTGGAAAGGCAAAAATATTAGCAAGTGCCAAAATTTCTGATAGAAATTAACATAAGGAAAAACAGTCTGAAAAGTACTTTTCTTTTGTCTCAAAAAAAACCCCAACCAAACAAAAAACCCCACCAAACAGGGAAACTCTTTGATATCATAAGCTGTGTCACCAAGTCCTGTATCTTTCCAGTCTCAGCTCTTTATCTCCAATAATTTGTCTCCAGATAATATGAGGCATAACAATATACCCTGTAGAATAGGACAGATTTTGCTGTCCTGGAGTTTTAACAATAGATCAAGTGAAATTGCACTGATAGCATGAGATTACAATTGGTCTTTGGCTCAGCATTCCTTGTGACCTGACTATTCGAAGAGCAGAGAATGTTTCCCTCACTAAGGCTTGGTACTGGGAGAGGGACCTGACCTGTAATGGCTGTAGGAAAGATGTGCTGGACCAGCTGTGCTCAGCCTCCATGCTGCTGTCCATGGGTCACCTGGATCTTGTCCTGTGGGTTGCAAGGAGGAAACCACCCTCAAACCCAAAATAGCTGCAGAAGAACATCAGAGCCACACTTTTTTTTTTTTTTTTTTTTTTTTTTAGTGCCATAAGTGTGTTGAAAATTGAACTTGATCATTTTTTCTCAAAGTGGTATAAAATACATTTATCAACATTTCTGTGAGCTTCATGTTATGAATATTAATCTTTCTGAAATGGAGTATATGTGCCAGATATATATTTGTCCCCGTAGAAATATAGCAGAAAGAAACATTTGGGTGTAACTAATTTGCAAGAGTCTTCCCAAAACAGCAGCTAGACACAGCATCTTCAGACAATCATATCTAAGACAATGTTCCCAGGTCTCACAGAAACTGCAGCAGCAACTGACCCTAGAAGCAACAGTATTTTTTTCCACCTTAGTTGCTGAAAGAAAGATCTCCAGTTTCTTTGCCCTTACAATTTACTTTTGACAAATGTGGAAATATTTTAGAAAATCTGGGTGAGTCTATCCTGTGTCAGCAAGAAGTCAAGGTCTTAGCTTGACAATTATTGACTTAGGTACAGAAGGAGACGACTGAAATCTTCCATGTGTGACTGGCAGTTAGGTTGTTATGGATTATTAGGCTCACAAAAACAGCTAGATCACAATCTGTAATTACTTGCACGTGGCAATAGGGACCTTTTTGGTCTCTAATACTAGAACATAATGCAATCCAATGGCTACAGGTGGGACTAAAATTACTTTTTAAGTGTGTAATTGTTCCCTGAAGCAAAATAATTCCTTATGGCCTTTGTCACTTGAAGCCTTTCAGCTGAACATCTTTCCCCTTCATTCACAAGTTACTGAGTTTGATAATGTTGTTAACTAATTTTGTTGCTAATCTAATCACCATCAATAAAGGTGACACAAGGAAATCAATTCTTTAACAGGAAAGATCTTTCATTAAAGCCTGTGATCCGGAGAGCTCTTCCAAATAGGCTGGGTTAACACAACAGTCCCTCCTGAATGTGAAATTTATGGATGCAACCCATATTACCATTGTTTATCTGAAGTCAAGTTTACCCTTAAGTCTTTTAAAATATATTCACAGAACACTGTGCTTGTATGGGTTTTTATCTCCTCGGGTTAAGAAAGGTGTAAGATACTGCATTAGGATAAATACTGTCAGTCTTTAATTCTAATGTTTTTATCTCTTTTACAAAATAGGAAGGTTGATAGTGATTAGTGGTGGTGTAGATTGAAGATCCAAATATTTTATTGGGGTACAACTTGTAATTAGTTCTTCTTATTAACTTTGCTTCATATTCACACTTCAAGTCTTACCCCTAATGATGCTGTTGTTATTTAACTCTTAGGAAAATAATGTGATACACTTTAGAACACAACCATCTCTGAATTATTTTAAATACTATTACTTACAGCTTATCTATGTCCTGAGGGCCAAACCATATTTTGATTATATTTTAATGGAATAGAACTTTTCTTAAAGTGGTGTGTGTTAGGCCAAATATTCAGTGATTGTAACATACTGGTAAGGGTAAGGTGGAAGGGAGGAGCACCTAGGAGGAGAAGGTTCCTAGGAAGAAATGAAGGAAGAAGTTGTAATTCTTACATGAATGGGGAGTTTCTTTCTTGAGAAGGAAGAGATCAGTAGCAGTGGTCCCCAGTCATCACCTGCACCACATGCACTCAAGGCAGTGACTCCTGATTGCTCTTTTTTTGTTAGCAGAGGTTTTGCTCCAGCTTGGAAAGAGGGATGACCCAGTGTGAACTGAGTAGGGGGTAAAATGAGTGACAGAAGGATTCAGCAGTAATTCTGCATTTCCTTGATTTTGTCAGTTTAAAGTTGACCTCTTAACATTAATGTAGATTTTGTCATTTATTTTTTATGCCTGGTGTATCTACCTTAATACAGGGACAACAGTTCATGCTGAGTGTTTTATACATAATTTATATCCAATACTAAAACCCTTTGTACTGCTTTAAGGGGTTATAAATTCAGTGCAGCCTAGCGGATATGTTAATGCAAAACTCCTGGCCTACACATTTTAGCTGATGTGAATTGCCTATGATTTTCCACCCTAGACATTTTGCCAGCAATACACATTAAAGGAAGAGTTACAGAATGTATCAATGAACAATAATAAAAGCTACCTTCTTGGGAATATTCATATCTTTAATAATAATTATCCAACAAGTTTGGATCAGATATTCATTGTTCACATTATTTTATTGTCCACAAAGCAGTGCTATTTCCAAGACTTGTACATCATCCAAAGTTGTGGTTGTAGGGAAGTGTAACAACACTATATCCAATTTTATTGTGCTCCATTCATATCAAGTTAATGAAATACTGAGAGTTCTATTTTTCCTTGTTTGTTTACACTCTGGCTAAGACGAGATAAACCCACTATTAGGATACTTAAAAGTCCTCCTAAGTGTATTACATCGTGTTCTGTGAAATTAATACTATAAAATACATCCACTTCATCCTTACTGCTCTATTTATTATTGGCCCTTCTATCTCTGCACAATGACATTAGTGGTTAAGATGCTCCCTAGATGCAACAAGCATAGTCCATTCCTACCAGAACTTGAACATTTTGTGAGTATAAGGGGATTGTGCCCCTTATACTTTTTGAGTTTTGCACTTGCAGGACTAAATACTAAATTATGATGTGACATAACAAAATAGAGAGAGAAAATAAGAAAAAAAAAAGCATGTGCAGAGCCAAGACAGAGCAGTGTGTGCTATTTAAAGGAGCTGTATTTGCAAGTTTGGAATTCTAGTCTGGGTGTTGGCACACATCAGTTTACACAGATAGAAAATACAGTGTCTGTCATGGGATCAATATTAAAAGGAAGACACAACAGGACTGTTTGGAACTCTCTGGTACTGCACTCCTTTACATGTGTGCAAACATGGTCCCTCCATCACCTGGAGGGTTCTCTCTTCTCGTGCAATCTCCATCCTTTGTGTGTCTACAATGGAGCCCCTTCATGAAGAAGTTTCCAGGTGGAGACACAGCCACGCTGTAGAGCATGGAAACAGACAGATACCAAAGGTAGGCTGTGGTAAGAGCAATGAAAGATGTGGGAAATGAATCTGGGCTGCATGCAGCCATTCTGGTTGCATTAGACTCTCCTTTTGCAGCCGGAGCTGGAGGAGACCTCCTGCTGCTCTAGCTCTGCTGTAGCTAAACAGAAGAGGATCAGAATGCTGCCATTAAATCTCTGAGCCCACCAGTTCCCCCTTCCTTCAATAGCTGCTCAATGATACATAGGATCATGGCCTCTCTGAGTCCAAGCAAGCATGGCTTTCTCCCCACCAAAACCCCAGGGGCTTCCATTCTGTACCACAGAGCCAGCTTTCATCTCCTGCAGAGGGAAAAGTAATGAATCCAAGAAAACTGGAAAGGAAATTCAGGAAGCCAGAGCATCATTATTGATGTTATAGCTTCTCATGAAAGGCTGTAAGGGATCTTTGAGGTTTAAAATCAGCTTTCAAAGCTTCGGTTTTACGTTCAAATAAAATAAAACAAAACAAAAATTAAATGAAAAAGGGATTTCCTTATGGACACAGCTTCTCTCGAAACCACATGGGAGCTTTGATCAAACATAGAACCTTGAGAAAGTGTATTGTATTATGTACAGCATTTCCAACAGCCCCCAAACTTCTCTTTGCAGCCTCTCATCCAGGTGCTTAACAAAACCAAACGTCTTTAATTCATCCAGTCCTGCAGCCTCTCAGTCCATCCTGTTCAGAGTACAAGCCCCTAAGAAATATATAAATTTACTCTGCAAGTGCTGTGGAAACATGTCCAATGGGCCTTGTAGTGATATGTACACAAAAAACCTGTCATCCCAGATAGAGTTAAACCAATATTCCCTTTCTTGTTTGCCAGGGAAATTGTTTGTTTGTTTTCCTGAAGGGGAGCACAATTGTTCAGACTGTTGTAAACTGAGTCAAAAGAGATTTCAGCAAAGAGTTACGTTTCACTGAATTATTTGTGACAGCTTTGATTAATTGCAGATGTGCTAATCAGATTTTTTCAATCTCTTATTAACTACAGTACCTTTTGTTTCAGGACCTGATTTTCCTTCTTTGCTGGTGATAATGTAAACCCGACCTGAAGGCTGGCTTTGGTCCAGCCTTGGCAGCTTTCAGTCACTGCACAGAGGAGCAGGTAGCCTCTGGCTCTTTGTTTGTTTTAAAATTTCTGTGATGATTGTGATCTGGCAGAAAGAAGATAGATCTAGATCTTGTTTTAAACAACTATTGTAACAGGCAAGTTTTGTAAAATCCCTTAAAGCCAGTGATGGAAACGGGACAACACTCCTCTGTCATTACACTCCACCAAATATCAAAGACCAGAATCTGTCCTGTGTATTTAGGAAAAACTCCCCCTGAAAATTAATTAAGACCTAGGGTTTTAAAATGTCACCAATATAGATATATATTTAAGAGATAAAAGGAAAAAATTACTTTAAGGTGACAATCAACACTTAAGTTAGTATAAGTCAATTCTGTTTATTTTACTTACAGGCAGTCAGTAGCATCAGATTTCAGCACATCACACACCTGCATCTTCAGGGTTTGTTTGCTTTCCATCCCATAACTGCATTCAGCAGACAACAGTAAAAGCCACTAAAAGCACAGTATTTTCTAGGCTAAAATGAATGAAAATTCTAGTTTAAGTAAACATTAGAGACAGTGGGAGAAATTTGGAATATTGCAAACAGCCCATAGTTGTGCTCTCAGGTAGCACAGAAACCACGAGTTAACATTAAGGCATGATCAGTAAGTGCTGATGTTTGCCATTGGGCTGCTGCTGCTGCAAGTCATCACCTTTAGGAGTTTGTGTACTCCTACTTCAACATGGAATTAATGAAAAATTCAATTTTTTTTCAGGGCACAAAAATGTCAGCAAGAGCTAAGAGTTTTTTTGTTTCTCTTCCCTCAAATTGCTTATATACGAGGCTTGACCTCCTGAAGTGAGTAAAAGGACTTTGTTTTTATGAAGATTTGGATCTGCTCATTAAGTGCACAAGGGCTTTTGAACAGGAGGGCAGAGCACAAAGGTCCACACGGGTGGACATCTCTACAGCAGTGTGTCTGTGTGCACATGCATGAGACTCAGAGGGAGAATGCAGAAGTGCTCTTGGATTTTGGGGTTTTTTGGTTGGTATTTTTTCCTCAAGGAGAGGGAACTCCTCACTTAAGCCTGAATGTAAGTCATCAGTTCGACTTTTAGAAAAGAGTTACATAAAGAATAATGAGAGTTGTGATAAAAAATGTTAGCTTTTCAATGAGTCTTCTGACTATTTGTAAGTAATTGAGGTCTATTGGGAGGAGGCTTTCCTCTATTTATCTTCCCTTTTTAACTTGAGGTCAAGGACCTAATAAATCTCTCCAAATAGTGCCCCTTCACCCCACAGACTTGAGCAGTACCACTGAGTTTCCATGGCATGCAACTAGAAACTACCACCCATTACAGCTACTTCATAAAATTATCTGCATGCTGTCTTTCTGATTTTACTGCTTTCCCCTTAAATTGGCTGGAAAATGTAAAAAAATTGCTCAAAACAGAAAGAGAAGATGTGGTGAAAATGTGGACTATTAGACTGTAAGGTGCTCCCAAGGTACTGGAAAGAGTTTCCAGAAAAATACATAGGAAGCATCCCCCTCTTGGGATTTTTTAAAAATGCCTTTAAGCTGGAGACTTTAAGATGAGTGTCTTCTTAAAAGAGAAAGATTTGTTTTCCTGGCAAGAAGGGCAGGAGAGCAAGTCCTCTAACACCCATGAAGTTCAGGGATCAGTAGGGCAAAGCAGCTCCAAACCTCCCCTGGCCTCCACATGAAAAGCTGCTTGACTTCAGACTCCCCTGGCTGCTGGTGTCAAGGTGTTCTCCAGACATGTTGCCACCAGCTTGGAACAGGAGCTGGTATTCCTGTCCATTTTTTGAAATATGCCATTGGAGCTTCCTGCTACTCCTGCTCTAAAATATTCCTTCTTCTCCCTGTGTTAGGCTCTTTGCTTTATGGAGTTGCTAGCAAGCATCTTGGAAGAGGATCTGCGTGTTCAAGAGCAATCCCTCCCATATCTCCTCCTGTGCTGGGTGCTCAGAGCTTTCCTTTTCCTCCAACTGGCATCCATTCTCCAGTCCATGAATGTAAGGGTCAAGAAGAGAATACAATTACACAGAAGTGAACTTCAAAAGCAGAGTTATTAAGCTATATCTTTTCCTAAATGAACTTGCAGTGATTTCTATGGAATATATCTTCATTTTCCAAAATGAACAAAGGGGACAAGAGTAACATTTGCAGTGAAAACACAACGATCATTTTCTAACTGATAACCTATGTCTGCCTTTCTGTAAAACTGAAACATTTGAGACTTGTGTTTTCTGTCTCTCGTTTTCTCTCTCTCTTTGATTCTCCTCATCTAAGCGCCCTTTTTTTTTTAATCCTCTTTTGCAATTTCATTGCTGGAATTTAGCATTTCTTTTCCAGGCAATCTTTTCTGTATCCAATAGCAGGCACATTTTCTGCACTACCCCCAACTTTGTCATAATGAAACATCTTCTGTGAGATCAGACCTGGCTCCTGATTGCTAACACCAGCTGTTGCTAGCAAGAAACCTGGGGACTTTCCAGGTGAGATGTGGCAGATTTCAGCATTGTACTTTAGATGTTGAATCCAGTACTAATTTAGACCCTGCTGGTGCTCAAAATGGATATTTATCTAAACGAGAAATAATTAAAATATTCAAATCAGGATTTTGTTTTAGTCATCCCCACTTGAAAGTTTTGAACTGATAATAGGAAGTATCTGGTCCTTCTTTAATGCTTCTTCTTTTGTATTTTACCTATGGCAGAAGAGAAAAATAAACGTTTTGAACTTTTCTCACCTCCTCCATAGTTAAATTTCTCATGTTGGAAACTTGGCTGACAGGTCATGTGGTAAGATATGCAAAAAAAAATAATAATAATCTGGGTGATGGAGGAGGCTAAAACTATTCCTATCTGTACAGAAAGAGAGTTTTTCTAGTTGCCTGTAAAATGCTTGATTACTACTTGATTATTAGTCTTTTAATTTTACTCCTAGAGCACCTGAATGTTTTAGTACCATCAATGATGGATGATATTTTTCTGCATTTCTTCTGCCGCTGCTATGTGGCGAAGTTCAGCCACTCTGTACAAAGGTTAGACCCAGTTAAAACAGTCTGTTAATTATTTATGAGACAGCAAGAAGACCAATGGGACTTCCACTTGTCCTTCTGGAGCAATAATGAGACCATTACAGTCTATTTAACACCATGAAAAACAATATCCACAGGTGACCTTTCAGAATCATTGCCAAATTGGATTTATGGCCATCATGTACTCTCATCAAGGAAGAATATCAAAGAGGGACTTAAAGTTAAATTGGTAACTTCAATTGGTAACAGCATCCTAAGGTTTGATAATAATAAAATCTCTTCATTTTCCTTTATTTTGTTTAAGGGAGGGAATGTATCTCACAGACAGACTCTGATAGCTGGTGTTGTTTCTTATAAGTTCTGGGAGCCTACTGAATACTTTGGGCATGTGCTGTGATATGACATAAGGACAGTGCTGAGATATTTCTGTGTCTGTTTAAATAGTCAAAACATCTGTATGCAGAGAAAAACCTTGGCACTTCAATCCTTCAGCCACACAGTCCCTGAAAACAATGCCAGATATTGGAAAATGGAAACCTTTTTCAGTAACGCTCAGGACACGGATGTACAAAAGCTGAATATCACCATCACCTCCCAGGGATGAGAATTAACTTAGAAATAAAAAATACATAAAACTTTGTTTTCAATTAGTAACTAAATCAAATGAAAAATATGGTTTGTCCGTCCTTCATGTTAGCAAATTATACTGAGGTAGATACAATTTCAATCCTGATCCCTAGGTGGGCTTGAAGAGGCACGTACATCTATCAGAATGGTGACTGTAGAAAGAAATAAAGACTTAATCTAAATGCTGTCACTGAACAAAACAGTAGTGTGTAGGACACATGCAGCTGTGAAACTGCAGATGGAATAACAAGGAAACAGAAGCTAACTGCATGTCTTGAAACAGATGTGAAGCAGAAGGGGCATGTTCCAAGCAGCTGATAAAAAAAAAAAAAAAAAAAAGCTGCATTGAATGAATTATTGTATTTGACTGCTTATCTTAAAAAAAATATTGAAACTTTGAGACATACAGTTTCTAGAGATAGGCTCAGTCCTTGTCTAAATGACTGTACAACAGTATGGCTGCAATTTCTTCATCTGACACAAGAGCGTGACCCACCAGTACCAGTGCCCTAGGAAATGACAGGGAAGCCAAGCCTAGCACTCAAGGAAACCTGGATTCAGGCAGAAGACTCAAAAGTAACATGATGTTTATTCATCTTCTGTCATGAGCATCACATTCAGGGTCAAAGAGTTAACACCTTCCACCTTCTGTCTCGTCTGTCTCTTTTTCACCAAAGGACCAATAGGATTATTTTCCTCCCCTAAAGAAAGGGAACAGCAAGATAGTAGTTTTCCTCACTATAAGGATCTGCTTAACTCCTTTGGTCATAAACCATTTCTTCATGTTGTCTCAGACTTCAGATATGAGCAACACTGACTCTTTTGCAGAGCTCTACCCAAACAATCTCATCCTCTGTGTCCAATAATCCATCTGCCTGTGCAGCTGCACAGCTACAAATGTCCTCACTGCTGCTGGCCATTGTGCTCCCAACTTCTGTCCCTAAATCCCTCCTGCATCACCATCTACATCTGCCTCCAAACATTCCCTTTCAGCCTATGAGAAAGGGCTGCAAAACTTAAGGATGTGGCTTCTCACTAGTGCCAGAGCCTTGACCAGTTCCATGAGTTCCTGTTTATGCAGCCTAATGCTGTAATGGTAATATACATATTATCTATAAATACTGATGCAAAACTTCCAAAGCTGAAATAACTGCAGATTCAGCAGAAATTGAGATGCTTCACAAGGAGCATTCTGAGGGTAGAATTACCAGATTTTGCTTTAGGGCAACAGAACCTGTATTCCTATTTACCTTTCACAGTTCAGAAGCTAGAACAACTGCATATCCTCCTATAACTCATTAGCAGTAAGGAAATTGTAGGATTAAGCATAGTATAATCTTCTCCTTCCTCCACTTATTTTTAAAATCCTTGAACTTTGTAATCTGGACTTCTTTTCTTTTGTTTTCTTTTCTTTTCCCTTTTTCTTTCCTCCTTTCTTTTTTTTTTTTTTTAATCCCACAGTAAATTAACTGGAGACTATTCACAAGTTAAATATTAAGTGCTCTTATATCCGAGATCACCTAAATCCCAGGAACAATATTGGCTGCTTTCCAATTCAAAAGCCCATAATCTGTATATTTTTTTCCAATTCACTTTCAGAGCTCTATTTAATTCAGTGTAGTATGGTGGTCATCTGCACTTCAGTATTTAAAAAGTCAACAGACATTTCTAGAAAAAAAACCCAATAAACCAACAGACTAAAAAATTTTTTAAAATTAGGTAAAAAAAATAGTGCCTATTCTTTTGAGGGTTTTTGCATGAGCATTGCATTTGTGGTCTGCTCTTAAAGGCCTCCCAGATTTATCCTGTCTTTTCCACCCCCCTGCAGAACCTGATGCACCATGTCAAAAGCAGAGCCAATGTTTGAGGAAATGGAGTATCTGTCCAAATGGTTTCATCTGAGTTTTCATTTTGGGTCTGTAGAGTACCTGCTGACAGGGAGCAGATTCCTCATTTCCTGCTGTTCTACATACAACTGCCCCATAAATGGAGCTCTTGACATTGTCCCTGTTACTAAAATCGGGCTGCATCTTCCCATCAAGTGATCTCTTCCTCAAATACTCATTTATCACTTTCATATTTCACTTTGAAAGAAACCAGAGTTCCAGGGGACAAAGTACCAGAAGAGAACAATTGGGAGAGAATATTTGGGGAGCAAATTATCCACAAAGATCACCAAGTTTTGTCTATTCATTTTTACAGGTTCAGGAGAAATCCTGATCAAAGGCTGCTTACTCGATACCCTCAACCCCCAAACTACAGCAAAAACAATTTATAAGGAGAAATTGATTTTTTTAAATATACTTGTTTTTTTAAGGGACCACCACAATGTATAAGTTCTTCAGAGGCCACCCTTCTTCAAGGCAAGTTGCTGCCTTGCTTTTCCAAACTAGTGTTCTCACCAAAATAAAATACTGTATCTTTTTGATCTGCCAGAGTTTGCTTCCAGAGCACAGGGAGCTGTTCTGTTTGAGCAGCAGCAGTCACCCTTTCTTCCTGACTAGCAGACACATGCTTTGGGTAATTGAATGCAGCTGTTCTCCTCTCTGCCCCTTCTTAAGCTTTTGAAGGAAATCCTACTTAGGGGAATGCCTGTGCCTCCAGCAGGGATCCAGAACACGAGGGAACACTGAGTGGGAAGACTACATTTGCAAAGGGCAGGTACCAGCTGACCCTGCTCTTAAATCTCTGCAGAGAATTTGGCATGTGTGATGTCACAGTATAATTTCAACTACCTGTACTTTGGATTCTAAACAGACAGCTGGCATTTCTTTAAAAGAATTCCACAAGTGAGATAGCCTTCTGATGTCTTGAATGGAGGTGGCAAAGTATTTTTTGCAGCGAGATAATGAACATGAAAAAAGACTTCTGTAGGCATCTATAGACACCTCATCTATTACCTGTTTGCACAGTTGTGCTCACAGAGAGGTCTAGGGAGTAGAAGAGTCCTCAATGATGGAGTCTTGGGTCTACACGGCCTCTTCCATAATATCATTAAATTATTGATGTAGGTGAGCCACCAAATACAGCCATAAAAGGAAGGACTAAAATGAACTTTAAAACTTTTGTTTGTTATTTGTAACGTCACCAGCAAATACAATTTTATGTTTATACCTTCACATGTAGATGAGACACTAATGAGGACTAGGGACTTTCATAAGTAAACACATATTTCAGCATTGCCAGTTTTGGAAACAGGCTTTTAGAACAAAAGATGGATTTTCTATAACTACAAATGAATCTACTCTGACAGCTAATAGAAGGCACAAAATTAATATCAGAAATTAAGTCTCAGGATAGGTAATAATAACAATAGTAAGACCCCAATAAAATAATAGCTTTATTTAAATTATGCAATTCCTCAGAGATATGCCAATGGAAGCATGAGTGAAAAGGGCAGTGGAAGTGCTGTAACTTTTAAAATGGATTTTAAATTAGGCAGATAGTTTCATTGTCTCAGGCTACAGACACAGAGGATCCAGTAGATAATGCTCAAGGCATAAGCCCAGATCAAATCTTGCTGCAGCAGCAGCATATAAAGAACAAGCAGTCAAAAGCCTGCTGACCATCCATTGAAGTGAGGGCACTTGAAAACCCCTATTTGCCTTTGTTTCAGCCAGAAGTACAGTTCTCAGCAGCTGGGTGATGCAAAAATAACTCTTGAGGATTGTGTCAAGCATCCATCCACAGCATTTTAAACAAAGATGGGCTGATATTCTAGAGATTAACTGCATTATGTCTGCAGGACTCTGTGGAGTGAGGTGCAGTTTCCTCAGGATGGGTTAAAATGTCCTTACTCCTGCAAAATGATATATCAGCCAAACTAGTGAACAACAATGCCCAAAGTGCCAAGAAAATTCAACTCTGGACATGAGGAGAGCAGACTTCAGGCTGCTCAGGGATTTAGTAAAGTCCTCTGTGAAAATGTTTCTGCAGATGCCAGGGTCCATCAGGGCTGGTCACTTTTTGTAAATATAAGGGTTTTTTTAAATATAAGTTTAAATATGCTCCTTAGGGCACAGAGCAGGCAATTCCCAAACTGACAAGACAAGCAGGTGAGGCAGAGGACTGGCTTGGTTGAACAGGAATCTTCTCTTGGAAATAAGGTGAAAAAGGGAGATGTATGCCTAGTGGAAGCAAGGTCAGGTGATATGGGAATAGAGATGCTGTTCACCACTGCAGGGAGAAAATTCATATCGCAAAGATCAACTGGAGTAGAAGCTGGCCAAAAATGTGGGGGACAATAAAAAGAAAAAGGTTTTTTCAAATCTACTAATGGCAAAAGGCAACGTAGAAACAGCATCTGCTCATGACAAGATGGGGACAGTCTTCTCACAACAGGGACAAAGACAAGTCAGAGGTGTTCAATGCATTCTTTTTTGTCTGTCTTCAATAAGAATGACAGACTGAGGTTGTTTTGGTGCCCTGAGCTGGAGGACCATGACTGTGAGAACAATCAACTCCCAGCCAACCCTGAAACTGTGTGAGATCTGCTGCTTCAGCTGGATCCCTACAAATCTATGGGGCCTGATGGGGTTTATCCAAGAATATTCTAAGAACTAGCTGATGTCATTCTAAAGCCTCTCTTGAGGATATTTTGAGCTGTCTTGGGATTCTGGAGCTGACTGGAAGCTGGTTAACATTGTCCCAATTTTCAAGAAGGGCAAGAAGGAACCAGAAGGGCAAGGGCACTGGAACAGGCTCCCCAGGAAAATGGTCCCAGAACCAGCCTGACAGAGCTCAAAAAGAGTTTGGAAAATGATCTTGAGCACATGGTGTGACCCTTGCAGTGCCCTGTGTAGGGCCAGGAGTTCTGCTCAGTGATCCTGATGCGACTCTTTCAATTTAGCATATTCTATGAGTTTTATAACACTGAGATAGGACTGGCTCAGGCACACCTACATCATCTCAAAAGGCATTAGCTGCTGTACACAGGCAACATGTGTACATATTCCTAAAGAAAAATTCTTCCACAGGTAGTCACTGATAGTTTTAATACGTTAAAAAGTCTGTCACGGTGCTTCACATGACTCTGGCTGAATTTTGCCCTCTGACTTTGGTAGCAAACTCTTCTGTAATTAGAAATCCAGGAGGAATTAGGGCAGCTTCTGAAATATGAGCAGTTTTTACTGCTGTCATGATTTTATGAATATCAGTGAGACGGCACAGCTCTAGGTGAAGATAGATCACAGCTCTTGAACACTTATTTATGGGATAAGAGGAACAATCTGTTAATACAACAGCACT
Source organism: Sturnus vulgaris (assembly GCF_052056855.1). NCBI lineage: Eukaryota > Metazoa > Chordata > Aves > Passeriformes > Sturnidae > Sturnus > Sturnus vulgaris. Next base: position 124,324,546 of record NC_142243.1, on the reverse strand, counting down.
TCTTGGCCTTCACTAAAACAAATATTCTCAAAAGCCGAGAAAAATGCCAAATTGCAGAAGCCAGAATTTCTTAAGGGGAAATAAACATTTTTCATTTTTCCACTGTTTTCTTTTTTTTTTTTTTTTTGCTCCTTAATTTTATTTTTTGACAATCTTTGTGAATCTTTTGGCTGCAGCAGCAAAACTGTCTGCAGGGAAAAAAAATAAATAACTGATTCCTTCAGTTTACACTCTAGCATAAACTTTTTAAACCTCTACTGTCTCTACTGCATTCTGAATTAAAGCACTTCTGCTGAATGTGGTGATTTATTTATATTTTTGTTGTTTCTGTTGGCATTTTATGTTCATATATTTTTGAACTACTTAATGTAAAATAAACTCACATGCTGATAACTTTGGATCAGTGCAGTGCTTTTAAAACCACATGTTTACAATAAAACAGTGAGAGCTTTGAAACCGAAGTTAAACTCAGATGAAACTAGGAAAAATGTTAGAAAGTTTTCTGTGCTTATGAGTCTGATTCTGCTTGAGTTGGGCCAAAATTCTTTTCTCATCAAAAATTACTCAACTGTGGACTTTGCCCAGTAAGTCAATGAAGATACTTCACATATGGTCCTTTCAAGGAAAGTAGAATTTGGGCTTCTGTCTCCCCTTTTGGTTTAGGTAATGAAAAAATCCCAAAAGCTGAAGAAATTGAGCCATGTGGGTAAAAAACTGACTCATAACCCCCAAAGTTTTCATTCTTGCACTCAAAATGTGAGTTTTGCTCCTGCTAGTCTTGATTTTTTTTTTTTATGCTTTGACTTTGTATCCTTTCACAAGGGGATTTTGAAAGTTGGGGGAAGAGTTTAAATAAAAGTCTCTTACTAGTTGCATTAAAAGAATGAAATACATTGTATCACATCAACTCTGACCTGATATGAAACAGCATTTTTCATCCTTACATTTTTGGCAGATTTGTATTGTGTTTTGATGGTGGGAAAAAGACCAATAAATGGCAAAGACAAAAACGTCACTCACTGGTAGCCAGACCTTTTCTGGGAAAATATAAACTAAATTAATGTTCTCTGAAGATTTCATCTTGCTTTAATTATAACTTAATAATGTTCTGGCAACTTAGTTTGAGAAAGGTAAGAAAAGTTATGTATCAGCTTCAAAGATGCCCCACACTTTTAAAACTCGAATTTTATAACTGGGAAAAGGCATTTTTAGTGTGCAGTTTGGTTCATTTTTAGTTACTGGTGTCTGGTTCACTGAATTTCAAGCTCTGTGATTGCAAGCTTGGCCTGTGCTTTCTGTTCTGACCACTTGAGGGAATCATTCTGTAGCTGTGGTCCATAATTTTTGTTTTTACACTAAGGAAGTAAGAAAAATTATATTTGTTGCGGAAAGTTTTCCAACTTTACTTCAACATGAAAGACATCACAAGGCACCGGCTCAGAAATAAATTACTCCCTACATACTAAATATCCAGGAAGGGAAAAAAATGTTGATAAATGAGAGTCTTGGGAGTTGCTAAGTGAGGTCCCTGCACACAATTTATGATCATGTACTCTTGGACTTCAGAATGATTAATACAGCTAATTCTCAGTAGAGCAAGAGCTGTTTTAGCCCAGGAGAGAACTGTACGCTATTGTTTATAGAAGCAGATAACATCAAAGTGGCCCACTGCTTGTGTTAAGCAAATAGAGAATTCTGGGTCAGTGCAAATTAATCCTAAAGGAGTAAGAAAAAGTTCTTAATGACTGTTAGATCAGTGTGTTATCACTTTTCATACAACCAAAAATGGTAGAACTGTTAATGAGAATTACAAATGGCCTCGCTGGCCGCAGTGTGCTGGCAGCTGTCTGTGAGCATGGTGACCATTAAGTCCTCTGGCAATCTGTAAATATGACATTTGCTAATGGAGTGGAGAAGATTTAGGCAATTTTCTGAGATATTTATGTGATTTCAAAATGGTCCTTGGCAACAAATACACGAAGTGTTTTACACTGTAATTAGCAGAGTGGACCAAAAGCCTTAAAAGCCTTATCTTCTATTCATACAGTAAGATCCAGTTTACAGAAGTAAATTAATTGAATTTACATATGAAGTAACTGTGGGCAGAAAAGAAAGTCTTGTTGGCTGTGTCTCTTAAGATGTGTTTTCACACAAAGGTAAGTGAAGCACACATTTCATATTTGTTTAGAAGGAATAGGTTGCATTTTACAGGCTGACAGTATTGCAAAGTCAACAGCAAACTGCCTTAGAAGGATTGTTCTGTTGCCTTGAAACACAATTTAACAGCTTGACCACAAGAAGGTCTAAAAAATAAACATCCTTTTTTGATTTTGTGAGATGATTTGAGTTGGTAATGATTTCTGCATGTCTGAATGTATCCCAACACATTATAATTTTGTTCCAATCCTTCTGACATGATCTACACACCACATTATGGGATGTAGCAGGGCTGTTGACAGGTAAGGAGTGGGAATGGGATGTAAAGGTGCACTGGCCTTGTAAGCTGTGGCCTCCTGAGCTGTGCTGGCAGAGCAGAAGGGCAAAAGTCTCCTCAATTCATGTTGGCAGCTCCATGCCTGTTTAGAAGCCATCATAAAACAGTATGAATACTACTCTGTAAGTACAATTACTACAATTTAACTCTCCCAGTATTGTCACCAGAAAATTATTTGTCTGTTAAATCTGTTTTGAAATAAATTGCCTTGTTTCACACAGGATCATTACATCAAGAAATTATTTACATAGTTAGTAGGTCCTCTGATATATTGCCCTCTGGTACAGTGGTTATCCCTCAGCAAAGTTCACACATACATTTCGGTGCTTCACGGAATATTTGACCCATAAAGCAAACCCTTTTCAGAACGCAGTAACAGCAAAAATAGGCTTTCTCCCTTGACTTACAGCTTTCCTTTCTACTGCTTCACATCTGAAGTGCATTTTTTCATGTGGAGGTATTTTCCAGTGTAAGCCAAGGATGTGAAATACCCCTGTGTGGATATGCAGAGGAAAAATGGTCTGCATAGGACACCAGATCTTTTTCTCCCTTATATTGATACCCCTACATGGGAGAGTTCTTTGTTCAGGGGATGCAACAGAGCAAAGCTGTGGCAGTCTTGTATTATTCTAGTATCAAACTTCCCTGAAGACCTCTAAGCTCTTTTGTACATATCTGGATGGGGAGGTAACAGAGATCCCTATGTATGCTGTGTGGAGTAAATGAACCAACTTTTTTAGCAACACACAGAGGAGCTCAGATATTTGCCAAAGAACTTTGGTGGGAAAAGTTGCTGACTTGCAAAATGAATAGCCTCCTGCAGGAGACTTTATTTAGAAATGACAAAAATCTCCCCTACACAAAATGAAAATTCATCTTCTTTTCCTCTCTTTAGCCCTTCTCACTTAGTTTGAGGAAGGTAAGCAGCTTTCCCTCTTATCCATGGTAAATCAGTCGTCTAACCAGGCAGTAAAATTGCACAGCCTGTCATCTTTGTCCTAGGGAAAATGACCATCAGTGTCTCTCATGCCCATTGTCCCGTCAATGCTTAACCAAACCATTTGAATTTAATTTTTCCAATCTTCTCACAGGAGTCTGTACCTTCTGCCCTTTAATGAGCTTTGATGGTTCTCTCTGAACTTACTCCAGTATATCTACATTTTTTGCTGGCATGTATCTAGAACTAAACATAGTGTAATGGGTGCAGAACAGAGCTACAGTGTAATGGACATACAGAAAAAGCAACCTGTTTTGGACTGGGGTAACCACTGTCTGGCAGTTAATTTACAAAGTTCGTCTCTGAAAAATGAGCTATTTTTCATTTGCAGATAAACTTCTGAAATCTTCCATCTCCACTCTAATTCCTAGAAAAGAGAGGAACAAAAGGAAAGCAACTGCTTGTGATTCATCTCTGTCTGCCTCTCAGAACACTGTGCACAACCCCTTAAAATACTCTGCAGACTTTCTTGGTGCCTGGCTTGTCCTGTTCACCCTTTCTAGCATCATCTGAGAAATACACTGTGCAACTGGCCAGTCCGACAGCTTTCATGATGCCGAAGTTTATGGCAACTGTAAATCTATTAAGCCACAATTTGCACTTAATAAAATGAAACAGCAAGTAGTTAAATGAAAGCTCAATCTTAAACTGGACAACATTTTTCAGGAAACGTCATTGAGCCTGCTGTTGCTACTGCTGCCTTCCTCTGAGAAATTCAATCGTGCTGATTGAGGAAACCTGGAGAGAGCTGGCTATTCCTTCCTTTGGTTTGTAATTGCTCCGTAGACCATTTAATCATGTGTAGATGAAACAAAGCCTGTGCTGTGGAGTCCCGGAAGGGCAGGCATGCGCTTATCAACTCCTTCCTACCCACCCAGCAGAGCTGGGAGCTCATCCTGATGCTCTGAGCAGCCCTGCTGTCGAAACAAGGAGCTGAGAGCAGATGGGTTCTTCCTGCTGTCACTACGCCAGCCTTCCTGCCTGCCTTGATTTCATTACAGCAAAGTCTGTGCGAGCCAATTTTTCAGGAGCAGAGTTTGGAGCACAGAATGAAGGTCTTTCTGCCTGAGAAGGCAGTCTAATACTGAGACACCCGCCAGGACAGGAGCTGCTTGATGCTGTCTGGACAAGAAGAGATAAGCACTGAAAGTTAAATAAGATGAGCAAGGATTTACTGACTTTTGTAAAACACATCCCTCTGTCAACCTTAAAAAGTCATTCTTTGTACCCCTGACTCTGAATGCGCTCCATATTACATCATTGCTGAGTGATCAAGTGGATGGCCCTGTTTCACAGATGAATAGTCTGGTCAGAATCCGTTTGCCCACTTTCACTAACTTGAAAATAAAAAAGCCTGGGCAGGGAAGGCACTGACAGTGAGTTTGAAAACCAAAAACCTCATCCATCATACTAACTAGTTTGGAATATTAGCCCTGATTTGAGATTCGGAATCCATTTCCTCCTGAATATAGGTAGTTTGCCTAACAGCTCAGGCACTACACATAACCAGGTAAAGCTTGACACTGCCCTCTGCTCCCAGCTCATATTTTCTGCACTACACCAAGAGAATGCAGCACTTAAAATAGAGTTACAAGAACTGACTTCTCCTGGGAGGGCATTTCTGGGCACATATCTTCCCCCTTTCCAAAACTTTTGTCAGGAAGGATTCTTATGAGGATTTTTAATTCACAAAAAACACTCAGTGCTGACTAATGCTTGCCAATTAAGTCAGCCTATTGAATCAACAGTTTCCTGTTACCTGTTCCTTCAGGTAGAACAGTGGCTGATACCCCTGCCCTTTCCCAGGCTTCTGTGCAGGGACCTTTCCTGCCTGAAAACAGTGGGGACACCTGTTTTCTGAGCTCGGAAGGCCAGCACCTGAAATCCTAGGAATGGGCCTGCTATTGAGTAAAGGGTGCTTGATAAGGCAGCCACTGTGATAGGCAGCGGAAATTTGATGATGAAAGGAGATGCCTAATAGATTAATCTGGTGTGATTTGCCAAAACACAGGGTTTTCTGGAAGATTATCCACACTCGCAATAGGAAGCCCTTTGTTTGGTAAAAGTCCCCACTTATCATGGTATTCTTTATCTCAACAAGAAACATAATGGTTTACTTGTTTACATGCATGGCAGATATATTCAGAGCTGGGCTTAGGAACTGTGAACTCCTTTTCATTTGAAATGCTTCCAGCAGGCAGGTTATTAGTTGAGGGGGAACAAGCAGTTGGACACACATAAAATTTAAATCTGCCTTGCTTAGATTGGCAAAAATGAATGTTATTTCATCCACTGGGAAAATGTTTTACTTCCTGCTCAGATACTTTTGGAAGAAAATCACAAGCTCATTTGTAGCCATCATATATGTATGTATATATTTTTTTAGAGTTAAGTGGTATGTCTACAGAAACGTATTTGTTACTTTATACCAGTTATTTTCCACTAATATTAATTATTTTATTAGCTTGTCTTTACTTCTTCAATTTTGCTTTGCTTACTATAAAATGTGACTGATGGTTTTACATTATTTATACTGAATGTGTGGCTGGAATCTAGCCCTTGATGTACCTTGGATAGAACTGCTTTGGTTTCTGGAACTGATTTTTAAATACCTTACACATCCGGAACTGCAGAACTACCAAAGCACTGTGTTCTTGAACTCTGAAAATAAACAAAAACTGCCGTGTTAAAAAACTGCTTTATTAAAGCCTTTTTTACCAATCTTATGTCCACCAAGTCTTTCATAGTGTGCATTAATAAGCTTGCTGGATTCACAATGCACATGCTGCACAAAGAATACACATTTTATTAAAGGAGCTGAAGCACTGGAGTATGAGGGAGTTATTTTCCTGTGCTCCTCGGCAGTAGTGTTCTGTGTGTACCATACAGGATTTCAATTTACTGCAGAGGCAGTCAGTTTCATATCATACTGAGTACAAGGTGGGGGGTAGGGGACTCACTTCAAAGAGGAGTAAAAGAAAGAGAAGGCAAGTAAGTGAACTGCTCACCCTGATGCCACAGGATTAGTTATAGGAACCTACCTCAGCAATCTGCTGCAGCCAGCACAAGAGTGAGGAAGGAACAGAAGTTGCAAGGATGGGGAAAATGGGTCTGGAAATCTGATAAATCCACCACAACAATAGATGTCCAAAGATTTGTCTGTCTAGACCAGTGGACAGCTACAAATGGGAGTTAGTGGCTCATGCAAATGGATAAAGTGCACTGAAACATTACAATGGAGTAATGTTTGGCATAGACAGAGGATTTTATTTTACTTATAGGACATATTTTATGGTTTATGAAGATATTGGAAGTCTACTTTCTGTTTTCTTCTTCCATGCTCATAGTTTACATTACTTATTTTACAATGTGTTCAGGCACACATTGTACTTTTCTTCTGTCTGCTCCAAACTTTCCTATAGCTGAAGCTGTGCTTAAAGCCAAGTCCTGCAATTCAGCCTAATCAGTGCACAGCTAAAACTGAGGAGTGCGGGGAAGGCCTTCAGAATCTGTTTGAAGAAAGTGTGAAATCGTTACAATCCTTGCAAAATTTCTTCTTTGGGCTCACTGTGTCAATATATTGTCAATTTAAAAAAAAACCCAAAACCCCCAACTTTCCAATGTCATTTCCCATTGTTAAGTTTTGCACTATTTTCATGAAAGTGTCTAAATAAAGTCACATGCTGGAATATAACAGCATCTTCTGTCCACAATAAAAGGGATGCTTTCAGAGGAAAGCCCTCAGCCAAGCCAGAGTGACAGGGTCACTGAACTGTGGCAGTACAGACAAAAGATAACTTTTAATGTGTTTCTTGGCATTTAGTTCTTTCTTCACATTTATTAAAACAGTTGCTTCCAGTACTTTCTATATTTTTTACTTAAGGCTGGTGATTAAAACATTCTAGTAAAGTTTGAGATGATTAAACACTTTAGCCTATTAAAGCATGTGTTCCACTAAAAAATGAAAACGTCTCTCACTAGGGTAAGTATGGTCAGCCTTATTTTTCATACTCCTCCCTCATCTTGAACTTTTCAGTGGAGGCTTCTAAAAGGTTCCTTAGGAGGTTTTTCAGGGGATGGGAGTATTGTAATTTTTTTTCAATTGTTTTGTTTGTTTGTTTTTCCTTTGTTTTGGTAAGTGCACCAAGCCCATTAGTTTGTTATTAAAAGTTTATGGTTTCCTCACCAGACACTAAAAATAGAATATTTCCTTTTGTATTGATAATAAAAATATTTTATCTGACTAAGACTTCTCCTAAAAAGTACCTTCTGGTTTAGTCAAGTTTCTGCATGCACAGTCAAAGATAGTCTATGGCTTTGTAACCCAGTCCCAGGGATGAAATTTGCCTGGTGGTGTTAGAGTGTACTCAATTAGAAGGCAACTTTTACGCATAACTTCTGTCTTGTTATTTTAATGCCAGAATAAAAAGTGTCTGTCTACATCTAGAGTCACCTGCAGGAACATGTAGCTCCTTGAGAAAAGGAAACACAGTGCTAAACTGAAGAATTGCTGCTGCACCACGCTACAGCACAGTGCACTCCTGAGGAATCTGCAGCAGTGCTATAGGTCAGAGCAGAAGTGAATTTTTGGACAAACCTCCTGGTTGCTCCCATTCACTGTGCTTTGGTTCACAGCACAGTGGTCTAAGAGCACATTCCATAAATATGTTTTGGATGAAGCTAAGCCAGATGTGCTCCAGGACTGTTCCTAATTCACTCCAATAACTTACAGGTAGCTAACAGGTCCCAGACCCAGTGACAAGCTGGACCAAAGCAAACGCCCTCTGACACACCTGGTCTTTGGGATCAACAGATCTGCTCCACTGATCTGCTCATACCAGCCTGTACTACCTACTACTGTACTTGTGTGGCCAGCACTAATTTTGCTGTATGGAAGGATGTCTATGTGAATGAAAACATAGCAGTGGGTTTAAGAGCAGATTACGATCTCCTGGCTCTAGCAGAAGCACTGCATACTGAATGTGGTGGTTTGCTGAGAGTCAAGGCTTTGGCTGAAGCAAAATGTCTCAGTAGATGTAAGGAGGAAGTCCTGACACTTCCACACAGGGTCTTTCACTGCACGAGGCTACTTCCCTTCAATCTTGCAATGTCGCTTACCATTGCAACAGGCTGAACAAATTAAAAAAACTCTGTTTCAAATCACTGCCCTGTGTTGTTGTGAATGTTCATCACAAAAAAATATCCTAAGGATGCATGTATAACGATAAGGTGGCAGGTGATGGCCCATCTCTGGAGAGTAACACAGGCCCTTCAATATTTCTGTTTGCCATTAGAGAGGGACAAGACAAACCTTTGCTGCTGAAGCTTATGGACTGCTTTTTTGCTTTGCTGTCCCGCTTATGTCTAGTAAAAGATACCAGCTCTTCTTGCAAGCCTTGACTCGGTTGTAAACTTAGATCATCCAAGCTACAACAAGAGGACAAACTCCACATAGTGCAAATGTAATTTGCAGGGTCAGCATGAAACTGATCCTGCCTCTTGGATGAAGAGAGAGCTATATATGTTGTGTCACATCCCCAAAGCTGCCAGCACCTGCTAAGAATCTTCAACACAAACTGAAGCCAAAGTGAGCTGAGGTCACGCTTCAGGCATGCCAGGATGGATGAAGTCATTGTGTTCAGCCACTCTGGCTAAATGCAGTGGCAATGTATACATATCACACACCCACAGTCCTCTGTCCATCCTGTTCCAGTTGTCCTTGGTCCTGCATTACAGAGGATATGCAGGAAAGGTACCCCCTTGGCTGTATGAAACAACTACAAAACTGATTTCCACAATGTTAGATTACGTACAAACATTATATTCATGGCCAGAATTTAGGCCATCATATTTTCAAAGTTTTCTAGAGGATGTAAATATGGTTTAAATTCATCTTTGAAACAAGTGGGTGAGGTATACAGTATAATATTAATTTATTTCTACTGACATCCCTGATGGGAAGACAAATGTTGCAGAAATCTTTATTAAACACAAGAATGACTTTGGCATGTCAGCTCTCCATCACTGGATCTGAGGAAACAAAACGTTTATTGTTTCCAGGTCTCTGAGATCTTAAAAAAAAAAAAAAAAACCTCAGCTTTTTGGCAGCTGAAAATAAGACCTTTCAATTCAGACAAAAGAATTATTGTTTCTGGTGCTCATCCAATAAATAAATACAAAATAAAAAGTAATATACTTCTGTCTGTACCTTAATAAAGTGTGCACTCTAGTTTTTCTACTCATCTTTATTTATGGATAGATTTGTGTTCTTTTGCTTTGCTCATCTTCACTGTATCACAGGAGCACATGATGTGTAACATCTCTTCACCCTGTCATTTGGTTGCACATATCCAGGAATTGACACTATAGTTAAAGGTTATTAGACCTATAAAATTAGTATGATCTTCACACAGAAACTCACACTCTTTCATGTTAGAGGGACAGCTTCTATTATGTCGTTTGGTGTCCAGCATACCATAGAAGTAAATGCAGCTGTTTAATTTTGGAGCCAGTAGACAATTCCCTTCAACAGCAGCAAAATGACAACTGTTTGACTTGTGCTGCTTGTCCCCCTCCATGTGTCTGCTTTCCTACCCCTGGCCTCTCCACCCTGCCCATGGCTCATCACAGTCTGCAAAACTTGATAGAAATATGCTCAGTTCTTCTCTGGAAATGAGTCACCTTCCCAGTGTCAGCTGGCAAGGCACTTCACTCAAATCCAAACCACCACCGGAGAGAGATCCTTCCATCTCTTCTCTATCCTCTCTATCCTAAGGCAGAAGGATCTTGGTTGTCCTCTGCCAGTTCAAACAAAGGCTGGTCAGGAAGAATGAGCATTCCCATTGCTATCCTTTTCTACTGCACAAAGGATGATCATTTATAGTAATTTACAATAATACAGCTTTGGAAAATATATATTGGAGGGGAAAGTGTTGTTTTAAGAACTACACGGAATCTTCAACATTCAACTAAGAAAAGTGCAGTCAAATTTTAGTGGTAAAATATTTAAATCCCTGCATATTTGACAGATTGTTCCATGTGAATGATAATGATTTGTTGTAAATGTCACCATAGCAGCTACACATAAATATATACAGTCTAGTCTGACTTCAGAATAAAATAACTTTATCTTTATTACCTGGTACACCACCAAGAATGGAAGTAACCCTTTGTTTGACCCAAAGTTTGCCCTACTTTTTCTTTCACTTAAATGGTGAGAAAATTGCAATGTAAGCTAGCCAGAAAATGTTGGCAATTGCATGTTGGATAGACTTGAGGGATGAAATATGAGCATTACAGAGACAAAATGAAGGATGTTGTCAAGAACAGAAATTTAGACTTGGTAGCCACCCTCCTGGAAATGGTAAAAAAAGCCATGAAAATGAATTAAGTTTCCAAGGAGTGAGTTAGAAAAGGAGAAAGGAAGCAATGAAAGAAGAAAGCCTTAAGACTCCATGAGATGAAGAGGAGAGGCAGTAAGTGAAAAGAGCAGAGGAAAGGAAGTAGAGTGGCTCCAGAAGCATTAGGAAATCAGAGCTGGGAGCAACTCAGTTGGCCAAAGGAGTGAGTGACTACAGAAGATCAGGAATGCAGAAGGACCAAGAGAAGTCCCCTTGAGGAACACGCAAACACTCTAGGAAAGCTGGTGTGGAAAAAGGTGTATGAAAGAGCAGTCCCTGAGACAGGGAGTGAAGAGGAGCTAGAAAATATCAGAGCCCATGAGGGAACCTCTTGGTCCTCTCTGCATGTGGCCATGCCACCTCTGCCCGGGGCCACGGTCTGGGAGGACCCGTGATGGCAATTTGCATGGCTGTTAAGGCAGCTGAGGACCTTAATTTCCTTCTCTCACAGAGAAATTTTGTTAGTTTAGGTCCATCATGAGGGGGAAAGAAACCTTTTCTTATACTGATGTGGCTGTTTGTGTTGTGCTGAGAGCAGGGTCAGAACAAGCTTCTTTTCCACTTAGGCTCTCTACACCAGACATCTGAAGACATTTAAGGGTGGTGTCTAAACTGGGGGTCAGATCTCCCACTCTCACACAGCCAGCAGAACAAGAGAGGTTGCTCCAGGCAGCAAGTCAGGACTCCCAGCACAAACTTCTCTTGACTTCCCTCTGTCCTGTATAGGGGACCTGAGGACTCCAGCCCCTAGGAGGTTTGGGATCCACCACCAACTCTCCAAAGCCAGCTCCAGATTTCTTATACTGAAATCAAAAGCTATAGGCAAAAAGTAGTTAAAAGCTTAACCTTGTGTATATCCACTAGGACTCCTCTTTTCCATTTTTACTTTTTTTGAGTGTGCCATTTCTTAAACACTCTTCACTTGGACTAAAAATGGTGATACATCAATTGCTTCTACATTTGAAAATACTTAAAAGACATACAAAATAATAAGAAGCTAACTTTAGTAACTTAAGTAAAGCTAACGTAAGTATTTTGTGGTGTAAAGTTCAGCATGTTGTCCTTTAAAAAAAGCTAACATTGTGCACATTGGTGTAAAAATACCATAAATCCTGTTTCAATTAAACTACATCATTGAAAAAGCCATAGCATGAAGATTGAATGCTAGTATTTATTGAAAGTGATAAATTATCCAAGGATTATACTTTATAAACATGAGAGTGTCTAGGAAAGAATGTAATAACTACCTTAGGTATATTGAAAAAACAAGCTGTCCCGTGAGTAGTTAACAGAGCCTGAGCCCCTGTATGTTTGTGTCTTATATCCTCAGCACGTTCCTACTGTATTAACCCTATCCATCTCTCACATCCCCACTTGATAATCCCTTTTGGCAAGAGGGAGAACAGCCTGAAGCTGTCCTAGAGCCCTGGGTAAGCTGGCTGCTGCGTGGCCACAAGTGTTGGTGTGCACCCAAGTGTTGCCAGGCAGAAGCAAAACTGACTTTGCCCAACATGGGCCAAGCTACCTGGAAGAACAAATATGCTTTTTCTCTGCTATCCATCCACAAATTTTTATGGCAGTTATTGGAAGTGAATGATGTTTGGGATTTTTTCTCCTTCCTTAAATGTGGTTGAAATTGGCCTGAATTTTTCTGGGGAGATGCGGGGGTACTGGGGGAGAGAGAGTGACAGAAAAAAAGAACAATGTTTGGATTTTTCCAGGCCATTTATTCTGAAATATTAGGAAATGAAATATATAAAATAATGCTTTCTTTTTCTCCCACCAAAAACACATAGTAACAGATAGAAATGGATTATTTTTGTTTTGATCTAGTGATACATTTTCATATACAATGACATTTGCATTTTCTTCAATTCAGAGCACATATACTTTGAGGTCTGTATTTTTCAACTCCCAAAAGGATGGACAACACACTAGGAAGCCGTTTGGATGATAGGGGGAAAAGACTACTGTCCAGTGTGTGGATTATTATGGATATAAGCCTACAGCTGTGTGAGGAGCACATTGATAGAACCACATCTGTTTCCATCAGCTGAGGATCCATCATTTATCTGAAACAGTATGTTACCCAAGACTACCTAAATGATTTGGACTTAATACTTGATTATATGCTTATTTCAAGAACTCTGCAATGGCCCTTAAGAAAAATCCTGCTGTCTTCAGCAGTCTTATCTAATTTATACTCTAGGTTCCAGAACTCTTACAGGTACTATGTCTTTACAAACTAAAGGGACTCCTTTTAATAGTCTGTGCCATTGTGTTCACACTACTCATCAGTGAAGCTAGTTACAATTTTGGGGAGTTAAAAGCCTTTAAATAAAGTATCTAGGCTGGTGCGTGGGCATAACTAACAGTAGTAGTGCTTGGAATGAAATTCAAGTCCTATATACTAATACCAAAACCAAGATAGGGTAGGTTCAGGACAGCCCTGACTGCTTTTGGCACTCTGATGCCATAAATAAACATCAGTCACTATTTGTGGGAATATCACCTTCCCTCGAGTTCATACTTTCACATTAGTTTCAATTTGGCTACTCCCTCTCAATTATAAATCTGTATTTTCTTTTCCATGCCTGCCTCCATGGCTCTGATTGGATGCTACAAATGTACAACACAGCAGATCAGCACGCAGTGGATGAGATGCAGATGCATCTAGCAAAGGTTTTGATGTTCTGTATGTTATAATTTATAGTTTTCACAAGTGTCATTCTAAAGGAAGAGATTTACCTGTAAACGCATCTATCTCTGCTTTTCCTCTTACCATACCACCTCCTCTATTTCTTTACTTTCTTCTTCTGATTTAATATCTTTCTATTGTTTTGCTGTTCTTGTGTCCTTACAGAATGCCACCATTTTATACATTTAGATGTCTATGGTGAAAAAAAAGCAAAAGAAAATGGATCAGTATAAACATTGGCTTTGCAGAGACCTTTAATGGGCAAATGGCCAAGGAAACTCTGCTGCAAAGTAAGCGAAGAAGCCAAAACTTTTAACTTTCACTGCCTCCAATACACATCAGTCTAATGTTCATTTCATCAGGAAAAATATGGATGACTTAGAAATCTAATTACATGGACCTTCAGGGGTGTTTTATATTTGCTGTCACTCCAAAGTTGGTAATGCAAACTCTCAGAATATGATCTTAGTCCCTTGCTTTTGCTTTTAAAAATTAATGCATCCGTCCATAGTCCAGATCTCAAGATGCCAAACTTATTCTCTTTTTTGTTCCCACAGGAATGTTGCTGGATGCACGGATGGAGTTGAGAATTTTCTTCAGATCAGCTTTTTGTGTATGCACTGTTTAACATTGAAAAAAGTTAAGAATCATATATATGGAGAATGAACAACTTTATAGAAAAATAACGGTTTTGTCTGTTCTTGATTTCTTATATATTCAGTTACTGTCTGAATATATCATATGGATTATTGTACTCCAAATGCACTTTGGTGTAGACATCTACCAACACAATAATCAGCAGTGTTTACATTACAATCAGACTTGACTCATGCCTGCAAATTCATCCTATTTTATGTATTTACACACAAGTTTTCTCCTTGCTTTTTCCCCCAACAGACCCCATAAAATGCAAGGAATGGCTCATAAGATCTGAACTCAAATCTGCAAAAGTTGCAAAATATCGAGATTAGACTGCTGCTTAAGGTAGAAAAATAGCTGGTAGCTGGGACTAGGAGGTGGTCACCTGTGGACCAACTCTGGAGAAAAATCTGGGGTAGTGTCAATGTATTTTAGCACTAGAAACAGAAATAAATTTGAATGGTGACCCTCAAGCATCCCATACCTCAGTCTAGATTGTGAATCAGCCTAGATAAAATGGGCTTTTAAGAAATGGCAAAAGAAAGCAAGCATCCCCTGACACGACATTTTACATAGCAGGTTAAAATCACTTCAGGCAAAAGCAAGCCTTGAATGTGCAGCTTTGGGAGCTGCAGCTGCCTGTATTCCAAATCTCATTCAGGTGTATTTCAACATGTGGAAATGACAACTGCAACTCTTGCTGTCTGTGGACAGGTTTGCTCTTGAAAATCTTTAAAAGATGTGAGATTTTGAACAGCAATTTTTCATGAAATCTGTATGAAGAAAAAGAAGAAGTATCAGAGACAAGCAACAAAACCAAAATTTTTTCAGGTAGAGACACCATTTGAAGCACTGAAATTGCCTGTCCCTAGTCCTGCCACACTACCTGTGTGGCTGGTGTGCAGAATTGAATTTCAAATGGATTGAAAACTGTGGAAAACACATCACACCCTCAAACACTCCCCAGTCTATCCAGAAAGCCAAGTGACTTGGCCCACAGTACAGCAGTGTGTGAAAAAGCCTGTACCATTGGAAGCACAAATGGTCTCCTGATTCGACCTAAAGCACTAGGAAGCAAAATCAGCAGGCAAAGACCACAGGTGTTCACAGGAACATAAATTCAATGAAAATTACCCAGAGGTAATTTCATTGGCAATCACAGCATTGTTTTGTCAGGTCTAATAGAGATTCACCATGCTAAAAATCTAAATGCAGCAGTACAGCAAAATAATAATTAAAAAAAAAATGCGGTCAGGAAAAACATCACCAAAAACCTCATAAGGAAGTATATCTGGAATAAAAGTCCTAAAATAAACACTTTGCCAAATACTTGTTGGCAAGGACAAGTTTTCATTTAAGTTTGTAAAATGACAAACAAATTTCTAGAACCTATTATTTGTAGCTTTGTTTTCTGTGTAACCTTTGCCTGTAGGAAAGGTACCATGCTTTTTTCTTTACTGTCCTTTTAAATCAGAGAAGTTTAGATTTTGTTCCACTCTGAAATTATACTGAAACATACTCTGCTCCAGAAGAAAAGTAAGCATAAAGAGTTTAATATCACAAACATCACAAAATGATAATTAATTTACATAAAATGCCATAATAAATGCACACTGTAAGACTGTAGTGTTGTGGTAAATAAATTTCTTTTAAAATTAACACTCATGCAGCAGATTATCTTTTTTTTCTGTATTCTTTAAATGTTCCGACTTCAAATTTCAAAATGCTTTTCTATGTCAATGACAATCTTAATAAACTACAATTAGTTCCACAAGGCACTTTCTGATGCACAAGCCCCTGGCTTGATTGCGGTGAATGGTGGGTATTTCCTGTGTTTAAGTCCACATATGGATTGAGTAAGGCAGTGGCAGAGAGACTACTGTTTTCCTTCACTACATCTTCATTTCTTTTTCAGAGGGTAAGCCTTTTTTGTTTTTCCTGGCTCTGTTGTCAAAACATTGACCAGAGTTTTGGCTCATGGTATTGGAATACGAGGCCAAAACAATCCTCTGAAAACCAGTGTGGCAAAATGTATTTTAAATCTATACATTCACCATTCAACCATGGGAGTAACCACACCCACTGCCCCACTCTGTGGTTTAAAAACAACATGGGTTTGCCCCCAGAACAGTTTGATTTATTTGACAAGCTTTTTCAAGCTGGGTATATCAACATTTAAACTGTTCTGAGGCTTGGCTTCCTACATCACATGTACAGCAAGTATTAAAACACACGCTAATCATTTTCTGCCTCTATTAAACTAGACAAGGTGAATGCATTGTGCATTCTGCAAGATTTCTTTGAAAACCTGTCAGTCTCTCCAAAGACAGATAAGCTACAGTGCTTTATTTTTTTTTCTCTCAAACTTACAACTGAGCCCTCTAAATATTACCTTTATTATGTCCTTTTTTTGGAAAATACATTGTTATGATGAATATGTAGACCTAATTCCTGTTTCTGGCATGCTGAAGTCCAATGCAAAACAGTAAAAGATGACACATTATAGAGACTTCTTCATAAAATGCAGCATAATGCACAAGCACACTGTGAGAATGCAAAATATTTCCTGCATTATTAGAGCAATTCTCTTTCCTCAGGGGTAACAAGGAATACAAACAAAAACTTGGATGTAAAAATGAAATCAGGACAAGACCAATTTTGCACACTTGATTGGGAAAATTAAAGTACAGCCATGGTGTGTGGTAGATTAAATAATCTATCCAAACAGGATCTAATATTCTGAGTACTGGGGTGTAATTCCCTCGAACCAGAATTCCGGTATAATTTACTCCTAGGTTTTTTGTTCTGTTTTTTATGGTGGGCAGGCACCACATCACTGAGACGGGCCTCTGTTGGTGTTGCACACAGTCACATAGAGAAATACAGACATGCAAAAATAAGCCTAAATTTAAGGTAAAGCGGCGGCTCAACCTTGAACCATCTATAAATGATCCGTGTGAACCAAATTTAAATATCCTGCCCGAATTTGCTCCCAAACGGCACTGCGGGAAGGAAAGATCAGGCCAGGAAGCGCCTCTCGCCGTTAAATCAAACATAAACTTCACAGCCAAACCTGTTCCACTTGTGCGTGTTGCAGAAAGCTTTACAAGGGCTGGCAGGGGGATGTACGAGGCTGTGAATGATGCAGCCACACGTGTTAGGGCTCCTCGCCTCCCGCCTGCCTGCCATCCATCCATCCATCCATCCATCCATCCATCCATCCATCCATCCATCCATCCATCCATCCATCCATCCCTCCATCCTTCCCTCCCTCCATCCCTCCGCGCAGCGCTCCCTCCCCAGCCCTGGCAGGGGCAGCGCCGGGAAGCGCCGGCCCGAAAATGGAACCAAAAGCAAGAGCAATTAGCCCGGGGGGAGGGCACTCCGCTGGATTGGCCGCTGCTGATGGATGTCTCTCCGCCCTCGGAGGCCACCGCGGCCCCGGCCCTGGCCCCGGCACACCTCGGGACCCGGCCGGTCCCGGTCTCGGTCCCGGTCCCGCCTGGAGATGCTTGCTCACTCATCCCTGCAAACACCCTCCGCCCTTCCTGCAGCGCAGTCTCGACGGCCTTCCTCACGAAAATAGTAAAACCCCAGCGCCGAATTTTAGTGAAAACAGAGACCTAAAGGGGAAAAAAACCAAACCAAAACAAAACAACTTAAGCAGCGTTTCAACAAACCCCATAAACCCGAGATGAGAGAGCTAGAGAGAAGAGAAAGGGGGAAGGACGAAAAGCTGAAAGTATCAGCGGGAATAGCAAATAGCTTAGTTTTCACTCCAGACACCATAACTTGTTTTACGATTAGTGATCTGTTTAAAGATTTGTCCTGGAAGTACTCGATATTGGGTTACAAAAGGTTACGTTAATTGCATTAAGCCATAATGACCCATGAAGCACTGCAAAGGCTTAGAGAAATCACTCTTCTTCCTTAAAGAAATAAATGTAATAAATAAGTAAAAAAATAAAAAAAAAATAAAATAAAATAAAATAAAATAAAATAAAATAAAATAAAATAAAATAAAATAAAATAAAATAAAATAAAATAATAAAATCACGGCAGGGCTACGGGGCGGGACTCCCGGCGGAGGCAGCCGGGCAGGAGGCAGCGCCCCAGTCCCGGTGGGCTCCAGCCCCGGCTAGGAGCCCTCCAGGGTGCCCTCGCCCCCCGCCCGGCACTCCCGGGCGCAGCCGCCTCCGTTATGGTCCGGAATTAAATGTGTCTACTAATAATCTATAGTCTCGCTCGCCGGGGCAGAGCAGACAAACAAAATTGTCATTCCAAATGAAAAGAAAACACTATTTCTTAGAAGTGTTTAGGAGCGTGCACAGCGGGGCATATTTTCTTTCTTACTGGCAAGAGTTTGTAACTGGATCCCTTAACATTACTGAGAACATGAAAACATGAAACAAAAGTATTGATCCAAGAATTCGCCGAAGAAAAGTATCCAAATACACACTGGTTTATTTGAATTTTTTTTAAGGTTACATCAGATGTTTATGGGGGAAGTCCAAGCTTGAGATACAGCCCCTGCGTGCCCCATTCAAACACACGCAGAGGAAAGTGTCATTTGTGTTGTTAAATTTACATTACGTTCACTTTAATTGCATCAGCCGCTAGATAGATCTAGGAATAATGGCATTTAAGAGGAAAACAGCAATCATCTTCAGAAGACTGCAGCATAATGGAGGAACCTAATTAATTTAACTTTGCAGTCTTCCATAATGGCTGCACTTTATCATTCCACAGATGGAGCTTGAAGGAATTAACAATGCTGTTTATCCCAGCAGACATCTCTGACTGTGGTTAGCCAATGGCGGATTTCCCACTTAAAGATGCATTTCTTCACTTGAGGGAAACCAACCCGAGCCCTGGCAATAGCTGTTGAAACTTGCTATTACTATATGCGCGTGGGATATTGAAAACCTGAGAAAATGCACAATATGTGTCTCTTTATGGTCTCATCAAGTGACGCTGAAAGAAGATAGAGTGTTTCCTTGCTTACCAAAGCCAAGGTTTTTCCAGTCCCATTTGGGTTTCTCTTCCTTTATTTTAGCCTTCACTGTGTTGTTGGGTTTTTTTTGTTGTTGTTTTTTTGGTTTTTTTTTTTTTTTTTTTTTTTTTTTTTACAACGTATCCTGCAAATATTTTTCTTTTTTCGTTTAAAAAGTCAGTACGTGTCTATTTCTAGATGCACAGAATTCAACCCTTCTCCTAGATGATTTGCAATGTTTACAGACTTTTCATGCCTGGGAAACCTGAGTAGACTTGAGGTAAGCACTCCTCCACACACAAAACACAGTAAAAACCGGATTATTTGAACAAGTCGATTGTTTATTATTTTAGGAAACAATACATTTTCCACGCTGCCATATTGTAGGGTGCAATGCACAGGCACTCACACCCTCCAGTCACTCGTGGGTGTCAGAGGAGGATCGGAAGGGAGAGATGTGCCGCGAAACCAATCTAGGGATGAACCACAGCACTTAAATGCTCTACACCATTACCCGCATAGCTGGGCTATTAAAAAGTGTTGTTTGGCACCTTTGAGAGGAGTATTTGCTACCCCAGCAGCAGGGACCTGGGGAACCAGCCACAGCAGTGAAGCAGTGAACCAGATGAACACATCGTCGACACGACTGTGTCTTCCCGCTCCTATACAAAGAGAAACGTTTTGCAGGGGCTCGGAGACAAGGATGGTTCTGCATTCTATGTGTTTATGTGTTCGAGGAGGGTCTAAAACTGTATTGCTGTCTTTTTTTTTTTTTTTTTTTTTTTTTTAAGGTTTATTGGCATCCGGAGTTTATTGTTGCTGTTGATTTGGGGGAGGGCGTGAGGCGGAGCGGAAAAGGGCGGGTTTGAGCACTTCCGAGTGCCTGGCAAACAAAACTCCCATCCTTGAACTTAGACCTCACCACTGCCCAAAACGACAATCTGGTACCTTTCTCACACCCTGGCAGAGAAAGCGTCTTTTCTATGCCTCGTTTGTACACAGCAATAGAAACCAGCTTACGCACAGAAAAATGCCGGGCTGCTGGTAAAATTCATACAGCTACAGTTGCTATAAAGTAAAAGTGAATGGCAGCCAAGGAGCCATCTGGGCTGCT